>NC_135075.1:2215000-2573750 GCF_051107435.1 Chaetodon auriga | reverse complement strand
ATCATTGCCCTTTACTCCTTTGTATCACAACTTTGATTGCAGTTTGGGCTGATCTTCGGGGGGATTGTCATAATCAGCACTTCGCAGCAAGTTAATCGATTGAAAAAGGCCTCATGTTTACAGGCAGCCACCCAACACATATATTCTTTGTCAGGACTTAGAAACAGGTCTTCTCACCAGCCACTTCTAAAAGACACATTTAAACTCTGAGGTTAGTGACTTGTGAATTACTCTGTGAAACAACAGACCTGTTACATCTGAGTGATAGATCAATCTTCTTGTCATAACAGTGGTGATAAAAGTGTAACACAGTGCCTATAGCACACACACACTGGACACATCAAACAAAGACAAGAAGAAGTACAGTAGTAGTCGGAGAGAAGCTACAACTGCTGGAATGTGTCAACCTGGACAACAAAAGAACAAACATGATAAAATTGCTGCTTTTTTAGATACATGAGACTAGTTGATGCTGTAAATCAGCAAAGATGTGTGGCATGTGGTTTATATAGAAAAAAACTGGTGCCTGTGTTTTGACACCTGTCTCACACCATTGGTGTGTGTTGCCGCCATGATTCCCATTGACATATTGGAGATTGGTTCAGAGTCTTATGTTTAGGTTTCCAGCTAGCCAGTCAGGTTAAACTGAGTCACAGCACATAAAACTAAACTTTTAAATACACTATGCAATCACATCTTGAACCAACAACACGGTGTTCACTGGTTCATTCTCTTGTCAGGTGTATCACTATCAGAAGTACTTTATAGGTCCAAAATTTCCTACAGTGATTAGACCGTCATGTAGTACTTAAATTGATCAAGAGAGGGGATATATCAGGATCTAGCTCGAAAACTGTTTGTACAGTAATCTGGAAAGATCAAAGATGACTGCGGGTCATCTTTGAGTCTGAATCTCCAAGTGAACAGAATTGCACAAACATGTTTTCTTCGACTCAACCTTAGCCAAAATCAAATCCTTTATAAACTTTACAGACCATGAAAAAGTCATCTATGCCCATATGTTTTGTTGGATTTCAGAATTTGCATTATCTAGGGCTCAGACAGAAAACAGTCTCCTCATTTCCACTAATCCAATGCTGTTGTGTTTTCATTCATTTGTTCCTTAATGTACTTATGTTGTAATTTTATCTTATTGTCAATGAAAAGACAATTTCCGTTGGATGTTACATTGGAGGGTTTGCCATTGGTGCTGTCTCTTGTGATAATATACCATGCTAATTGCTAATATCTGAAAACACAGCATCCATCCATCCATCCATCCATCCATCCATCCATACATACATACATACATGCAACCATACATCCATTTCTACCGTTTTCCTGTGGCAACAGACTAAGTAAGACAGTCCAGATGTCCCTCTCTCTAACGGCTTCCTTTTGGGAAGATTACGAAGAGAATCATCAATGCAGGGCAAACCTAGTAGAGTCTGACACTAAAAACACGGTTGACAATGTGCTGAGAAAATGGAGACAGCACTCACTCTGGTTATATAAGGACCCAATGACTCATAGGGCCGATGAGTATTTCCACAGGACTGGATGCCTATCCGTGCAGGTGGTGGGTTCACAAAGCTGTGGCTCTCTTTAGCTATTTCAGGCTGTGCCTGACCAGGCCCAATGGGCTAAGTCCTGCCCACCAAACACTCACCACAAACGTCCTGGCCTAGGTTTCCATATTCAAAGTGAGGTGCTTCTCTCTGTCATGCCTGACTCATCTATCTATGTCTATGAATTGCTTATAAAAATTATGGCTAAGACTATGAAAATAAGACCTAAGTTAAAATAACCCAAAATTATCCTAAACGACTAATAGAATAATTATTTTAATCAGTTATTTTAACAATGGCTGAAGTCTTTATGAGATAAAACCAATTAAAAATTTAATTAAAAACAGTACAGAACACTGATTGGGCTGGGGACATCATCCAGTTTGATTAATCCTCTGCAACTGATACAACTGCCACCTCTGCATCCTGACTCTGTGTGTACATGGTTGACTCTGCAGACTGAAAAGTATAGGCATGTATGCAGTTGCCTCTATTTGTCCGTACCATTGTGTTGAATTGAGGCCTTGAGGTGTAATCCGTCTCCTGTTGTCTTCCTCTCTCTTTATCCTGACAGAGGGTGACAGAGAGGTGTCCAATGCTGGATGTTTGCTGTATGTCGCTACATCTTGACCCATTGCTTTGCTATGTATCCTCTTTTCCTCTACAAGAGCATTTCTACCGGGATTTGTCTCACCCTGGCTTCTCTTTGTTGTCATTCCATATCAATTCTCCCCGCAGCATCACCAAGGCCGATGAAGGTGTCTCTGGCCTCTCTCTGCAGCTCTGTTGTGCTTTTCTTGTCACTTCACCCTTTTTCATCTACTAATCTCTTGTTCTTGTGTGTTATTCCACAGTTATTTTTCTGTTTCTCCGATTTTTATCATTCATCAGGAGTCATTTGAGTAGCGTGCCTTTAGTCCTGCATTGTCTTAATTTTATTTGGTAAAACCAAACTAGAGCGGCTACATGATTATCGAGTTTAGATTAATCAATTAGATTAATATAATATTTCACACATTACCATAAAATTAGTACTGCAAGGGACGCAAAATGCTGACCCTAAGCAGGCCTCAGGCCCACAGAAATGTGTTTCTTTTATATCATTTTGATTCTAAAAAAGTGGGGATGCTATGTAAAGCACAAATAAATATCAAAATGCCATGACTTGCAGATCCTTTTCAGCCTATATTCAATTCCATACAATTCAAAGACAAGATATTTAACATTAAAACTGATTAACTTTATTCTTTATTATTCATTCTGAATTTGATGACTGAAACATTGATGACTGGCCATGTCCAAACATTTATTGGAATATTATTCCAAAAAATGTTTGGACATGGCCATGTTTACCACTGTGTTATGTCACCTTTTCTTTCAATAACACTCTGTAAGCATTAAGGAATTGAGGAGAGTGTAAGTTTTGAAAATGAAATAATTTCTCATTCTTGCTTGATATACAAATTCATTAAACTTTTGCTTGATATACAACTTTAGCTGTTTAACAGTCTGTGGTCTCCATTGTCATTGTCATATCTGCACTTCATAATGTTCCACACATTTTCAATGGGGGACAGGTCTGGACTGCAGGCAGACCAGTCGAGTACCTTCACTCTTTTGCTATGAAGCAGTAGTGGTTTTGTAACATATGCAGAGTGTGGCTTGGCATTTTCTTACTGAAATAAGCGAAGAGTGCTTGCACACTTCTCCACTTTGTGTCAGTCTATCTCGATGATATGGGCACAGAGACGTTGGCAGTCTTAACTTGCATTTGTAATTGCAGTGACGAACTGTGGTCACCGACAACGGTTTTCTGAAGCCCATGCAGTAATATCCTTTCCAAAGTCACGTTGGTTTTTAATGCTGTGCCACCTGAGGGACAAAGGTCTTTTTTGCTGCCAAGCAACATGAGTTTCATGCTAGCTGATGACATTGGGGCCTTGAGGGTGTGCTGGACATGCTTGTTTGTTAGGGTATGCATTTTTAATGTGGTTCTACATAGTATGAACAGCTATCCTGTAAGTGATAGAAATGATTGTTCTGTGTACATGGTGAAATTGGTGTATTAAGAAAAGCACTTCCATTCATTCTGTTCATATGCCTTCATGATGCAGCAGGGGCAGCAGTGATGATTTAGTACACTAACTGATGTCTTAATTCCTGCTAACGAATATCCTTGCTGAAACATGTATAATGGAAATAACTTCATAACTTCATAAATATTCTTTAAAATTTATGGAAATGTAACATGCCAGTAGTACAACATTTTCATGTTGACAATAAAAAACAATAAGCAATTCATCTTTTGTTGACACACAAAGTTGAATATATCTTGGTGGAATCTTTCAAAAACTCCTGTTGGGTATTAAGCTTTGAATGTATTGTCATCAATGGAAGAAAAGTTTGCAATTACGCAGGTGTTTGATTTTTACCTGTAAGGAACACTAAGCCTTCACTGTATTTCATATTATTACTTTTTTTTTATTGTTCTCTGTCACTTAAGTAGACACTGAAGTGAACACTGGAAGTAGGCTTCAATTCAAAGCAAGTGTTCATGAACCCCCACAAATTGTTAAGGCCACCAAAGCAAATACCCCAGTATATGTTTGCATGTGTTTGTGTGTATGTGTGCGTGTTGGTTTTGGCAGGGGCGGGGGTAGTCATCTTCTTAAAACAAGGTCAGGATGGACTCCCCTTAATCTATGCTTTGTTACTTGGCCCCCCTCCCCTCCCCTCCCCTCCCTTGGTGGGCTGCTGACTTCATTTATTTATCTGTTTTGTCCAGTTCCCCTGGTGAAGATTACAACCATACATGCTCACAATAAGGCAGCTTGTTTCATAGACATATTGTCTTATGACTTACTGGTTTCACTTAGGTCATTTCCTAAAATGGCATTCCACCATAGATTTGTCTTAGACAAGTTTTTGGAGAGTTAGGAATTTCTGTTTCTTTTTATAGGGATGCACATGTTGTCTCCATCTCAGTAGGGCGCTTTACTTAATATTACAAATGAATTGATATTGGGGTGAGATTACCTCTTTCACCAGTTTGCAATAATATTCAGTTTGTTTCATCAATTTTCACATCAATTCTTTTAAAATTGATAAAAAGTTAAAAAAAAAAAAATAAAACTGATAATGAAATAAGTGTAAACAACAATGAAAGACAAGCAAAAATAAACAGCTGCAAAGACAACAAAGTGCTTGGCAAACAGTTTTCACACATCCATACAGTAGATAATCCATTTGCTATTTCAAGACTAGAAGGACAACTTATGATGTTTTGGTGACCTGCCAGGACACTTTTTTTTTTTTCTTTTTTTTTTAAGCCTGTTGACAAGATTAAAGTCTTTAAACCTTTCAGTGAAAAAACGCCATCAAATATCCCAATACCATAATAGTTGACTATAAAGAGATTATATTACAAATCAAATCAACACATCCAGTCCTTTAAGCATGTTTCATTTCACACATCCCTGCCAAATTTAAAGAACAGCTAAGCACAATAGCAGACAATAAGTCTCTGGTTGTATGTCATTTTAATTGGGGTTATGACATGCATTTATGCCATGCCTTCTAATATCTGCCGGAGTAAGCAGATTATTAGACTGTGGCCTCATAATATCTAAAAAACCAATAATTTGATGTCTAGAGTGACAGCAGACAGGTCCATATGTGGTCTAATGCTGGTAAAGTTAAACAAACAACGGCGTCTCATGAAATGAATCGAAATCTGAGACATACTAAAAGGGCTACTTCCTATGATCTGACGTACATTGATGGGTAGGGGGGCTTGCCAAAGGAGGACATTTTTAATTGATATTTTACCCACTTCTCTAACTAATCATGCAGTGCAGTGAGAAACCTTTCCAGTTGTTATTTTTGCATCTTCATAAGAATAGAATGTATTACTCTTAGGTGTTTAAATCAGATTTACTTCATGCTATTTTACTAACCACAATCCTGATCAGCAATCCAATCATAGAACTGTATTAATATTATATTTTCTGCTGTTGTGAAAATTGCTCTGAAGGCAGGTGTGTGTTGCATGGAAATCCTCTGCAAAGGGGTGGCTATTGTGAGGTTGTATTTATTTTCTGGCCTGAACCAGCTCTTTGTCTTTTCTGCAATACCTGTGCAGGTCATGGAAGTCTGCCCTTACAGTCTACATGTGCTTTGTTACCATGTCCCTGGCTATCTTGTTGTGGGTATAGAAGAAGTTGAAGGTACTAGGGCTGTGACTAGGAGTCTTTTAATCCTCACATAGCTATGCAAGAGCAATTGAAATAAAAATAAAGCACTTCTCATTGGGCATTAGCTCCAGCCATGCAGGGTTGTGTATCATTACCAGTTCTTTTTGTGGGTTTCATGGACGCAGTCTCAAGGCACAGCCAAAGTGGACGGTAAAGTAACTTCAGGATTGTGTATGCATTTTGTGGATGATGTGGTTGTGCTCCCGTGGTTGTGTATCTTGGGGACTTGATTGATTTCTTGATTGAGGCTATGATGAAACACAAAATCAACAACTTTTGTTGAAGAGGGAACTGAGCCTGAAGGTGAAGCTCTCAATTAACTGGTTGGTCTACTGTATACAAGTAACCAGAACAGTTTTCTTTTGCAGGGTGTCTGGACTCTTAGGGGTGACAGACTGGGTGGGGAGCAATGGCATTCGCAAAGATGTTAGAGTGAACCTCTGCACCTATATTTTTTAAAGAAGTCAGATTGAGGTGATTTAGGCATTTTATAAGGTTGCCTCTGGTCACATCTCGGAAACCCTGAGGCAGACCCAGAACACACAGGAGGGATTACATATCCCATCTGAGCTGGAAATGTCATATATTTATATATGAGAACATATGTGTTTAAGAACATCATACACACTACCATGCTTACCCAGATGCTGGCATAACTTAGACCCAGATAATGAATGGATGGCAGGATTTATGGATGGTCTTAATGCGGCTGTCCAGCAGAACAGTTGACTTTGGTGAACCAGTGGCATTTATAGACTTCTGTCAAATAAGTAACGTATACCCTATAATGCAGTCAACTGACAAGAGACAGGTATGTCAATGACAACACCTTTGACATTGTGTACTGAAACACTAAATAATCAATGATGTAATGACTTTAATCTCCTGAGGCCAAATGGAATAACCAGCAAATGCCTTTAATCCAACTTCTAACCCGATGATTGCTATCCTTTATGAACTGATGAATAGGTTCAGACACATTATTTAATGAAATTTAACACTCATCACTGATCACTGAACATGAGCTAATGATTTTTACATGAAACGCTGTTATTAGAATTACTAGTTGGGTCATCAATCTTGCCCCTATAACCCTGTTTGGTATGACTTGGAGCATGTCTGTATTACTTGTGCTTTCTTTGTTTGCCGTGCATTTATTCATGCTGCATATATGGTGTCAAAAATGTGCCTGTTTTGTCTGTTTGCACAACTTTCTTTAAGTTTCAGAGCACTTCAACCTCTTAGCTACTATAAAAATGACATTAGAAATTGTTACTATAGTTTGACATTTGTCAGGTATCATGAGATGTGTGTGTTTGTATGTGTGTTAAGCAAATAGCGAGGAATTAATTTGGTCCCTCTGCACCCTTCCCCCCTCCTCTCTGCGATTTAGTTCTTGAAAGAGTGGCTGAAGAGGCCCGGATTAAGACAGATGTGCTTAAATGATACTGAAGGGGGGACTTAGTGTGGTGCAGCCTGGTGATCATTGATTAAAAAAGCCATGTCTTTAGCCTGAGCCAAATCCAGCCCTGCACTGATATACCACATCTTCCTGCCCCATGACACTGCCCCTGTAACCAGCCCGGGCAACAACATTCCAGCTGGTCTGAGGGGACGCAGGGAAAAGAGAGCAGGAAGAAAGAGGAAGATAGAGAAAGTGCTGTAAAGCCAGTGAGTGTTGGAGCCACCGCCCCCTTTCCCAGTCAATCCCCCGCGGGGCTGGAGTTGCAGATACTGGGATTACACAGGTCAATTATACACTTAATCTGCCTTTGCCCGGAGGGGATTTGGAGCGTGGCTCATTGATTGATTTGAAGTATTTCCGTTGACCTTGGGTAGTTATCAGATTGTCAAGCGTGGCAAAATTGCACTTCTGTGTGACGAAAGTTAAAGCGCTTTTTAATCGCTGCTGCGGCTCCCGTCTTGCTGTATTCCACCAACTGCTGGCCGGCTATGACGGAGCAGAGTGATGGCCGGGGTCAGACTAAGCTGCAGATTGGGGAATTTGAGGTTGGGTGTATGTGTGTGTTGGGGTGGGTGGGTCAGTGGTGTGGTGACAGAGAATGTGTGTATGCTGAGGTGGGGCTGGGGGGGTGGGGTGGTGGTGACAAAGAATACCAGCAGACTAGTTGATAGAGCTGCTGTCATACCACTTGGCTGTCCGGGGACACTTCACCACTTTGCCAGCTTCGGTCATGAACTGCCGGCACCACAGCCACGCCAAGTGAACAATTTAATCAACGCTGAGCTCAGGCAACACGCAAACTTAACTCCCTCAGCCTGTCAGTTGTTGTATTCTACTCATATGACACTTTTATGTAAGGATATATTAAAGAGCAAAAGTTGTACCATCATGGAAAAAGTAAAAGCTAGTTAAAAAATTTTGAGAAGTAACTGAGAACATGGAATCATAACACAACTTCATAAAAAGTAGCGCTAGCAAATCTGGTAATAGACAGTCTAAAGCATTTACAAATAAAATTTGCCTAATTTCAGTCAAGAAATGCTACATTTTTCTGATCAAATTATCAATAATAATTTTAATGAATGGAAGACATTGCTGAAATCTGATTATGTAAGATTTCATAAGAATCTGATACTGAGTCTTGATTAGAGTTCAAAAGTCAGTTAATTCATTGATCAATTAATTAGGAAAACTACCTGTATAATAAATTGGTGTCAGACAAAACTAAAAAACTTGAATTTCATTAGTTCTTATTAGGAATGTTTTGACAATCAAAATTTTGACATAAATGACATAAAGCTTGGTATTAATATGAACTCTAAATTAATAGAATAAGTGTGACCTGATAATTTTCTCACTGTTTTTCTTATTGATAACCAAGAAGAAACCAACATTGTAGCTGCAGTTTATCTCTGTAGTGTTTTAGTGCACAATTGTTTTTTTGTTTAGATAATTTTACTGTTTTTTGAGATCCATCCACAGCAATATGAGTGCATTGGTGTCCTCTTGTTTTTCATACCATAATCATTCCATAATCTCTTTTAGGCTGAAGTAAAATAACTGTAAAGTGACTACACAACCAATAGGGAGGAAAATAATAGTTGTAGGTCACAATAATAAAAAAGGCCAGCCAAGCAGTATAGGTTAAATTGACTGTGTGTGACTATTCAAAACATGCTCTGAAAAGGTTTCACTTCTGTTTAATGAAGTCCATAAGCAGCTTAGAGTCCTTAATAATTACTGAGAGAGAGCATTTTGTTTCCCTGCTTCGTTTCTTTCGGGTCTAAATCCTCTGTGAGCTTTCCCAGCGCTGTGTTGCCAGGAGGAAACAGCTAAGGACACTAAAGCCATGATCATCCTGAGAGGAGGGAAATACAAGTTTAATGGAGACTACTCTTTTGTCAGGTCCTGCTGGTTTATTGATGAGGGCCGGCAGGGTGAATTGATCGAGGACACACATGTCATCTCTCGGGTCTCTATCACCCTTTTACAGCCCCCTTCTATCCCTCCTTCCCTCCGTCTTGTTAAAAAGGGAGGTACGGTGGCATTTGTTTGATTAACTTGTCTGACAAAAGTGACAGCTGCTCACGGGCGTATGTGGATGAGTGGCCCAGCGCCGCTCCCTCTTTGTACATCTGTCAGAGCCGGAGCAGGGCGAGCAGGGTGAAAAGAGACAAATTGGACCCAAAAAGAAGGCCATTCACCTTCCCCAGACCCCCCTCTGGCACTCCGCCCCTCTATCTCATTCAGGTGCTCGGCGGGACCCTCAAGTGCTTGCTGGCTTATTCCATTTTCACTCCCCCTATAGAGTTCCCTGAGCCCACAAGTGTTTTAGCCCTCTTTTTCCTTCCCTCAATCCACCCCTAAGCGGCTCTTTGTAAGTAGAATGGCTCACTTTTCTCAGGGCCTGAAGCTGGCGGCTTTTTTTCTTTTTTATTGTCCACCACAGAGCTTTTCTGTCGTTCATTGTATGTTTACTCAATGACTGGTCGCTGACCATAATTCCAACTGTTTAGTTCCTCACAACATGGCCCCCTAACCCCCTCCACCCACCGCCCCAAATATACACCCATCCCTTCTCCAAACCACTGTGTTTTTATGAAGTTGCTCCTTATTTAGTCTCTCTTGTCCGTTGAACTGACACTTGCATGAAGAAGGAGACTGGTGTTTTGTAAGAGACCCAGATTGCCGGCCTGAAAAGAAACTCAGACCTGAGATAAACATTTACCTTTCTCCTGTGATTCTACGCCCAGGGTTGACTGCTATCCCATTCCCCATACTCCTTTTTAACCAATTGCCTGGCTGAAATGCCCACTGAGTCCGTTTTGTGCCTGCCCCAGCTGTGCTCAGACTGTGGTCAATGGTCAGCTGTGGTTTGCCTTTTGTGCCACCTCCACAATCAAAACAGTTTGAGACTTGTGAGCTTGTTGAGCCCAAAACTTTACTTTAGGCCTACTTTCAGAACCCCTCTGCTCCTCACTCCCCCTCCAACAGATTGAAAAGACAGCGACAGAAAGAAAAAGAGAGAGTCAGATGATGACAATAACCAGTACAAGATGTTGAGCACCAGTGAACTCCTGTGAAAAGCCTCTTTCTTGTCTGTCCACACACAGATACATTTGAAAACATGTTTATATGTCTAACAGAGTTCCCTTCACACATGCTTTCACATAATTTTCTAAATGTCTGCCACCACACACCAGTGACCAAATAATCGTAAAATAGTTCAAGAGAAGGCACAAATTAGACACTTCAACCCATTTTTCATAGTGATTGGCCAGATGTGTGCCCAGAGCAGCTTTTTGCCTGTCAAAGGACACATCCTGAGGCTTAAATGCAACTCCACTGTAAGAAATAGGAGCAGAAATCCACAGTCCTGATACTTTGCATAACTACATTATAAACATACCATGTTGCACATGTTTTTATGGTTTCATATAAATTACTTGCACTACCTGCAACCACCTCATACTGTTGATACTTCATGCCACTTGCACTACTTACATGTATTTATATTTTTTGGATATTATGAATATTTGCACCTCTGGTTAGATGCAAAACTGCATTTCATTGTCTTTGTGTTGCACTCTGATGATGACAATAAATTTGAATCTGTTCTAATCCAATATAAAGTGAGTCCAGTGAATGAACTGGGTACATCTGCAGTTGTGTGTAGGCTTTTTGCTGGCATTGTGTTGCGTACATGTACAAACTACAAACATACTGAAAAGATATTTGTGCTCTAAAGCTTATTGTGATATCTTTCTGTCTTTGTTGTCAGACAACTGCACAAGTATAACAGTGACTTGACTAGGGATGATTAATCCCACTTGCGAGCTGGTGCTTGTCATTTTAACTCTGCTTGGGCACTGTCTGATTGTAGGCTATAAAGTAGGCAGAAGAATGGTATATTTGATCTAATAAATGATGTTATTGATAATAAAATGTATTAGGGGATTTATGGTGTTGATTCAATGCATATTAAAGCCTGCAATATTCAAGGTTTCATGTCTGAAAAAAGTTTCATTTACTATTTTATCACTCATGCAACAAGAGGACATGTTAGATACACATGTAGTGTGTGTCGACCTATACTTGCATATAGAATGAAAGATCACTCAGCTGGAGGTGACAGAAGGTTGGCTCCTTAATGTTGCTGCTATGTGGAAGTAACCAATCATGTCTGTTTAACCTCCTGTGTTTTCTGAGGGTCAAGCTCAGTCCTGCTGTTGGGTGACAAGGTGAGCATAGACCTTGGAGGGATGGGGGCCTAATAGTGCTGGTACTGAGATTGGGGTTGAGGGAGGGGCTCCCGACCTACTGTGTGAGTTACTATGGTAATTGGGTGTTGTCATCAATGGGCCCTCTCTGCTGAGCTGGTGAGTAGAACGAGAATAGGCCAGTGGTGTGCTCTGGAAAGCAGAGCAGGTAGGATTAGACAAGCCCTTTGTTCAAAGTGCATAATGTCTTGCAGTCAGATTTAAAGCTCCCCCACCCACACCAACCTCATCCGTATTGTTGCCTTATCTGTGTGTGTGTGTATGCATATGTGGGCTATGTGTGTATTCCAGTGTAAGCATGTGTGTTTGAAAGAAAGAAAAAGTAGTGTTGCTTTATGGCACTCAGCGGCCTTCCTTCTCCTTCACAAGGAAGCATGTCACTTGGCATTAGTGTTGCCGCACCAGCAATCATCATTCCATGCCTCCTGCTAATTGCAGACACAGCTGGGTCTCAGCAGGACATGCTCTCTCTCTCTCTCTCTCTCTCTCTCTCTCTCTCTCTCTCTCTCTCTCTCTCTCTCTCTCTCTCTCTCTCTCTCTCTCTCACACACACACACTTCCTCTCTTTGTCTCTCTATGTAACACTCACACAGCTTACATACATGGCCTTAGTGTAGCAATGACAATACAGACTTTTAATCTCTTGTGCGTAGAGTAGAAGCTCAGACATCCACACCAAGTGGTCAGCTAAATGGTCGGAGGACCATGAAAGAGGAGATACCAATCAAAAGCCATCAGTTATGTTTGTAGTTACCAGCAATTGACCTGCAAAGGAGATAATGACTTCATCTGGGATATGAGCTTCACTTTTCATTTTGCATTTACTTATCTTAAAGTTGTGGTCAGACTCTGGTGGGACTCGGTCATACATGGAGGTGATGAGGCAATGGATTTTTGTCTTACATATCTTTCAACAACAAAAATGGTGAACAAACCTCCACTGACTTTGTGCAAGACTACAGTCAAGAACGATTTTGTCAAGTTACAGTCAATTTCAAGACTAGTAGCTGAATGTATAAATTATATGTATGTACAAAAAATATGCATATGCCACCTCCCACATATAAACTGGTGTAGTGTCATGCCGGTGTTGTTTGGTTCAGTATGAAAAAGCAAAGCAGCTGTTATGACGGGTCTTCTTTACAGCAGTATTGTGTGTTCTTTGTGTAAAAAGGGCTAGTTTTAGCCTTGGGTAGCAGGTAGCATTTATAGCAGCCAATTCACTGTTTTACATTATTTCTTTGAAATTTCATTGAAATACTAAATGAGTGGTCACAGAGGGTATCAGGGAAAACAGAAAAGTGCTTTACCCTCAGAAGGCCAAGCAAAGAAACCAGCCATGTTTGTCAAAACACTAATCATCCACCCACTTCTTACCAGATGGTGGGCCCCACCCCAGCAATAAATACAGCTGCACTTATCTACTGTTTTTCAGCAAACTGGCTCATCCTCCTGCAATTTTAATCCCATCCTGAGCAATGTCCTTGTATTTTAAAGTGGGTCTCTGAGTTTTTTCCCCTCATTTTTGTCAGCTCAGTGACAAATTTGACTTTCATATGAGTCAAAAATGCTAATCTGATGGGAGTCAAATTGACAGCAGAAAAAGTTAAAGTCTTTGTAAAAGCAAATGTGCTGTTGTAATGTCAGCTATAGGTAGTGGTGGTATTCTCATTTGAGTCCAATTCCAATTCCAATTTTTAAGTCTGTTTGTTAACATTTTGTCAAATTTGCACCTTTAATAGTTTGCTGAATTAGCTAGTAGTGGTTTCTGTTCGTAATGTACACATGAATGCAGAGAAAACTATGACTGGATTACTTTAATACTGAAGGACATTTAAAAGCCTGATAATTCTCAGGCAATTCTGAAGTTCCTTTTTTCTATGATTTCTAAGCGGATCAAAGGAGAAAAACAGGTGTTTGCATTTATCCTCATCATTGGGGGCATCACCTGAATCTTGGCTGATTCTTCAACTCATAGTAAAGTTAAGGATTAGTACTGTATATCCAGAGTCCTTAGCATGCACATAGGATAGCTCATCAGCCACTGCTTCTGAGCATGGAATTTGGTCAAACAGGGAATCAACCTGTGGTTTCACTTCCAGATTTCTGAATATGTGAAGACCTACTGGATTCATTTAAACTTGAACTGTAATATTAACCCTTTCAGCTAAACACCAAACCTTAACCTTTACCCAAACCAAAGCCACGATCCTTTTTAATTATAATTTTCATCCTAAATTAACTTCAGATAAGCACTTTAAGAAGTGTGGAGCAACAGTGTCACCATGTTTTTCCATTGTAGGCACTGTTTTCCTCATAAAAGTGTTAGGTATAAACAATGCAGAACCTTACACAAACAAAAACATTTTGATAAATTTAAATCACAATATGTCTAACGTAATAAACACAATTCAGAACACAAGTGATCAATGTTGCCTCTATACAAACAGGTGAACAACAGTCAAGGAAAATACACAACAAAATAAACGAAGTTATAATTTAAATGACTAAGTATCTGATCAGACAATATGTAAACAAGACTATAGCACAGAGTGCCAACTTTCAGTATTTTCAATATTCTCCTGACGAAATCTAGTCAGTACTAATGAGGTTTTTCACTCAGGGTAAATTTTGAAGCAAACACACGCCACCATGCATGCACACACAGGAGTAGCAGCAGAGGCAGAAAGAGGCAGAGTTCCTGCTTGCTTGTAATCCCTGTGTACCCCCTGTGGTGAGGCCCCTCCTCAGCTCCAACATTCCTTGCTCTCAGCAGCACAAAAGCTCCTGAGCGGCTCCACAAAAGAGGGCCTCTGACCTAACAAATCAGTTGGCTTTTTCTTTTTGTGTGTGTGTGTGTGTGTGTGTGTGTGTGTGTGTGTGTGCGTGCGTGCGTGCGTGCGTGTGTGTGCGTGCGTGCGTGCGTGAGTGTGTGTGTGTGTGTGTGTGTGTGTGCGTGTGTGTGTGTATGTGTAAATATTCTTGTCTTATTTGCTCTTTTTACTCACATGCACGTTGATGGTGATTGTCTTTTAACTTTAGAGCATGCAGACTTACCCAAGAGTTTACATTTTTAAGGTTCCCCTTCAAAACTCTGCCCTCACTCATGTCTACCCTGCTCACTCAGATTTGATCTACTCTAGCTAAAAATTTGGGGATTGCACTCAGATGGGCTCTTGCTTGTGCAGATTTCCCATGCTCCTCCTCCTCAAACCCCTCTACCCTCTCTGCACGCTTGCTAAATCTCTGTTTTCTGTCTATTTTCTTGTAACTGTTGAGGGGAACTTTTTGACCTCAGCATACCCCTTAGGGGTGGTTGTTCCTTTAATTAGTTACATCCACCCACTGCCCAGGAATATATTTCAAGGTACTCCACTTCCTTTTGTAATTTGTTGCCATTAAAAATCATTTGATTCCTTCATGAATGCCATATTTTTGCAGCATTAACCTGACCTGCATATTGTCAAACAAATTAGTTTGTAATGCTTAAATGAGCCACCTTTTGATGTGTGTCCACAAACGTGTGAGTACCCAGAACTTAAAATGTAATTGAGGAGTTTTGTGAATTGTTGAGTGAGGAAAAACTTTGTAAACTTTGTTAAACGAAGTACATCCCTCTTTTCAAGTCAAGTCAAGTCCACCTGTATAACTTTCATTTTCCATGCAGGTCTTTTGAACATCACATCTTTTGGTGCTTTCATGGCATAGAATACACATGTAATCAGAAATAAGATGCGTGTCTCCTTCAGCTTCCTTGCTTGCTCGCTCTCTAAATTTGAACAACTACTTATATTTTATGTTACCAAAAACAAATACAGTATCTGTGTCAATGTAATGTTTTGTACAGATGCAGCATATTGTACTGATTGCTTTTACAACTACCTGAGATCTGAACACAATGTGAGCCAGACTCCTTCCATTGTGTTGCATAATATGCATTTTTCCTTATCTAGATCGCAAGTCTGGATACAGATCACATTTTAATACCAGGTATAAAAGGGGTCTTTGTCCCAGGAACTATTTTTTGTTATCTATATTTCTATGGCAGTCTAAAAACCTGCGAAGATTGAGAAAATTAGTCTGTCAAGTTATGAAAACATCACTTACACAAGATTTTTGTGCGTGACTACACAACAACAATGATGGCGATGAAGGCCTGGACTTTGTCGTCAGTCTATCTATCATTTGCTTTCCTCTGTGACTCCATTTTGATGTGTCAAAGCAAAGTGAACAAAAACAAACTGGTTTGCAGCTCAAATAAAATCGGCAATGTTCTAAAGCAGACATAAATAACCATCACATACAAAGAAAGTCAAAGCATTGTTGCACCATATTGAAAACAAGGAACACGTGAATAATTGTGTCCTTCTGAATAAAAACCGGATCTCAAGCACGGGCTGTCATTTTTTAATCCATTACCAAACTATTTTGTAGCAGTGGAAAACACTAACAGGAATGGGTGAAAAGGACTTTCAGATTTAGTTCTCACTTAAGTTCCTGTGGCTCCTTGAACACCTGTCAAACATGGGCATTAGTACAAAGTGTGCATGTAGGACTTGTGCTCACATCCATGTCACATCATCAGTCCAGTTTAAAAGAAAGTACAGACATGTATCTATTCTGATGCACATTTCTGTTGTTATTCTTTACAGTACTTTCAGAGTGAAGCGAAAGTTGTTTGCTGACAAAGGCACATTGCAGCTCTGGTGAAACTTGAAGCCAACAGCTTTATGTGTTGTTTGCCCTCCAAATCTAAAATGGCCAGTTCCATCTCATTATACTTCACAGCAAGTGAATGCAAAAGGGACATGAAAGAGGTGAGTAGGTGGATGAGGAAGGAGGGAGGGAGAGGTGTGCCATTTTTTGCATCAAATCCTGCTGGTAGCAGGCCCCCCCACCAAGCACCATGTGAAGACTTGGGTGTGAATGCTGGCTTCAAGGCGAGGTTTGTGTGTGTGTATATGTGTGGTGGTGGTGGGTGGGGGTTTTCAGCGGATGGGTGGATTGGTGTCAGATGGGGGCAGGAGGTCGTACCGTCTCCCTTCTCTCGCTTCAAGGGGGATGGACCAGCAGATGTGTGTCTATGTGGGAGTGTGTGTATTGTGTTGTGCTGGGCGTGCATGTCGCCTGTGTATAGGTAGGAGTTCATCAGCATGTCATGAGGTGACAAAACACACAAATGCACACACACAGATAACCCAGTTGAAGGAATGGAAAGCCTTCCTTCAGATGGAACTCGTTAGAATGTCACAGATTTGATCCCTGTCGGGTTATGGCATTATGTATTCAGAGCCATATTACGCTTGTTTTGGCTGTCAGCAAGTGCTAGCCCCCTGCTGATCCCCATGCAGTCTAAAAAAGAGAGCTTGGGTGAATTTGTCTGTTCTGATGATTTTCTTTTGTTAGTTCCTGCCAAGAGGAACAAAGCAAGAGGGGCCATCACTGTTCATTTGACAAGCTCAACAAGCGTCAAAGCAGCTTTCAAGTTTATCAACATGTGGACACCACATCTTAATCCTGCCCTGAAGGACTGTCGCCTTGTCCAGGTGTTTAAAGTGAAACTGGAGCTTTTATATGTGGCTATTTTCAAGAGTTGGTTTGAAGAGTTCAGATAGTTATGTGTCAAAGAAGGTGAAAAAATTGTTCCAAAAAATGGTGTAAAGAAACACCATTTGGAGGGGAAGAGGGATAATGTCAGAACAGAAGAAACGAGCAGCCTTTCTGTTTGGTCTGATAGCAGATCAGCATAAAAACTTGGTAAAAGGAGCAGAAAACCTAAGAAATGTAAAGTACAGATGGTGGTAAATAAAGGAAAATCATGCAATATCTCATGAAAAACTGATGGTAAGGTGGCAAATTAAATTTTGTGAAATATTTGAGAAAAAAAATTATACAGTCAATTGTTCCATAGAAAATCAAAGGAAAAGGTTTAAGAAGAGAAAATGATCATTCCAGGTAAATGTAGTGAAAAGCAATGTGGGGGCTGTCTAACAAGTTCTGTAACTTTCTGAAACTGACTCCAGCAATTATTGTATTTTAGAATCCATGTGAGGATATGAGCACATTCAGTCACCAAAGCCACCTTAAACTGTTGCTGTGCATTCATGGTCAAAGGCTTCATGCAAAGCAGAAGTCGCCTCTCTAATCCCCAAATTGTCATTCCTCCAGAATTTTTATTCCTCTCGGACTGCCTACAGTCTGCCCATAGTCATTATCATCATTTTCACCCAGTTCCATCCCCAACCACCTGATTGGTGAAGCGTATTGCATGCTGAATTTAGTCTGACAGGAAGCTGTGCATATAGACAGTGCTCAGGAGAAAGTACTGTCTAAAGGAGAAAATATTTTCTCCTTTACTTTAACATATACTTTAATTTATGGGTGACAGTGAGTAATTATGATATACTCCTACAAAGATGCTAGCATTGGGAGAAAAATAGCCTCATTGTCACAGAAACTGTATTTGACTTAAAATTCCAAGTGTTTTATATTTAACATGACATACTTCATTTCCTGCTTTGAGCAGTGGCGATCAACAAAGTCTGTGAGCTGTTATGTGGAGGCTGTGCGTTGCAGAATGGACAAAAATGGAATGATATGAAACTGCTACTTTTTTAGAGCCTATAATGTTACTTTGAGAAATTTACTTTAAATTTTGGATAAATTTTGGATGAATTCAGCAGCTATGGTGCTTAGAGCTGAATGATGCATCACATAAGTTGTAGTCTACAGCACAGGGCCTGATGAAACAGCTGGGGAAATGAACAGCTGTGTACCTGATTGTCCATGAAATGTCAAGTACATAGCCCATCTGCATGGAATCACCTCTATGATTACTTTCCTAAGAAGATGACTCTTTCCAAGACAACTTGAAAATAATGCTCTCCACAAGGACGAAGGTGTTAGCCTTGTATTCATGGGTTGGATTATCACCCTTGATTACATCAGAGAATGCGACAGAATTCAGTTGATGAGATTTCTGGTCTTTTTAGGACAATTTCATTATGAATATCTGATGGCTTTTGAGTTTATATACAGTAATGAAAAATGTAGTTTTCAGATTGGATGGAAGGTGTGTTAAACTGTATATCAATTATAATTTCAAACAGTAGTCTCACAAAATGAAGAAAATACTCATATGGGTTGTTATGAAAAGCAATGTCCAACATTCTGTTTTGTTTAGTTTGGAAGACTTGTTGGAGACAAGTTAATTGTGACAGTATCCTAAATTCCAGACTGTCTATTTTTAAGAAGTTACTTACTGGAAATGCAGTCTTTCTGTTTTGATGAATCTCTTTTTCAAAGTAAGACTGGAACTTCTGGGTTCTGTTCCAAAAGGAAGAAAACAGCATTTAAAACCCGGTCCAGACACAAGATTCATGACAATATGAATCTGTTTCAGAATATTGCAGGGAAATGTTGCAGTGGTGTGAACTGGCCTGTCCCAGCTGACAGTGCTGCCCCTATTTGATAAAAGTCAGTTAATATACCAAAAGCACAAATCACAAAGGGCTTTGGCGTCTATACAGCCTGAGACACCGTCTGTCCTTAGAATGGAAGAAGGAAAAGTATCTTGAACACGTTTTCTGTCTTTGGTACAGTTTGAGCAGTTTTTGTTTCCTGTTCTCTTGATGTGAATTTAAACTTGGCATGCACATATCTTCTGATGGATCAACAGTCACTTGTGTGGTTTTTTTTTTAATGAAACTGGTGTTCCATTCAGACTGGCATTGAAAATATCTTAAAGTTGATGAAAATCACACGCATTATGTGGGACACAAGATGTCCCTGACAGACCTCCAAAATGCCAGTCATGGCAGCAAGAAGACCTGTGACATAACTGTCAAGCCTCTTTTTATATAAAATGAAGAGGAGTAAATCAGAATTGGACACAAAATGGCTGCTGCAAAAATGGCTGCAGATGGGAGCTGTGTGGCATGGTGCAACGTCTAAAGAAAAGGGAGAAGTGAATGAGGAGTGGATGATGGAAAGAGGGAGAGCAGCCAGTCAGTGGATCAGTCACTCCAGGCCTGGCCTCTCGGCAGGGGGTTGTGCTCGGGGCGAGATCACAGGCCTGCTGCCACGCCGAAGCCTTCACAGGCACACAGCGACAGATAGAAAGCTGCTGGCACCAGGTCGCCTCACTGATTCACCCCAGCACTGCCTCGGCACAGCCATCTTCTCTTTCACCCAAGTTCCAATGATTAAGCTTGACCTACATGTAGACCTGCTCTCTCCTTTTCTTAGGACCCCAACAGACCAATAAAGGTGATTTTGGTGTCACACTGAGCAGCCTTTGGTCATATGGGTTTGGTCTGGCAATTCAAAATTGGGCAGAAGTTCAAAGTAATTTTGATGCTGTGTGATGATTTATTGTTAGTGCAGGCAGACTAAGTAAGGTGTCAAAGATGAAATCCACAAGATCATCTCTAGCACTGAAAAGCTCTCAATCTAGACAAAAGCTGTTTTATGATGTTATCAGATTGTGTGCTAAGCTATAGCATGAGTTTTTCATTATTTCTTAAACCTAACTAGTGCAAATCTTATTGAGTTAGTTATCAGAGTATTCATCATAGGCTGAGGTCACTGTGATAACAATAACCAAGATGAATGACAGGAACAAGTATTAGTACACTGCCAGTTAGTCAAACTCACCATCTTTCTGCCCCACCTAGATGAGTGCACACTATAATTTTTTTTTCTTTTGTTAAGACACATCATCATTGCTACTAGGGCTTGAACACATTACTGACTGGTACAAAAACAAAATGAAATACAAAGTTGTGTACAATTTGTATACAAATCTTTTGCATTGTCACCTGCTGGCTGGCTGGCTGGATGAATGGATGGATGGGT
This sequence comes from Chaetodon auriga, assembly GCF_051107435.1. NCBI lineage: Eukaryota > Metazoa > Chordata > Actinopteri > Chaetodontiformes > Chaetodontidae > Chaetodon > Chaetodon auriga. The sequence goes on along the minus strand of NC_135075.1, from coordinate 2,553,328 downwards.
TGGTGCAATTCAATTAAAAAAGTATTTTTAAGATAAAGATTTGATTCAGCACCAGCGATGAAGCACAGAGTTTAAAATAGATTATTTGACTATGTCTCTTCTTTCTTGAATTTTTCCATACATTAACAATAACAACCACTATTATCAATAGACACTATTACTGAGGTTGAAAAAGCTGTTCACCTAATATTTTGCAACAACATTTTTCAACGGAATATGTTTTGAATGTGTGCTTTGCCAAATTTGATGGACAATAGAGCTCATTTTCAATAATTAGAATAAAAAGCTGCTTACGTTAAAGAATTAAGTCTATGTGGTACAACTTAGAAAATACCCCCTGGCATCTCATTTCTCCTAAGCACACATACACACACATATACACACTGCTACCCCCTTCCTCTTCCACTGTGACCCTGACTGTTGAAAGTCAGTCGGCTTCTATTAGTATCAGCCCGCACTCATCATTATCCATCAATTAGACTGGCAACAGCCAGGGCCCACAGAGAAACATCTGCAGCCTCTCGGCTCTGTTTCTGCATGGCTGCCGTGCTCTGAGCTCACTGTGCCTCACAGAGGTCACTGTTTACAGAAGGCTTGTCTAAATAGAGCAGTGGAGGAATTTCAAGGTTGAAGCTTATATCACCTGTGTAAATGGTAACAGGACGAGGGCTGGCTATTCTGCTTCAGTACTCTATGAGCACTGACTGAATTGTGTCTATCAATTCTCAAGGGAAAAACTGACAGGGACTGAAACTCATTGTCATGTTCTCTGGCTTATCTGGTCTTATTCTTGGATAGTAACTAATCATGTATAAGTTGATACAAAATGAACCTGTGTAGCTTTTTAATTACAAAATGGGAACTTTCCAAGGTTATAATTATTATCTAATTTATTTGACAAATAATGAAATACACTAAACTTCATACCACAGCAACAAGTCTTCCATGGTCAGATACAAGATCAATGTTAGCGAACTGTAGCTTCATATTGTTCTGATTTTTCAAAGAAAAAAAGATGTCAATAAGACACATAGGCACCCATCCCTAACACTGTCACACCCCTTTTAAATCAATGTTTGGAATACTAAATATGGAATTTTTCTAGCCTAGTTACTAATTTTTAAAGTTAATTACTTATTATAGAGTAAGCACCATGACACCAGGCTTTCTGAAACAGGCTGCAAACATTAATGAATCACACGTGACTAAATCAGTAGCTTGGCTACGAACAAATGTGAATGTCAGCCAGACTAAGCGACCAGTAAAAATGCTGGGTGTCCAGAGCATTGGACTACATGACATGACATTATATGATGCCCATTTGATAGAAGTCTTTGTCCAAAGTGACTTGATAATAACTACATTCAACCTTCATAGGAAGAACTGCTAGATGTCATCAAGAACTGTAAGTGGTATTTGAAGAGCAAAGTCGTTGTTCTACCCTTTTATGTTGATGAAGTGCTTAATAACCAGGTCATGTAATAGAATTTACCACTTCACCTACTGCTGTAATGGTGAGTTGTTTTCAACAAAACATAAGATCTCAAGCATCCATTGTTCCATCTCACCAAGGAATCTGATACCACAAGAATTTCAAGAAACCAGCTAACTTTTCCAGTTGTTTCAGTTCAACAATTCACCTGCCTGTCTTCTCTTGCTGTTTCACCCAGTTTTCAACACAATGCAAATAAACTCTGACAACCATAGCCTTAACTGCAATAAATAAGGTCTGTGAAATATCAATAATAATATAAATAACAAGGAGGTCCTGGATTTCTACTGAAGCCTTCTTTTCAAAGAATTACTTACTTTTCTGTCATTAATGTTCATCACCAGAGAGAGAGACTCTAACAGTCAAAGCCAATGCAGCTTGGAACATACTGTTAAACTGACACCTAAAAGATTTGTATCACGGACTTTGACAAGTGCCCATGGCAAAAAAAAAAATGTTGCTGTGCGCCAAGAACATCATAAGCCATACTCTTTATTAGGATCCCCAGTAATTGACACCTCATTGGCTGCTGGATCTTCCCGGGGTCCACACTCCAGACTTAAATAGATCCTAAGCCTGTGGGACTATGTGATGGGGCTCCACATGACAAGAGGAGGAAGTGTTTCCTAAGCTTGCGTCCCATGGAAGACTGTGTGGGCATTGCTAAACTGTACCAGAACAACCCCTTGCTCTAGAGGAGTGCTTGCTCTGTGATATGTGATATTTTCTAATGGTTCGATGTGGCAATGCAACAAACATGACATGAACATCTTCAGATTAGAGACATCTTTCTGCTGAGGGTTTGTTTGTCAGCTCATCCCTCCGGCCTCTCTCTCAGTAATCGACAAGGAAACTCTGTCATGATGATACACTGCCAGGATGACATCATCTGCTTTATCTGCTAAATACACCGTGAGCAAAGACGATGCATTACAGATACTAATTTGTAGGGTGTAGGTTCATTGTTTTGAATGTTAAAATGCTGCCCTATGTGTGTTCTGAAGTTAATAAACTTTGACTACATTTATTTCATGGAGTACTAGATGATGCTTCGTCCTGTGTGTTTGTGTGTTACAGCAATGGTACACTAGCACAATGAACCTTGTAGGAACATGGCTGACTGATCGTATGGACCTGCAGCTCCACGTTTATCAGCTGAAGATTCTCATCAGGATTGTCAAGGTGAGAATGGCTACCTTTCACACTCTAAACCTCATCTTAAAATGCAAACAAAATGCTTCCATGAATTATTGTCACATGATTATTCAATGAATCAATGATTTGTACCCTTCCAATATAACATTTAAATTCTGCCTCCCACAAAATTTGATGTTTATTATTGTTAAAAATGGATTTATATCCTCTACTGACACAGTGTTTTTTTTTTTTTTTAAATCAGTTTCACTTGTTACACTTTTTTTATTTGGCCTTTCTAGTAGAGTGGAGGCTAGTGGGTGTCAGCAACACTGATGTCATATCTCCCACGACATTGTATGCTACCGGAAATAAAACAAATAAGATGAGGATGAAACAAATGAGATGAGGAGGTGGAAGCAAGTTTTGTAATGTCATTATTAAATACTGTATTTGCTTATTTGAACCAGTGTTTATTTATTTTCCTTCTATCAATACATCAACTTTTCTCAGGAAAGAGGAAAAATGTGTATTTCTCAAATGTTTCAGATGGTTTTTTGGTTTTGATTATGTGGTATTTCCATTCTACTACGTATACTATTTACTATTTTAGGTCTACAACATAAGATCTAAAATATAAATAGAATCATATAATCATACATAAACATATGAAATGTAATGTACTGATCTACGTAGATTAGATTACATAACACCAGCCAGATGAGACACTGTGTTTGTGAGATTTACACTCAGTTGAGAGACAAGACAGACTGTGTAGGCTAAGTAGTTCCTTGTTAATTAGCACTGATGTTTTAACATATTACAGGACTTTATTTACACTGAGCTGCTGAAAATGGTAGCTTTGCAGCCACATTGGCATCAGTTGATGCTTTTGTCTGTCTGTCTTTTCTATCAAGTGGGGGATATCAAATGATACAAAATTGTCAGATATCCAAGTTGTAATTATAACTAGGAGGTTAGCATGAGTTTTCTCAGTCGCCTGCTCAGATTTGTTTGATATGACATGGCTGCAGCATGTTGTTGTTGAACACTAATTACTGCCTTATCTTCTGGATAAGGTGTCCAAATTTGACATTGTACATATAAACCAACCAATGGAATAAAGAGTAACATGCATATTTCCCAAAATGTAGGAGTGCCTTTAGAATAAAGGCAGTAACATAAGAACAAGACCTGTAAAATAATTTCTGGAATTCCTTGCCAACTGTTTCTTGATTCTGTTACTTATCTGTGATAGAAAAAGTACCGCGACTTCCGCCTTCAAGGGGTGCTGGACTCCACATTAAACAGCAAGATGTATGAAACCGTGAGAAACCGTCTGACCTTGGAAGAAGCCACTGCGTCAGTGAGGGAAGGAGGGATGCAAGGCATTTCCATGAAGGACAGTGATGAAGAGGACAATGATAACTAGATCAAAGGGCCTGAAAACTACAAGAATGTCACAGGTTTTTCGAGGGTGAGCATTATACTGCCTGAGAACCCATGCAGCCTTTCCATGAGGTCAGAACAGATTGGCCTATGATCCAACTTGTTCCCTCCACTATTTGCTTTGTTTTTCATTCCTATAATAATTCCACATTTCTGTCTGAATTAATACAAGAAGAATGTTTTTTGTGCCACATTTGCATGATGCGAGTCATGTCAAGTTTTGAAATTCCCCGTGTAGTTTCATTGAGCTTTAATTCCTCAAAACTAAGACTTCATAATAGCTAAGTACTATAGGATAGTAGTTTAAATCAATCAAACACTGACTGATTTCTCTTGAACTGTGTGTCAAATGAGTGTCCAGCATATCCAAAAGAGGCCAAAACACACATGACTGTGAGACAAGCACAATTATGACCATGAACACTCCCCATAATAAAGAAAGGCAGAAAACTGCATCTAACATATTTTGAAGGCATGAAAAATATTATGTTGTATCTTCATGTTGTGCAGCCTTAAATGTCTACAGTCTTTACATGAGAACTTTCATCTTGTTTGTCAGGAAAATGTCTCTTTCACTTTTTGTAAAGTACACAACATAGGGAGCACTCTCTTCACTGTAGGCAGTTGTGCAGGAAAAGAACTTATGAAACACTCCAGTGATCCAGGCCACTATACTGTGGTTCCCAGTCACATTATGAAATTGATACATATGCTTTCTTTCAGCCTGTCAACTTATGCATGATCATCTTTTCATTGTTGCGGTCATCTTGTGATTGATCCAAATGGCATCAGAATTGATTGTTTCTTGTCGGTTTAAGGTCAGACTGTACAGTCTAAAACAACAGAGTTAAGATTAAAACATTCATGAGATATTTCTAAAATGACTCTTGAATGTTCTCAAGCAATATGGATGACCATTCTGATCCTGTGTTTATGAACAAGCCTATGAATTTCTTTGTGTTGCGCTAAAAATGTGCAGTGAATGCAGCTACTTTATGTTGCAGTGTTGTAAAGGGCGTGAAAATGGTCTCATATTACTTTTTTTTGTAATGGGTCTGCATCACGTCTCAACTGTAAATCTAAAGAAAATGTTTAAAGTGATGTGCTGTGCCATGATGTGACAGCAACAGCTTTCATCTCTTCTCGGCCAGCTTTTCAAAATATGCCCGATGTTTCTCTAATGATCGCAACAACTGTCACACAGCAAATGAAATCCAAGGCTGCATCAACAAATTGTAATTTTAGTAACATATTGACTAAAAAGAGAACACCATTTAGCTTTCAACCACTTGAATCAGAAGGAGTCATTTTGTCCTTTTGAAACGACCCATTGTTTGCCCTGTTAGCTGGTGTCAAATGAACCAGTCATTTTCACTGCCATTTCACCAATCTCAATGTGTTCGCTGTGGTTCAGGCCTTTTTTTTGGTTTGGCACTCCCTGTGAACCAAATAGTTACTGTCACATTAGCCAAATGCAGTCTAAATAGATCAAAGTTAGCATGTTTGGAGCACAGTTTCAAGTGTATGATTGTTTTGAAAGATATAGTTTGTGGTGCTGTTTAGCTATATTGCATTATACAGGTTTTTTTCTTATACAGCCTACCCTCATTTATATAACTTGGGTGGACAAACTAATAAAAATGTCTGTCAGCATAATGCAGCACAGATACCACAAACGACATACTCCAAAATGACAAAATACAGTTGAATCAGCACCTCTTTAAAACAGTGGCAACGAAACATTAGAACCTTCATTTTATTCATGATTTTTTTATGAAGGGACCGTGGACAATTTTAAAACATTAACTCAAATGTTACCATTTGATGTATTGTACCAGAGTTAGCGTAAAGCTAATCTTCACCTGCAGTCCCTTCTTGAAGGTAGCATTTATTGCAGGACTGCATTAGTTTTAGCTTGGTGTATCTAATGAACTTGTGACTGAGTGTATTTGAATTAAACACACTAACAATCAAAGACCTGACAGCACTGTTGGGCAGAACAAACAACATAATGACAATTTAGCAATTCTTATGACCTTACCAATAGTTGTCTAAACATTTAAATCAAAATAAAAAATCCTCCTCTGGAGAGCCACACAGGAATACCCAGAGCAAATTTCACAGCAAATAGTTTAAACACCTTATGACGGTCCAATGGTCGAAAGTGTTGTGCAGATGGATTGACAACTGACCAGCTGACATTACCATCTCTAGGACTGACATTAGCAGGGCAAAACCTCATTTATTTAACACAACATAAGCGTAATTAACCTCAACATGTGAGTAACATCAGATTAATCTGCCTAATTGTGAGACGTAAGTCAGAAATCAGTTGGAAACTTGCACAAGGAGCTAAATGAAATGCATGCTCATCTTAGTAATCTTTAAGCATATTGAGGCATAAGGCACAAATTTATCAAAAAGCAAAAAATGTGTAAAATACTTATGGGGAATAGTGTTTGGAAATATGTGTTTTATGCAGTGAAATTATAAGAGAGGAGTTTGAATCAAAGAGTATGGGAGGTCTGTCTCTTTTACAACACCATCGAAAGGTATGACACTGATGGCAACATTGTGCTCTACCACAGCTTCTTCTGTTAGAACGCGAGACAGCTGCATTTATCCTGTACAAAGAAAGTGATACTGTGCTACTACTTTAAGAATCGTGTCAAGCTGCCTACTTAGAAATCTACTGGTGACAACACAAGTTGTATCTTGCTGTTGAAATAAACCCTAACTGCCTGTGGTCTCACTTCTTCAAACATGGGTACTTTGATTTCCACATCAACTTAACACCTCTGACATTATCCTTTCTTTATTTTGGTTAATAGATACTGTTGGTTAGCGAGGCAATACACATTAAGTTATGTTTTATCACACTGATCAACCTGTTTTCAACTTTCGTTTTCAATTTTAAAGCAAATGTTGTATTTTAGTAAAATATCATTCAAATAATAAAGTTCATTTGTCATCTATATTACAGTATATGTTCTTGTATGTGCTCTGTACTTCATTCCAGGATATATGATGGGGCGAATCCACGTTTTTATAATAGATGATGGGAAGTGAAGTCTGCCTGTACTTTCCTGTGTCAGCTGTTTTCTATACTGTACTTCTAGACCTGTGTTTCGCCCTGTGTGCAAGTACTGCATGTCCCCATTATTCACTCCTCTAAGTGTTTTTGCTCCATGTGTGATCTTACCGGTGGGTTCATCATGCTTCTGCCTTGTAGAAGAACCCACCAAAGCCAAGAACATTTAAATAAAGATGAATGGCAAATGTGGAAAGACCTTGTCACCTCATTCATTTTTGTTGCTGTGAATTGACTGATTGAATGTGAATTAAGGAGAGGTTTGGTTTTCTTTGTGATTTGTTCCTTAAACAAGTCTAAAATCTTTGCATTTGTTATAGAAAGCTTTTAATGACTTTTAATGCATTTAGTTGAAGATGTGGCAGTTACTTTTACTAGTACTATTTTGGACAAAGAGATAACCACTTAGAGTAAACAGGGATGTTGTGTCAGCAGACTGCAAAAAATACATATTTCTTAATCCACAGACCTGACCTCCTTTCCTCCCCCACAACTGCATTTTCTTAAGAAAGACAGTCTGAGATTAATGCTGTGGATTAAAGCATCATTCATCTTGAGAGTTGATATTACTGTCGAGAAGGAGATTGAAAGAATTGCCGGAGATCAAATCAGCAATGACCAAAATCAAATCAAGAGCCCAAGATGGAAGCTAAAACTAAAGTCTGGAGGATTAGATATAATATAGTCTCAAATTAAAAGAAGAGAGGATATCTTTTAATTATGTTATAGAAGGGGGAACAAATCCTTCTTAGAAGAATAGAGAAAAACAAGATTTTGGGGGAAATGAGGTGAATCAAAATACAAGTGAAATTCGATTTTCTCCTTGAATGATACTAATGGTGGATTTACATGTATTATCCAGACATATGTAGTTGTTGCCTAAAATGTTTTGACTTTTTTGCAATGACATAAGTCATTCCAGACATGCCTATCCAGCAAACAAATCAACACCGTTGTATTATTTATTTAATATTAGCACTTATGATCCAACAATAGTGCTTTTAGAGTTTGCTGTGGATGCTTTTCTAGATCAAACAAGGGTTGCTCAAAACTTAGAGGAACACTGAGAATTTGAGGAAATCTACATGTGACACCTGATGACATCAGCTTTGGATTTAATATTGATTAGTGACTGCTGATATGACCTGCAATGTTTCACATTCGAACTGGTGAAAAAGTGACAGTCAAGAGAAAGAGAAAGAGAGATTTATCAGTGCTGAAGCTTAGCAAATCTATGCATTCTGCCAGCGTCTGTGTCTGAAACTGCATCGTTGAGGCAGGATCATTTTTAACAATCACACTCTAAATTTTCCACACACACAGCCTGTAGTGAATTGCTTGCACTGCTGACCAGTGCTACAACACCAGCAGGCTGAATTTGACAAAAAATCAGCCCTGATGCTAATCTTCAGGACTGGCTTGGGACATCTCTATCAGGTTCATCTCTGTCTGAGCTTTAGCTGAACTCATTCCAGACTTTGCTGAAATGGATGTACAGAGTCACAGCTGATATTAATCTTCTCATCACATCTGACTCAGAGACACATAACAAGAGAATTAACCAGAAATTTCAAATTATGCTTTAACATTGGAAAAGACAAGCATTTCATTAAGACCAGTTTGAGTTTTAAAGCCTAACGGATCCATGCATCCACTGAAGAATGTTACCACTTTGGAGTAAGATGGTACTGGTGCTATTTTATGGAGGATGAAGATATTTTACTGCAACAGCACAACTAATACAAAATGCCAGATGGGTTGGAACACCATGTTATAACACAAACAGCATTTGCCATTTCATAAGACCTTTATAGTCAAGATATTACAAGCTGGAGATTTATAGGGAAAGTGTAACAATATGCTAGAATGAATTTCAATGACAAATTGAGGTCAAGGGTTTAAAATGTCGTGTAAAATGATGTTAATGTGGGACAGGCCTTTCACACACCATAATTCAACATTAAAACACAGCAATTACTTTCTTCTATATCAGACATCATTCAAGTGAGTCCATTTACATTTGAGACATTTTTAATAAGTTTGTACTTCATGGTTAATGAAAATATGTAAAATGAAACTCCTCCATATTTCTTTGTTGATTATTCAGTTGACATCCTGATGATCATTCAACATCATGTATCATATACCCAGTAATCAAGAGAAAACACACAAAGCAGCCCACCTATTTCAACATCCAATCTGTAGTGTCAGTGAGCTGCCTCAGAATATCATTCATTTAATTTCCTCAGGAATATCCAGACATGATTGGGCAGTCTCTGCGAGACACGACACCGCAACGGATTAATGGGGCTGAAGATTTATGCCGGCACGATCTGAGCTGCTTTGGCTTTTAAGCTCCAATCAAGTGGGGAAATGGGAAACGATAACTGTATCAAAATAAAAAGAATCTCCAACTGACCATCACAATGAGAACTGGCCCAGAGTCTTAGCACTGACAGGCTGCTGCTGTACTGTGGGGAGTCCTGCAGTGATACGGATGTGAGAACAAGCCGTTCCGACACATTGAGTCCATCAAGCCGTCTCTGACATGATACGTGTGGATAATGACAACAGGAAAATGAAAAGATGAAGGGAGAAATCAGCCCATGTGTAGACATTCAAGTTGCCAAATAAATTGGTCTGTGATTTGTTGTGAAGAGGCATTTTATTTACAATGATTTTCACAGTGTTCTTTAAGGTAAACAGCATCAAAACAGAATAGGCCTACAGCCCAGGAGACGTGTTTATTTTTGTACGGCTGCTTTGCGTGCCAGAAGTGTCAAAATTGCCTGCCATTTGAGAGGGCAGGTAGATGTCAGATCCTTTTAATAAAAGCAGCCCCCAAAGCTTCTTATGTTTCCATCCCCATGCACCAAAACCTTCTTATCGTGGCCTTAAGAGGAGACAACAAGCCCGCTGATTAATTTTAGATCTTTTCCATGAAAAGAGTAGCTTACAGTTTAAAGCAATCTCATTCTATGTTCAGGCAAGACATGAGGGTAGATTGTTTTATAGTACCTCTGGGATGAATACTGCACAGGACTGTTTGTCCTGTTTCATGGTTGTATACCGTTAAAGCCCATATTGGGATCAACAGTATCACAGTCTTAAACTGGGACTGCTGAGGCCTCTGTTATTATTAGATGGATGTCAGGAGTTAATCCTCCCCCTGCAGGCACATTTGATTGTACACACCTCTTTTTTTCTTCCTTTTTTTTTAACCAGATACTTTTCTCCTTCAGACGGTCTTTTTCCACAGCTGTAACTTCAACTGTAAGTGGTGAGACAGTATCATTTATCAAAAAAAAAAAAAAATGAAACAGAAAACAAATTATTTTGGATCATTTTTATTTGTTTTTGTTTTGTCTTGCACAATTCAGGTGTTTCTAAAAGTATTTTGATTTCACAATACCCTTTATATGAGGCTCTGCTGATCAGACATACATTTTTTAAAGTGCCAAGTTTCTGTAAACATTTCATCAATTAAACTGCGATACATTATCCTACATCTTTGAACATTGTGAAGTACATTTCAGAATGATCAAACCCATAAGTTTTCTTTGTCATATATGACAGCAAATAGAATATCTGATGGTTTTTAACTATTGGTCGGACAAAACAAGCAAACTGATCACCGTGGCCTCTAAGAGGGTGACTTCCATTTTTTCCCTATATTTTAATATTTCATCAACAGCAGGGGTTACTCTGTACCGAGGACAGCGCCATGCACGTGCTCTGAAGCTACAGCATTCACTATTCTGTAGTTGACAAGCACCTCAGGCAGCAATGGAGATACCATGTGGGAACTGCAAGAAGTCCGATTGGCCAGCATGGGCTGCTACTGTTTTCTACGGTTCCTCATGCAGGTAGAAATTTTTGAGAGTGGTGAACAACAAGTTGAAAAAAATGGCTCTGTTATCTGTCTCTGTTATTCAGTAACACACCGAGCAAAGGCTTTTTCACTGCAAACCTTCTGCTTACTGCAACACCCATACACACAGAAACAATGTAATTAGGGCATTTGCATGTAATAGTCTCACATTCACTCCCAGTTCAGTAATGAATAATGAAGCAAGGCAGACCTTCCCACAGTCACTGGAATCACAAAATTAATTACTGTGAGGGTTCTAATTAAAGCATGATATGACCCAATCATGTACAATACATCTGTTTAGTGCAGCGGGTGAAATCTGATGCTGAACATTGAGTCAAAATCTATGTCATAGACATTAATCTATTGGTCAATGTTCAGGAAACCTTCTTGCACTGTCATAACATTGTGTTGTACATTATCTGGCATTGCTGTGCCCTTTGAGTCACAGCACTGTATAAAATTTGATAATAAAATACAAATTAGTAACTATTTATAAAACCTAATTTAGTAACTGTTAAATAGAGAGAAACATTTTTAAATTAGGTTTTAATAGTATAAAGTATATATAGTATAGTCAGCTGTGACTGAGTGATGAACAATTTCATTGTAGTCAGTGATTTCAATTTATTTATTTTTTTGTATTTTGATTTTGTGAGGCTGTCCTATGTTTGATTCTTAGCTTTCAAATGTAACTATAATTGTGTGGAAATTCCAATAATAGCCTAAACTTGAAAATTAATTTAATAATCAGGTAAACTGAATCTCTTACATAACAACACATTAAAAAAACTAAAGCTACTGAAACACACCCTAAAACCAAATAATGTCTCTAAATGTGTTGTTTTATTGCCATCTGCGGTGTCTTCAAACTACTGTGAGATTAGGTAAGAGAACTGGCTCCTCTCCAAATGACTGTAACGCTTCATACAAACAGTGTTCGTGTCATTCCACGCTGCATTATACAATACAGCTCCCACTCTCCTTAGTTAATACAGTAAGCACTTAAAAAAATAAATAGAAGCATAGAAACAATGACTGTATTTCCACCATCTCTGCCATCCATTTTTTTTATCATCACCCTCTCCTCTTAACTCTCTGTTGTCAGAAGCCCCTCTCATCACAGCTGAAGCATAATGTATAAGTGATGTGTACATACTCTTCAAGAAATACATTAATAAACTGAGTGCTGAAGTTATATGCCCTTTTCATTCATATAATGCTGGGAAGTTCACAGAATTTCACTTTCAACAGGTATTTGGTTCAGACCAACCTCTGATACTATTTCACATGAAAAATAGCCGACTAACAGTAATATATTAATTTAACAGCCACCTTCAAAGTCATTGGCAGTGCTATGTATCTTACCATTTTCATACAATCAGTGGCGTCGAATGGCACTAACCTCTACAAAGCTGCAAAGTGTCTGGATGACACTGATACAGCTTTACAGAGAATAATTCCACCTTCAGGGCTCAATGGAGTCAATGGACCTTAAGATTTTGAGAGATTCAAATGAACTTGGACAAGCATACGTCATCTGCATAGTCTCTGCCAAATATCATAAGGGCAAGTTATCAAGTGTAAACTTAACAAGTACCAGTTATTTCTTTGAGCCTTTGGACTCAAATCCTCCAGAATTCATTTCAGTGAGTTCAAACGCTCTGACAGCAGACCTCTGTTCCTCATGACTGACCAATGACACCTGAGCAAGACCAAGACTTGTCTTCACCTGACTCACTACAGAGCTAGAGGCTGTGCATGCACACGCGCACACACACACGCGCACACACACACACACACACACACACACACACACACACACACACACACACACACACACACACCCTTACCCTCACCTAAAATCAAGTCTCCACCCTAACATCCTAAAGATTCACATTATGGCAGTTTGTGTGTTTGTCCCCATAAGGAAGGAAGGTCCCCACAGTGTGACTGTGTAAACAAATTATATCCAAACAACATGAGTAATACACCCCCCCAAACCACACACACACACACACACACACACACACACCAGTGCTAATCTATTTGAATCATGTGAAACAGGGGAAATCATGTTGAGCTGCTTCAATCCTCCACTGATGCAGAAATGGAAAAAATCACAATCATAACCAGTCTACAAAATGGCCTCTGGCATGAGATTTTCAATGGCCAAACTCTTATTTTCATATCACAAACCGCTGTGTTAGAAAAGTTCATGTCAATATGTTCTATTATGTTGAAACATACTGGATGTGCATTGTACTGTTGACTGCACTATAAAATGTGCTTTCACACATATCAACAATAGACTTGGTAAACTTGATAAAGAAGAGAAGAGAAGAAGAAGAGACATACTTTATTAATCATTCCACACAACCACATACATTACATGCACATGCTCATGCTTCTGTGAAATTAATTCCTCCGCGTTGGACCCATCCTGGTAGTCCTTCCTCTGCGGCAGACCAGGAGCGGTGGGCTGCCAGCCGACAGCAGCACAGACCCAGTTCCTTCCTGTCACCGTTGGTCAGGTGGTGATCTTCTTGCATGTTTTTAGTGGGGTTTTTTTTATGGCGGATACCCCAGGTGAACACAGAACATGCAAACTCCACACAGAAAGACCCCTTTCCTTGAGCAGCAGGCACCGAAGGGATGGTGGAGGACACACCCTCAGCGCCCACAGCGCTCCAGGTGGGGATCGAACCCGGGACCTTCTAGCTGTGAGGCGACAGTGTTACCACTGTGCCACCAAAAAATCCATTGCACTGGGGCATTAGATTCAGCTTCGTTTCATTTCCAATCAGAGGATTAGATAATATGGTTACATTATAGACTTGTCTCGAATGTGTTTGATGGCTTGCAAGTACAGACTCTCTGTTGTAGGTCTGTCCTCATGTCTCAATATCCAGCACTGAAGCACCAAGTAGCAAAGTCTCTTATTTTGCTTTCATCCTTGAATGTCAGAGACATAGTCAGTACTTCAATAAGTTATGTAACATGGAAACGTGAAATTTGTTAACTTCTTTGTGGGCATTCATTGGTGCAAAGGAATCTATAAACAAGAGCTTGTCATGAACTGGTTGACTAAAGTACATGCAATCAAATGCTGATCACTTCTTGACTGTACTGTGTTTTGTCCACCTCAGCCTGCAAAGTGCTCCTTTGTGACAGCAAGCTGGGCTCCACAGTGAGTGAAAATTAGAGTGTTAAATGTGAAAAATGACTTTCGTGATCAGCGGTGAGTCACTCTGAGTTCTGATAGCAAAATAGAAGAATTCACTAAGTTCTGATGCTTGTGAATCTTTTACCAAATCAGCTATCTCTTCTTTCTGTCTCGTACCATTCAGGCAACAGCTTCACTTCATATCACCTGTCTCTAATTAGCTGTGAGTAACTGGATGACAGGTTCAAATAAAACTTAAGGAAAAAAAGACATGTATATTTTAACTGTGCTGGATGGATACAACGATCTTGACACGCAGAGATGTATTTTAAGTTACATGCACTGATTACATCTGCACTCATTTGCTTACCACTGCTAGAACAGTTCAGATATGAGCGCAATGTCTCACTTTGACACACTAATCACCACATTGTAAAGATGTCAGGGCAGGTTCGGATGTTCAGTTCTTTGTCTCTGGATTCCATTCATCTCAAACCCCCTTCGACACACATACACACACACACACACACACACACACACATACATAAACTCCCATACTCCCACCTCACTGGGCCATGGGCCAGTCCCACTTACTCCACAGAGGAAGGAAGAGGGTCACAAAAATAAATGTGAGCAGAAATATTTGGAGAGTATAATAAGGGGTTGGAGTGCAAAAGTGGCCAGGGGGTACAGGGGGTGTGGAGGGGGGAGGGGGGAGAGGTGACAATCTGATGAGGAGCTAGCAGACTGAAGAGAACTGAGGGGCAGGTTGCTCAAGTGGTTGCTTTATTGAACCAACGTCTGTTTATCTCCACTCTCTCACACTGAGCAAAAGAAAGAGATTCTGCAGAAAGCACACCCCTGCAGTATGCCACCAGTGTGTGTGTGTGTGTGTGTGTGTGTGTGTGTGTGTGTGTGTGTGTGTGTGTGTGTGCCCATGTATTACTCACGTTGTGGGGACAAAAATCTGTTTACACAGTCACATGTGGGGACTCACCTTACTTGTGGGGACAAATACAGGTCCCCACAAGGTAAATCATTACATTTTAGGGTGAAGACTGAGGATAGGGTTACGGGTTAGGTAAGGTTAGGTCAGGTATAGGGTTAGGAATAGGCAAATAGTAGGTATGGTTAGGGTTATGGTTAGGGTGTCTATGTAATGTCCCCACAAGTGATAAAAACACAATGTGTGTGTGTGTGTGTGTGTGTGTGTGTGTGTGTGTGTGTGTGTGTGTGTTTGTGCATGCTTTAGGACATTTTTGTGAGGTCGTTGAGATGCTGCTTCCTTCAGCAGGTGGATCACTCAGCAACAACGTTTGGCCCAATGATTAAGATTAGACTTCAATCAGTATTATTTTTTACTATATAAATATGAGGTACTGTACAGTAAGAGGCATCATGAAAGAGTTTGTTCTGTGCTGTATCACCACAATTATAAGCCTTTTCACTGCTATGTTTACAAATATTAATTTCATATACAAGGCTTTAACAGTATCAGTTAACATTGCTAAGTTCAGACATAAGGAGCGTTGTGAGTTTTTGTAGAATGATACACCTTGTTCCATTCTCCAAGTTAAATTGCCATTCATTGCATATCTTCAACTTAAGCAACTCAAACGTTTTGAACTAGAGCTTCCAGTATTTGGATTAAGCATTTTACAAAAAATGTGTTAGTATGCAACACCTGTTATTTCAACAGCCATGAACATATTCATTTAATATATCTTATATCTTCTCTCTGCAGCTGTGTTACTTTAGTAAATTAAAGTGTGGGAACAGACTCTGTATTGATATCAACAGATGCCCAATATTAAAGGATATGAATCTTAACTGGGACATCCCAATAAAATACAATTGAAAGGAGTCATTTTGATTAAATTGCTGTGATAAGGTTAAGATTAGAGAGAGTAAACCATGAATGTGAGCTGAGAATGATAGTTCCTCACAAATATAGTAAATGTGTGTGGTGGCTAAGGCAAGGCAGTGTGACAGGCCACATGGCAGGTGGTGGGTGGGGGGTTGGGGTGGTGTTCAGGAGGCCAGGTGAAGACATGACAGGCTGAAAAAAACCTCCACAGCGCTTCAGGACGAAAACTCAGGCTGACAAAAAGACTCACGCAGGAATCCAGTCAAACAGTCAGTTCTGTTGTTCCCCGCACAAACACGCCACATTGCCTTGGCACACCAGGTTTTCCTCTTTGTTGGCACCCGTCGCCAAAAACTTTCTGTCTCCCTGAACAGAAGAAGGAAGTAAACTGACACTGAGTGCTGAACCTGAAGTCAGCACTTCCAGTTTGTGCAGCCACAAGAGTTCTGAGTTCTGATTTTGAGAGCAATATTTATTATACATACAAGTCTGATTTGATACCAGCACACTAAATCAGACGCAAGATTAATCAATTTATTGTTTTTCTGTACAATGTTTGGAGTTATGCTTAATTAGTCAGTCTAATTATCAGGCCTACTCTAATAGATATGTTCTTCCAGTTGAATGTTTGAGCTTCACTGTGCTAAATGATGTATGTATGTATGTGAGTTTGACACCAGAAGACTGTTTTCACATTCATCTGTCCTGTAAGTTCCAGGTCAGCACAAGCCAGATACTTCCGCTTTGTACATTTGTTCTCGTACACTCTTACACAAACTCTCATTCAGTTCTGTCAGTGTCTCCAAACCCAGGCCTCAGCTCTTTTTTTTTTTTTTTTTTTTGTTATTTGTTATTTGGTTTGCTTTGGTTTATTGATAACATTCAAATATGAACTTCTTCCATCTTTGTCCCCACTGTTTTAACAGCTATTGATTTTAAATTCAAGTCACATACCAAAACCCTCATACTCAGCTCAATTGAACATTTACATAATGGCGCTTATGGTGGAAGTTCAATCAGAAATCATCTCTCTCTCTCTCTCTCTCTCAATCAGCTGAATGAGGGCATTCACTCAGATTTAAACCAGTTGGATTTCGCCACCACCTCTGTGTGTGATCCAATTATCTTGTTGCTGTGAAACTTTAAAACAGTTCCTTTCTCAGCTGTCATTTCAGTATCAGATAGATGCAACCCTCCTCCACCCTGGTTCACCTTCCATTCTCATCACATCCAGCACCCATGGGTCTTTACTCTGAGTTTCTTACAGATCCTGCTCCACATCACATGTATTCAGATCTTCAGGCATTGCCCTTCACCCCTTCACCAGCACCACCACCAGTGGCTAGACTGCATTGGTTCGTTTTCATATACAGCTCATGGCATCACTACCTCCGTAAACTAATGACGTCATGATAAGGTCTAATTGCCAAAGACCCTAATTTTTCTTCAACTTTCCTATTGTGCCCAATGTCAATTAAATTGTATTTATTACTTTAAGCCTCCCTTTCAATTAATTCTTTCAGAATTGAAATAATGTCAACTTCCAAAGAGAACCTTGTTAACAGCTGTTAAAACGGGCATCAGCATAGGTAAAAAGAAGAACGACTCGGCACCTGTATGGCCTGTTTCTCAACTCACACTTATTCATACACTTTTACTGGTGGAGAGTTTCATAGAAATCTAAAAAACACTGCGATGATTTTCCAGTCTGAAAATCTCAATTAAGATCGATGACAGTCCATGATGCATTCAAATAGCCAAGTGTAGGAGGGTTGCAGAGCCTACTTGAAATGATATTATGTCTCCAGCTGATTCATTCACAGGCACAGCTAACAAGAAATGACCTTAAATACAACACCAACACAGACCTCATCTTTCAAAAGGCCCACAGCTTGAGGTGCTATAGGTCTTTTCCAGACACATATGCAAATATGATGTTTAGCCACATCATATTTCACTCAGAGGGACTATCGTGCCCTGTTTGTGTGTTACAGTGAGATAATATTGGCATGTTGGCTGTGAAGTAGCAACAAATTGCGGTATAAAAATGGCAAAGATGTGTTTGATTTAATAAAAAATTTTAACTTAATTTCAATCGTAATTAATACAATTCATTGCTTGGTCGTGGTAGCAGATATCAAACAATATATATTGTTTTCAGATTTTTTTCAAACTATCAAATATTGATATCAGCATCAACCTCAAAAATCCAGAGTAGAATATACAATACAGCAGAATATACTATAATTTCTAGCTTGCTTCATACATCAATGAGATGATAGTTTTTTAAACTTCAGAAACCAAATTGAAGAAAAAAACATCAAGGCCAAAAAATCTGCTTTCAGGCAATTTGGGATATCTAAAGTGACTTTATTGGAACATTTTCCCCAGAGTGTATGAAGGAGATACAACATAACATCTAAACCAACAAATTGTTTTTGCAATTTCCCTCTACAATGGTCTGAGCCTCAATGTTTAAGTGAAATCATATGTAACACTGGCAAGATGAAATGAGCACTTTCTGTGGGAGAATTCCCTTCCCAGTCACACGTTCCTGTCTCATTTCCTCAGGTTTAACGTCAGTGAAAGTTGTCACCATGGGTGGAAAGTGTGAGGACAACTGTCTGTGATTTCCTCTACTGAGATGTGTGAGGCTACAGTTGGGCACATTATCAGCATGTTATTTCATCGGCAGTAGGTTGACATGGAAGCTTGTTGTTCTTACTGGGGAATATATGATGGAGAGATTTGATGTTTTGAGGTGAGTTTGATGCTGGAGACAGTCCCACTACAACAGCTCTAGCGGAAATGACTCTGCTACATCATAACTTCAGTGTAGGCTACACTTGGGCTGGGTATCATTTTAAGCAGCTACTTTCTACTCTGGTACCAAAACAATACTTTTTTTTTTTTTTTTTATCTATACTCTGTCAAATGTAAACATGTTTTCACAAAACCATTTTTTCATGTAATAAGATAAGTGAAAATTCTTACTTGCCAAATTCCATCCTAACACAAGTAGCCATACAAGAACATGGCCAAAAAAAAATACACAGTAAAAACATTGAAATTTAAAATTTAAAGTCAGCAAATATATTAAAGATGTAAACAAGATTACAAATCTGGCCAGGAGTTTTAGGATTAAAAATTTTGTGACATTGATCTTAAGGATATTTTATTGTTGCAATAACCCGTAAATTGCCAGCATGCCTCAGTTTCACCTGTGTAGGTTGTACACCTGAGCAAGAACTTGTTAGCAAGAGAACAAAGAAGTCAAAGTAGATAGCTATGCATGTAAGTTTAATTAAGCTGGTTGACATGAAGTTACAGCCAATGATGAAAATGTTAAGGGTTACATGATTAAGACCTTCCACTTTGATCCTTGATGCACACCAAAGAGTCCAGGATACAACAAACCGAAACAAAAACACTTACATCATAATCAATAAAATAACTGCAACACAAGTGCAAGAAATAAATGATGAAAACTTACATACAAATAAGTTATGGATAAAAGGTAGAAACATCCAGCTTCTGTCATTCTTTGTTAGAACAGTTTGAATGCAAACTTGACTGATACTGGACAAATGCAAAAAGACACCAAAAGTACCCACTGATGGCTCCAGCACCACTACATCTTGTACAAAAAAGAATTATTATAACAATATTTACTTTCATATAATCAATAGTTTTAAATACTCTGCAGAGTCATATCCAGATAATGCAAATAAACTCATTTATATCATGGCTTTGTTGTTTAAGAGTTGTCCCTCAGCACAGATTGTACTGCAAACCTGAAATACAGCATATGACAGTCTGATCCTCCAAGCATTCACTTACTGTTGGAAAGAGAGTCAGAGAGAGCTGAAAGTGATGAAACATTCCACCCACAGCAAACCTAATTTGAAGTCAGCATTTAGCGCTAGCAGGAAGTGGTGGGATGTTTATATAGTTCATTGAAGAGTACAGCAGTGTCTGAAATCACTCCTTGTTTGCCATCTAGTCTACTGTATTTAATTTACGATAGTTTAACTGTTTCCATTCCAAGAGTAAACTGTAAGCACCATTTGTGACTTTGTAAATGACAGCTTGACAAAAACTGGAACAGAGACAAAAAATATTCATCTCTGATTTACTGCAAGCTGCTATAACATGACCAAAAACCATACTTAGATCACATGAAAACAAATGATCCATTTCCATGACAGCTGACCAACTCCAAGAGGAAGAAGGCGAAAGGCAACGAGGCAATGTGGTTGATGTGGTTACTAGTTACTAGTTACTTCAACATTGAGATGAAAATTATTTTTGTCACACTTGTTTAGTTTTGTTCATTTTTGCATTTTGAGACTTGATCAATTAGACTCACAAATCTAAAAATGTCAAGAATGACAAAACAAATGGCAGATTTATTTCTATTGAGGTCCTGTAGATGGAGAAGGAGGAGTGCAGATGGATCGAAAAGGGACTTGATCCAAACTATTAGTTTAGAAAATCTGTCTATAAATGTGATATCTAGGGATGTTATTGCATAATTGTTTAAATAAACATGGAACATTGAAAACAAAAAATGATAACAATGTGGAGAAAAGGTTTGCCATATCCAGCCAGTGTTTGTGACCCTTGCATGCCTGCAGGCAAGCAGCAAGAGTCCCTCAAATCAATGCGTGAGCTAATTGCTGCTAGAGCTGAATAGAGGGGTCTGGGTTACAGCAATAGGATCAATGTTTATTGTGTGGATGAGCCAGCAATTGTGCCTGAATAAACTCAAATTAGTGTATTTTTGCCCTATTTACATATGAGTAGCACCAAGACAACAGGCATTAATCCTTCCATGTTGAGATGCAGGTGTGAAACAAAACAGAGCAGGGATGTTTTTTAAGGTTATTAACAGGAAAACTAGTGTTATAGGATGGCAACATGCTGGGCTAAGTATGGCACTAAGTCTATAGGGCTCGAGGAAAATCATCACCTTCCTCCACCTACAGTATAACATCAGTGATTAAAAACAGAGGAAGGTTAATTCAGTTGAGCAGGGCTGGTTTGCGTCAAAAACTGTGGAATCACCAACACAAAATCTGAGTTTTACTCAAAGCTTTTTCAATATCTTTCCTTATTGATTGCATAAAACATTCTACAAAAAAGCCCTGAAAAACACAGATGGACAATGTATCAGCATGTATGTTGTCTTAAAACAAGAGAAGAACTTTTATCAAGAGTCAGTCATATATCATCACCTCATGTAGAGTTTATGACTCAAGCAAAGTGACTGTGAGAGTGCACAAACAAGAGGGAACCCTTATGTTGCAAAGATCACATCACAGCACCCCATAAATGTGTGTATAGGTGTGTCTACAGTGTTAATGGACTCCTGTAGGAGCTACATCTTTTACCCAACGACACCATAAAACTTCCATCATGGGCAATTCATTTTGAATTATAACCATGTGACATTCATCTGACCTCAAAAAAAGTCTCCCCAGAACTTCCCTATCATGGATATTATTTTTAATACTGCTGTCTAATAAGACATCCTTAAGGGTTCCAAGTCGTGAATAATGATATTGTCAATGGCAAATAAATCATTCACTAATGTTTCAAAGATCCGTTAAAAGCCGTTAATAAGACTGAATTTTGGGTTTCCAAACTGGGGAAATAGACTTTTGCAGGTGTTATGCAATTATAAGTGTTAATTTTGTTGATTTTTTTTAAGAAGACAGCCAATCCGTGGTGGTAAAATGTTAATAACAGATGGATTCTGGTCCAGATGCTTTGCAACACTTTGGCAGAAGGTCAGTGGTCAAACAGTCCATTTAGTGGTCTTCCTGATTAATTAAAGGCCATCAGTCACCACTTACAAACGCTTTCCATATTGTTTTAGAATGTGTTGACATTTTTGTTTAGTTGTGAAGCTGTTTCAACCCTCGGATACAGGCTGCGCAATGAGCCCAAACCTGAGACAATATTGTTTGGTGATGTAAATTTCTGACATGGAAATATGAGAAAATGTTCATGTCTAAATGTCATGAGATGTCAGAGGACATTCATCCCGAATTTTTATATATTTTACAAATCATTTAAAAAAAAAAACAAAAAAAAAACGTTAGGCCTACACCTTTGACTGTGTGAATATATCCTGATATATTCAGGATGCTGATAATTGTAAGATTTTCATTTGGAGACATTTCTTCATATTGCCCCTGTATGTCCCCCCTCTCTCGCCCTTGGCAGACGTGTTGTTTGAACCCTGTTCTCTCCCTCTAACTTGTTGGGAGTCCATCAGGTAAAAAGGCCCCGCAAACACATGAATTCAACACGGTCCTTGTAGCGAGTAGAAGAGGCTGCTGCTCTTTGTTATTCCCACACAACACTGTGGATTCCAGCAAACTTCTCGTATGCCCCTATAGAGAAAAAAAGCCGCTCTTTTCATTTGTACTTGTATTCCTCTGTCCAAGCTGAGGCTTTTCTTTTTCCTCTCTCCCTCTTTAATCCGTCCCTGTATTTCAGAGGAAAAAAAAACACAAAACCAGGTTCACGCAGTGCTTTAGTGGCTAAAAGTGAAAGAGCTTGTGTTTTTTCTTTCTTTTTTCCTCCGTGCGCGGAGTTGAATCGCTCTGGAAAATTGCTTCTTTTGAATAGAAGGTAGGAGGAACAACGTTTAATAGGATCCTAAGGGAGTCTGTGCTCTTAAACAGGTGGAAATTGGACGTCCTCGAATTTATACAAATAGTAAGTAAGTATATAAGCTGGCATGGAAGGGGTGGTGGTGTGTGGGGGGATCCCATCTCAAAGGATTAGCAGCTTTCTCCTGGAAAAAAAAAAAAAAAAAATCTCAAACTGAAAAAAGAAAAAGAAAAAGATTACTGTGTTGTTAACCAAATGAAAGCAGGACACTTGTATAACTCTTGCAATGCGTGTTTAATGATGAAAACACAATTATGATAATATGTTCACCCATTTTCTTGAGGGAAATGAATTCATATATATGTCGCATTTGACATATGGCTGCCTATGTGACCCGTGCCACCCCCTCTGTTTTTCTGAGGGCGGGCAGGGCGTCTCCCTGTCACCCACTGAAGAGTTTGGGTGCCCGCTGATGTCAGGAGACAATGATCCGCGCTGAGGAGGGGCTGCCGCTGCCAACATGTGACACAGAGCAGTAGTTCCTCCACACCCATCTGACCGTTAAAGAGGTAAACTGCTACACCGACTCAACTTCATGCTCTTCATTCTCTAAGAGCTGCGGCTTTCTTCTTCTTCTTCTTCTTCTTCTTCTTCTTCTTCTTCTTCTTCTTCTACCTAACGAGCTCTGTAATGCCCTGTTAATTTTAATTTTGTGTGCACTAGTTAATGAGCATTAATCCATCACCCCTGGATGCTATTGTTGCAGGGGGTGGCCATTTGAATGCAAATGCGTGACACTGTGACAGCAAGGTGCTTATTAAACTGATGTGCCCTCCTGTCTTTTCTGCTGGGAGCTCAGGAGAGTGAAAAGACTCGGGGCAGCTGGAGGAGCGGTCGGACTATACCGGGAGTTGCTCACACCAAGTTCTGCTCTGCTGCAAACAAAACAACAACAACAACAACAACAACAAAATGGCAAGTTCTGCCTCTCTGGAGACGGTGATGTCCTGCGGTCGGACCGGACCGTCCGCGACTCCCAAGACCCTGGCCTTCTCCATAGACCGGATCATGTCCAAGAGCTCGGAGCCGAAGGGGAGCGCGGAGGAGCGGTCAGAGGGGAAGAAGCTGCTCGGGCTGTGCTCCCCAGTCCCCTGCATGATCCCGCTGCAACCCTTCAGCTACGACCTCCAAGCCAAGGCGCTGATGAACTACTCGGAGCTGTGGAGAGCCAGTTTCAGGGGGACTTTTTGCGGTTCCGCGGCCGCTCCGTGCAAAGGGAACTGCAGCATGTGCGGCAAAGCGGAGCCGAACTTGAAGCAACCGCTGCTGACATCGGGGAGCAGGGTGGTGAAACCACAGGTCATCCACCAGACCGTGGCTGTGCCCAGCGGCGGCTCGCTCTACTATCTCAATTACCTGGACTCTGCGTACCAGCAGTCGGAGCTGCTGGCCGGACACTGGTTTTCCAGCTCGCAGGCCCAGGCCTCTCTGTCGGCGCATCACAGGCTCTTGCTGCTGGAGAACGCAAAGTTGGCCGGGGTGGGAGCCGACAAGCTGCCGACCCCTCAGTACCCGCACAAGGAACATTTGCCAGGGCAGCTGGACCAGATAGTGAAGGACAACCACGTCCTGAGCACCGAGAAGAACGGCGTCAAGACACACAGCAAACTCAGCAGCAGCGGCAGCAGCGGCGCTGCAGACGGAAAACCTAAAAACTTCACGTGTGAAGTGTGTGGAAAGGTATGGTTATTTTTTCAAAGTGTGTATTATCGTGCGTAAAAAGTAGACCGCGAGTAGGTTTATTTTTAAAATGTAAATATAACTTCTAAATTTTAGATTCAACATTTTAATTCAAATAAACAGAAAATAAAAGGATCTAACAATGTCTTCCATTAAAATGAACGCCCCCCCTCCCAAAAAAAAGAAAAGGAAAAAAAAAGAGAACGATTTAGTAGCAACCAGATTCAATCCAAGCGGATTTAAATAAAACAATTTTAAGCGAGGAGCTTTCTGAGGCCCACTCACTGTCCAGCTGATTCTTTTTTATAACGTCCTCGGTCTTCTTGTTTTCTTCGCAGGTCTTTAACGCGCATTACAATCTGACCAGACACATGCCGGTGCACACCGGGGCCCGGCCCTTCGTGTGTAAGGTGTGCGGGAAAGGCTTCCGTCAGGCCAGCACGCTGTGCAGACACAAAATTATCCACACACAGGTGAGCACGCACGCCTCCGTTTTCCTTAAATTGTACTTGACCTTTACAATTCCTCTTTGAATTTCATGTTGCTTTGTTTTTCTATTTAAATGTGACCGTTCAGGAAAAGCCTCATAAATGCAACCAGTGTGGGAAAGCGTTCAACAGAAGCTCGACTCTCAACACTCACGTACGGATCCACGCCGGGTACAAACCTTTCGTCTGTGAGTTCTGCGGGAAAGGATTCCACCAGAAAGGTAATGATCCAGCCCGATGTCCGCGTTAAAAGGCTCCGAATTAATATCAGCATCATTATTTTCCAAAAACTTGTGCAGGCTCTGGAAATAGTTGTAGTGGTTGGTGTGCATGTTCTCCAAACTGTGTTTCGACACAGCAACAAAAATCGAATTTTTTTTGTGTGTGTGTTTTGTTGCGTCGTAAATGCATGAAAGCGCGAATCTCCGCGTTCAGTGAGAATACTTTATTTCAAGTACAGATTAACTTGGTCAAGAATCAAGTATCATTTTATATTGACCATTTTCCTGTTTTAAGATAGTGACTGTTTCGAGAACATTCCTGCACTGTGATCGGGTGAAATCATTTCACTTCTTTTAATAAAATAAGATTTCAGGTGTCAGTAAGAAACCAAACGGCCTTCTGTGTCTCTTCACGATGAAACGGTGTACCAAGAATTTCGCTGTTGGATGGTATTTTGTTGACGCTTTCTGTCTTCATTTTTTCTTTTTTCCTGCATAGTTGGACTTAATAGAGTATTATGTGCAGTAATTTCACTGCATTAAATTTGGCATAAGGGAACAGGATTTTTTTCCCCTAAACAATGACAGTCTACTCTCTTATTCCTGGGAGGGTGCAGCCATGCTGATTGGGATTAAAGTCTCTGTGCGGACATGTTCCAGTGAATGTGCAGGGAAATCACTGTTTGTCACTGTGAAGGAATCCTCAGAGTTTGGATTTTGTCGGCTGCTAAAATAAATATTAGCAGAAGTAAAAGCAGCACCAAATGCTGCTGCTCTGAGTTATCTGTGAGTGTAATGAAAGGGGAAATGATTGCACGCCCACCGATGAGCATGAAGCGATCAGTGGAAATTGGACATGTCACTTTACACAGACTAATTCTCCCTTCAAGACGGCAGCATTTGCTCTGGGTCAGCTGCTAGACCCTGGCAAAGTTAGGAATCGGGGCTTTTTTGTTGAGTTGTCGCTGCACTTGATTGTGACAAAGTTTGACAACTTCTTGACTTCAATGCACAAAACCCTGATTAATGAAGGCTGGGCAGAGCAGAGGGACTGAGGAGGCTCTAACTTCACAATGAACTGCTGACCTTGGCAGGGAAAAGCAGAGAGAGGGGAAAGAGGCCTCTTTCATCCTCACTTTATAAGATTCTCAGTAAACAGCACAGTGTCTCACTTTCCCCTCCTGCTTTTCTTCTACCCCCCTTTAAAATTAGCCTGCTTTTCTTGTTATTTCAGCTGTGATCTTACAAAAAAAATCTGCGATAAGGGGAGATAATTCCATTCTTTTTTGGTTTTTTGCCTTTTTATTTGTTTTTCAGATTTTTGTGAATGAAGTAGCTTCATTTACTTTGTTTGATGTATTTGGGTCTTAGATTGGTGGAATTAACTGTAAATAATCCAGATGCTTTGGTAAGAATAGCTTCTTCCTTATCACGATGAGAATATTGGCTTTAGAATTTTTAGATGCTTCTGAGAAATGGTGTGTTTTATTTTTCTTTGTATCCCGTGTAGGGATACACAGCTGCTGTTGTGCAGTGTTTATTTTTGATGAATTCACATACAGACGTGATGTGCAGTTTTGATCCCGTGCATCAACTTACAGGGAACAGAAATATAAGATTATGTTCAGTCAACTAAACTAACATGTTTTTTTTTTTTTTTTTATTATTTTCCCTCAGAAAAATGTACATGTTATGAAATGTAATTTACACTTCACAGGAAATTTTGCCACTTCGATATTATATTATTCAGACTCATTTGCAAGAAAATTCATTTTACATTTGGTGCTGAAAGTACGAGTTCCAGTTTTCATGCGTAGTTCAGAACAGCTTGTTTCATCTGAAGATTCCCTGCTTTTTTTTCCTTTTTTTTTTTTTTAACACCGTATGCTTTTTTTGAACTGCTGATCAAACATGACTTTCTGTTCTGGGAAGTGATGAGATGAGATTTCTTCATGTTATGTCTTTCCATTATCAACCAATTCTTATTTAACATGCATGTGTTAATTTTTCCTTTTGAATTTCCCAGGAAACTACAAGAACCACAAGCTGACTCACAGCGGGGAGAAGCAGTACAAGTGCTCCATCTGCAACAAGGCCTTCCATCAGATCTACAACCTGACCTTCCACATGCACACGCACAATGACAAGAAGCCCTTCACCTGTGCCACCTGTGGCAAGGGTTTCTGCCGCAACTTTGACCTGAAGAAACACATCAGGAAGCTGCACGACAATGGCTTCTCTGCGGCCACAGAGGCCTCCAGAGAGCTGCAGAGCTGAGGCACATAATGCGTTTTCATT
Source organism: Chaetodon auriga (assembly GCF_051107435.1). Taxonomy (NCBI): domain Eukaryota; kingdom Metazoa; phylum Chordata; class Actinopteri; order Chaetodontiformes; family Chaetodontidae; genus Chaetodon; species Chaetodon auriga. The sequence goes on along the minus strand of NC_135075.1, from coordinate 2,525,887 downwards.
TTCCACCTCGAACTGTGAGGCCTCAAAAAGACTGGCTTATGTCCTGCATTTGTAGCTGCGTTGAATGGTTTTTGAAAGTCCAGGGAGAAGGTGTAGTCTAATGAGGCTGGATGTGATCCCTTAAAAAGAACTGTGGTAATCCTATGAGATTTAGGATCCTGCCCAAGTGTCCTAGCAGGGATACTGTGGGGAATACAGAACACACCAGATGGTACAACAACACTTTACACTCAGCACTGTAGGAATATTATAGATTTTTTTTTTTTCTGCCCATGAAATTTCTTCCTGATGGCCAGTTACAGGCATCAAACAGGAGAAATCATCTGTCTTCATGATGGAACTGTAAATAATAGGTTATGGAAATAAAGAATGTTATTTAAAATGTGAATCATTGCCATGTTGTGTATTTCACAGAAAAAAATGTTAATGTGAATAAATAAGTTATAACTTATACTGAAAACTGAATGTGTGAGCCATGCTGTTTGTTTTTTGAAGACATTTGAAAATAAAACTGAATAATTTGATGACAGTTGTATTAACTAAGTTTAGAAACCTTTTTTTTTTTTTTTTAGATATTGGTTTTTGCTGACTGATGCACAATGTGACAATTTTACAGCAGACATGAAAAAATATTATTTTTAATATTAATTGAATAATTAATTTAATATTTAGTTATTTGGATTTGTAGAAAAGAATAGAGCATGAACATGACAGGACACAACTTAGACAATGAGCACAAAGAGTAAAACAGATGAATGAAACACAAAAGACAGAAAGAAATGAATCAACAAAAACAGGAAACAGCAACACTTCAAAAAACAAAACAAAACAAAACAATTTCAAACAGTTGAATTTTGATTTATGAGCGCTTGTTTACTGACTTGTTCTTTTTTATTTGTTCAACTGATCTTTCTGCTGTCATTTCGTATTCTTTGTTGATTTATTTTGGATGTTGTGTTTTCTTGCTCAGGACCAATAATCTACTATATCCGATGGGTCCGATGAGAAACAGCTTTAATGTATACACGCATATATATGTGGCTGTTTTATTTTGAAGTATTGTTAGAAACCCACATATAGACTCGCTCTGGCTCTACTGTATGCTCTGCAGCCACTTTGCTTCACCATTTATTGACAGACACGATCTTAATAATGCAGCATTTACACTTGACTCCGGCGTAATGGTGCAAATGATCAGAGATAACATGGGCCCTTGAAAGCGAATTACATTAACCAGCTAAATGGCTTGGGGAGACTTGATTGGGGAAAGGGGGGTACTGTCGCATCCGGAGCCGCTCATCAGAACAGGAGATAATGGAGCACTCAGGCCGCAGCTCCTCATCTGGGCCTCTGCGTTAATAGACCACAAGTTATTCTCCTCACGGCTCCTGGAACAATATTATCCCTGCACACATTCTGTCGAGAGGCAGATCCGTGCTCCCAAATGGCGCTCTTTCTATTAACAGCCAATTAGCGCTCAGCCGGGCCGGCCAAGCCTGCTGAAGCCTGGCAGAGCTAATATTGCCAGATGAATGCCCTGCTCACCTATTTCATCAGTCTGCACCAGAGACACAGACACAGACGTTTGCAGGAAAATCCAACAAACTGTTAACTTTAATAAACCAGACTAAAGGGCTGGTGGACAGTCGGTTCAAATAAAGAAGTGTTGGGTACGGTGAAAACTTTTCTCAGCGGTGTCAGGTTAGGCACTGGTGTTACAGTAACACCAATAACATTCAGATTAAAATGGTATCATCATCTATAGTTAGCAAAAGAATAAAGCTGGTCAGCTCAACTATTTGGAGAAAGACGGTTGTCACTTGATGGAAGTGATGAGATCTGAATGGACAATGGGATGAAATGCATTCTCTGTTGTTGCCGTAGTCGGGATTTAAGAAAGACTGGGTCAAGAGTGTTAACCCCCACCTCCTGTCCTGTGTGTATCCACACTGTCACAAAAAACGAAACACAATAGGAAAAAAAAAAAAAAATCGTTTTGTGTTGTTTCATAGAAACGTAAAAAATATTGAATCCTAAATCTGCTTTTAAAAACACATGTGAAAGACAGGCTGCAGTGAAGCCTACACTGACCTACGGTCGGTAAAAGCTCCAAATTCACACAAGCAACACCAAAGACATAACTTACTGTACGTCCTCTCCATCTCCACACATTCCAATGGACCTGCATATTCTCACTGAAAGAAGAGTAACACGCTTCTTGAAGTTTCAGTGCTTTAACATGAGAGAAGGGAACAACATGATCGACTTTTGGTTTCATTTTTATCCAAAACAATGTGCGTAGTAAGAAAGAGAAAACGCACACGCACACCGCGCGTGTGTGCGTGCGCGCGCGCACATGAGTCCACAGCCTGCAGGCTGCGGGACATGAACAACAGTGTCGGAGCAGTAAACAACCTAAAGGCAAGCAAGTTGCCCTTTTCTCTGCACTTTTTCCCCCCTGCACCTCTCCAACATCTGAGCAACCGCCTCAGCGTCCACAAACACGTTAATTGACGAACGGGAGCTTTAATTAAGGCGCGCCCACGCGGAGGAGATTAGAGGCGGGGGCCGGGAGGGAGCGCGCCCTAATCGGCTGTCAACAACATGAGGACATCTTTCTTTTGCTCCCTCCGCCACCGGGGGATCACCGGGGATTCAGGCAATTTACGGGCCACAAAGGACCTCGTTTGAGACAGGAAGAGAAGAAAAGAGAGAGGCGGACTTTTTGTCTGGCCGATTGAATTGATTGTAAATGGGAGATTAGCGGGGAAGCTTCAGCAGTGCTCGTAAGTGGCCGATTGAGGAGGAGGGAGAGAAAGGGACCAATTAAGTCTACCAAATGTTAACTTACATCAGTTTCCCCTCAGTTTAGCCCACATGAAATTCCAATTAAAGCGTCCCCGCACTAGCAGATTTATCTTCTCCAGAAGAGGGTGGACGGGTGACAGTTTGTGTCACTAACATCAGCCGACCTCCAGGCTCGGAACGGGCCGTTTGGATGCAGCATTTTATGTTGCTAATAATAACATTAACGCCATATATAGATACTGACACCAACAAAATAAACACAGAGAGAGTAAAGCAAAGAAAAAAAAATAGAGTGAGAGAAGAAAGTCTGTCCATCAAGCTTCTGAATCTGGAATCAGCCACGCACATCAAGCTGCTGACGGACAATCAAGATTTTTTCACCTTACAGCTGCATATAATATCAATACATTATAAACAGAACCAGTCATAATATGTAATGTTTTTATGTGTGATTATTACAATTTCCGGAACATGATTAAAATTTAATTACCTGCATGGTCATCGTCGCCCATGAATGTTTGAGTAATGGTGACGGTGTCAGAGGGTAAAGGCTTCAATGTCCATGGGATGTTTTTTGTGGCTGTTTATAATTACAACACTGCTGCATTTGTGTATTTGTCCAAATATGTATGTTTGAGGACATTTTTGCAGAATGCTCTTGTTACATGTAGATTGTGAATTTGAACTGAGAGAAAACATGTCTGAGAAAACACAGAGCAGAACATCCCTGCAGTTTTCTCTTTGTGGTGGAATGTCCTGATAGTGAGAATGTCCAGAGACAAGAGTTACAGATTCTCCTTGTTAAAGCTCGAATTTTGTCTGATTGTTTTTAAGCATATTTTCAGAATGTCCATTGGTTGTCTTCATACATGATCTCCATCCATTTTAGATTTGCACTTTGTAAGAAGGGCTAATGCTAAAAAAAAGAAGAAAACATTAAGTTGAACTCTTTTTTCCAGCAGTTTCATTGTATTTGCTTGTTGTTCTGCCAAGCAGCAGACTGAAAACTTAACACTGGGATAATATTCTGCTTGGACTGGCCCTGATGTTAGGGAAGCCCCCCACCCCCCCAATCAGCCCTCGTTAGGGGAAACACTGGCCCTTCGGCACAATGAGCCCCCAGGATTCATTGTAAAGTACTGAGGGGTTAATGAGCAGTGGCTTCTCATCACTCTTTGGCTCTATTCCTGCTTGAAATGAGAAGCTGTTGAAAGGATGGAGGATGGAACAAGCCACAATTGAATTTAGAAATGTTGAGATGTTACGTTTAAAAACACATGTATGCTACATTTCTTAAGAGCAAGTTTGACATAGTGTTTACTGAACAAAATGCTGCCATTGACCCTGATTTGGCTTAAAAACATAACCAGAAAGCCCCAAATGTGCTGGGGCTCAGCACTGAGGAATCCAGGGTGTGATGCATGGAAATGAGCCACTCAAGAAGCAGCCGAACACACAGATTAAAATGGAACAACCACGGCATTCACTCGCACCTCATTTAGATTCTTTTACAAAGTCAACCCCAAGCCCTTCTTCACCAAAACCTAATCAGAATGTCTTAAAGACAGCAGAGAGCAGCTTGTCCCTGAGATGTGCCTGCCCGCCTGCCTTGGCATGTCAAGGGCATGGTGGGCTGGGCGGAGGTGCTTTGTGGCTGGGAGGGGAAGTGGTGGGCTGCTGGGAACTGAGCAGGGAGGGAGCTCTCATCGCTGGTCTGTTGTCAGACACCACTCTCTGACCTCCATCCATCTATCCATCCATCCATCCCTCTGTCTATCTGGTCTTTACCTCCAGGGTGACAAGCAGAGGGGGAACCTCCATCTCTCGCAGGTGGTGGAGGAGGTGGGTGATGCAGGCCTGACCACATCAGGGTTTGCTGTTTCTAAACAAACTTAAGAGGGCTGACAATGAAGACACACATATTTTTTATTTATGTTTGACCCATTTTATAACCACAAAAGTTTCAAAATCTTTCAAGTATTCACTGCTGCCACATTTCACTTCTTCTTGTCAGGGTGGAAGATCCTCTAAAACAATGTCTGGGCCACAACACGTTAACACAAGGTTTAAGCTGCCAAAAGTGACCTGACTTGAAATGAAATAATTTGTAAACAATGACAGAACAAATGAATTCATTTGTTCTGTCATTGATTTAGTACCAATGTCAAACATTTTCTAGTTTTCCCATGATTATCTTTGGGTTTTGCAGGCAAACAATACAAGCAGATTCAAAGACATCACCTTGACTCTTTGAAACCACTGATGGCTGATTTTCCCTTCTTTCCTCTTTTCTTGATGGTATGATAATTGAACAGTAATGAAAAGAGAGTCATTAGTTGCTGTGTGACACACATTTAACATCATCATTCTTTTTGGTCATTAAAAGGTAGCCAGCATTAAAATATGACACAAAAGAGGAATCTTTCCTACTTCCTAATACTTTGAAAACTGACAACTAATCATCAAAACAGAACAAGGACAGGAAACAACAAATTGCATTCTTAAATTTGGCTTTTTATGACTATAACTATGCATTTTATCACATTTCATTGACATTATTTTTTGTGAATAGTCATTTATAGATTAAATGATTTATGTAGTGTTTTCTACAGAATGCATTTAAAAAAGCAGCTTTAGCAATTTTGCAGGACCCTATTTGCATATTTAGAGAGCCCACAGATGGCTGAGGGGATTCTGCTTCTCTAAAGATGTATGTAAAAACACTCTCTGTAGATTTACACCGAAAAGGCCTTTACGGCTAACCATAGCAGAGCCACAGTCTTCCTGTTTTACTGTATTTGATTTTTTTAAGTTGTTTTTATTTATGGACTTTACTGACCCATTTTAATTAGTTTTTACTTAAAACACGTATTGGCTGTTTTGATGTGTCATGCTGCAAGCAGTACATTTCAAAATCAGCTAGTACAAAATTAAACAGCCATGCAAACATCTTCAAATGACACATGCACAACTTCTGAGGTGGAGATGGAGAAGCCTTGTTCTGACTTCTCTGACATGACCTCCAGTGTTAACACTGTAGAATACACATTGTGAAGCTCAGGGAATAATGCATATGTATTAAATATGAAATCATATTTACCATGTCAGAGGTGGATGGCACTGGCTGGGGCAGTCATTTTGGAATTAGAAGACTTGTGTATAACTGGATACAATAACAAAATCAGTAACTACTTTTGGATATGCTACCAGACACCACAGCAGAATGAAAAACTAAAACTGTCTCATTTATCAGTAAAAACAAAAAACTAAAAAACAAAAAAAAAACTTTAAAAAAACCAAAAAAAGGACGCATTAAACATAAACAAAAAAGAGATAAAATTATGTCCAGGTCGTCGCAGACACATCAGTGCACACATAACACAATCTCTTGAAAAATGTATGTCTTTGTTCAGTTAATACAAGCAAATTAATTAGATACTCTGCTGCTGCAAACCAACGAGCCATTTTCTCCATCACGCTCTGACTGCACTCAGCTCTTTTCTAGTGGTATTAAAGCTGTGTGTCATTGTGAGGGAGGATCAGTTGATTTGGGGATGTCCGGTGCCATGGCTAATCCCTTTGACCTGACCTGGCCCTGCTGGGAAACGTCCTCTCCTCCTTCACTTAAGGCCACTGTGTTAATGATGCACCACTCTGTGAGCTCACACAATTAAAAGACCCCTCACATTTAATAGAACTCTATAACTCATCAAGCTGCCATCACTACAGGATGAGCATTCCCTGTAAAATAAATCTATAAATAATGGTAAAAACATGTTTTTTTTTTCTTTGAGACTGCATGTTTAAATAATGCTGAATACAAATGGAGGACTGAGGAAAGTGACCAAGTCATAAAACTCATTTGTTAAACTTCAGACAATTAAAAATGAGTTTTTATGTTTCTAAAATGTGTTCTAAGTGTAGATTTTTGAATCATCTAATCTCTTGCAAATGTCCACTCTGGATCATTTTCCTATGTGACTGGCAGTTTGTTACAAACTCCAGCTTTTTTTCTGAACACAAGCTCTTAGCTGCCTTGTAAATCTCAGGGATTAAAAATCTACGTGAGACAAGACCCTGGCTAAAATGAACTTGGTGAGACAAACCAGCATCATAAACACAAGTTGATTTAGAGAAGAGAAATGGACAAACCAACCAACAACAAACCAACATGCAAAATTCAGTGAGCTACAAGGACAAATGCACTTGGATAAAGTTCCTCAGTGGAGTTTGGGTGGCCAACAAGCATTTCACAGGACAACATTCTGACAGAGTATTTGCAGGGAAGTTTTATGGTGAGCAAGCTAATAGCGAGGAAGATGAAACCTCATTTGGAAGGAGAATTTGTGAGGGAGTGCCTTGTTCCTGCTACAGAGCTGCTAGCACCAGACAAAGTAAGATCATTCCAAATTAATGCTGTGGCAAATGCAACTGGAAAAAGGTAACAACACAAATCATTGAGCTGCAAAGCAACAATTTATTAGTCAGCAGCTCTTTTTAAAAAAGACTCTTGCAAAGACTCTGTTCTACTCAAGACTGACTGACCCAAAGCTGGAAAACCAGCTGTGAGCATCATCATCATCATCATCATCATCATCATCATCATCATCATCATCATCACTACCTCTGACATAATTGCTCATAATTCCTAGTATTACTAATACTATATTTCAAATTTTAAGTAGTTTCCTATACACACCATTGAAAATGCATCTAAATAAACCAAATTTGTAACTGCAATAATGAGTGTGGGAAGCCTCTACATGTTCATGAGTTCAAAAATACAATCTGACAATTTACCCAATGGTAGGACTACTGGTCACACAAACATGTCAACATGTTCTCTCCTCAACCGTTTAGAAGTCTAAAATAAGAATATACACTTGAATTACATCCAAACACTTTTTTAACAGTGACACTGCTGCAGAAAAATCCAAACAGACAGAGTAATTACCCGTGTGCTTTTTCCTAAGTAAGAAACCAATTTAAGTGTTTGCTTTGACTGGTGTGTGTGATAGTAAACTGATTAGAGTGTGATAAAGGAATCAAGCACAACACGCTGGTGCCATGCATGGATCCATGCCCAGGCAGAATCAATATCAACAAAAGGCGCAAGTACACAAACACAAAATTCATACGTGTCCTTTCAGCTGCCCACTTAATCCATCAGTCAATATGAATAGCACTGCACATTCTGACTTTACTGGGCGACGGCAGAAAGACATCTGTGGAAGCACAATCGATACAGTCAGTGAAGAGGAATTCAGCAAGCACAATCCCCCCACTGGGCTACTCTATAAGAGCAATAATACAGCTCAAGTATATTCAAGTCTAGTAGGGGAAGAATTTCACATTAGCTCCAGCTCCAGAAAGCTGGTTCTGTTTAAGTACACAAAATTTGAAAAAAAGTCTGTTGGAAGGAGTTACGAGAGCCAAGAGTTTTGTGATTACAGTGACAAGAGTGAAGTGAGGCTGTTAAAGGGGAAATGTTATACTTATGCCTGCGCAGTCAACTGGGAGCTGGGCCAGGCTACCTTAAGGCCAGTGTTGCTTCCTCTTAGTGTACAGCATGAAGCCTTCTATTTAATGTGAGACAACATGACAACAGTCAAGGCCTCTGTGAAGGAAAAGACAAAGAGCTGGCAGCTTTGGCTCTTAAGTAGAGGTGACATGCCATGATCAAAGGAGAGACTTGGGACTTACAAGCTCGAACAGGGTCAGAGGGAAGCCTCAAACAGTGCCACCAGGCACGACATTCAGCAGCCACCCTGATTGCCCTGTGAAAAGGAAATTCAGAAACTGAGAGAGAAAATGGAAAAAAAAATGTAACTCTTCAACAATAAAATGATGTAATTTGCAATTTAAATCGCATCAGCAGTTGATACAAATCTGTGATTTCTCCAGGCTTGAGATCCAAACAAATGCAACAGAGTCAAAGTGTGAAATAATAGGCTGCAGAAAAGCAGCACGCCAAAATATTTTCCCTCCTCCATTCTTTCCCTCCTCTTCACTTGCCCCTGCTACACCCACAGCATATCACTGAATGAAATGCAGCATGCAATTACCCATCATCCAGTCAACTGGCGTCGACACCTAACCATTTGTGCGGCTTTGGGCTCAGCCAATTATCTGTCAGGGCTCTCAGTGGGCTCTCAGCAGCGGAACCACATTGCATAATTGTACAGCTCCAGATTCATGCCACGCCACCAGAGAAGGAGCAGGGCTGGAGGAGAACCAGGCTGCTGTCTGAGGGGTCACTGTTGTTGTCAATGGCTGCACGAGGTCTGGTCACTGACAACAGCAGCGACTTGGGCTCCAGCACCCTGGGGCTTCAGCCATTAGAATACATAATGCAGGGCTAGTCATTTGGAAGGGCTCCAGATCGTGCTCTTCAAAACCCTTTTAGATAATTTGCTATATGACATCTTCATCATCCCCGCTCTCACCCTCCCACCAACCGATCCTGTCACTCATGATTGGACACACAGTCCTAATATCTCCCCACCCCCATCTTCCTTGAATCCTGGCCTTGACCTCATAGCACTTGCCCCCTATCCTGCCCCTTCACTAAACCAGCACCCCACCACCCAGTCCCTATCAGTCCAGACTGGTCCAGTCAGTGGTGGCCGGTGGCTAGTTTAACCCCCGAGGGCCTGCAGTGCAAGGGCCTCAGCTGAGGAGCTTGGGCAGCTGCCAACCACCAGCCACTTCAACTCTGGCTGTCCGGATGATTGCGTTTGTCAAGCCGCCACTCCGCGTCAGTCGGCTGCAGGTCTGATCACCGACAATTAGGGGTTAAAGAGAGGGAGGAGGTGCCATCTCTGGTGACGTAAAGAGAAGAGGTAAAAGTAAGGAGGTGGGGGGTCTTCATCCACCCTGGCAGTGGAGAAGCAGATGCTGAGTTTTTTTTTTTTTATATGTTTTTTTTTTTCATTACACCTCTGTTGTTGCAGCAATGTCTCTGTTCTTTACATCCACACGCAACTTGATTATATCAGCCAGATAAAATGTGGGATGTGTTGTTTTTGTGACCCGCTGTGGCCCCCATAAGTGGAAGCAGTCATACTGCATAGGCTCATTTTGCAAACAGCAGCTGACAAAACCAAAGCCTTCAAAAACATATCAGAATGCAGCTCATACAGCTGGAGGGGCACATGTCCTGAAGAATATACCAATGCAATACCTGAATTTGATACATGTTATATTTATCTCAAGACCTTATTTTCTTAGACAGAGAGATAGCTAGATAGCTAGATAGATAGATAGCTAGATAGATAGATAGATAGATAGATAGATAGATAGATAGTTCCAACACAACAAGCCAAACTTTTGAAATGCATCAGAGTTTAATGTCTTCTTGTAAATGTAGTACAAGAACTTAACAGTGGAACAAATGTACAATTAAGCTTCTTTTTAGAATAAACCAAAAGTCGAAGTCTTTTCTCTTCTGTCTCTCTTCTGAAATTGACAAATTTCTGTTCTTCAAATTGATAAAGCAAAAACATTTGCAACAGTAATGAGCAAAAACAGATCTATCTGATTTAAACATCAGTTTGGTCATTTTGCAGATATTTTACCATATTGTCAAATGCACCAACAACAGAAAATATCTTGATTTCTATCACAATGACTCAAAACACATTTCCAATTTCCCCCACTTTAGTTTTTTTTTTAAAAAAATGCTATGGAGAAAAAAGGTGGCTAATGAAAATGTAATGACGTGGTCTTATTTGTGTCGCCTGGTTGCAGACCTCTGAATCTCTGCTAACATCACATTTCAAATATATAATGAATAATAGTGAAAACAAAATAGCAATTCTGTCTGATCATCAGCCAAGCCAAAAGTGCATGTGGTCTTCACTAGAGCCAGGGCATTTATCTGTGACACTGGCTCCCTCTTGTGGTTCTGACACAACACTGCAAACATAAACACTTAAAAATAGCTATTCAGGAACTCAGGAATTCAGGCACTTTTCAGTGGTAATCAAGATCAGCAGACCAAGACGACAGGCCCATCTGACTGTCAGGATGGAAACAGTATTATTAATCCTGTTTGTAAAAGTCTGTCCATTTTAAGCAGCATGTATAGAGGCTGCTATTTTATGCAATGTAAGCAAAGCAGGAGACGCATCTGCTCTGTAGGAGAAGTGTGTTGATATTGATATATCAATGCGTACATACATACAGTTGGACGAAAAAGGAGCACGCCTGGGCAAAATGTATGTTATTGTGAATAGCTACGTGAGTACAAGATGAAAGATGAACGTTCTCTTGAACATTGTGTGTATTATTTTGTTTTGTACAATTTTACAGTGAACAAAGGGAAAGGAGCGCCATACAAAAGTTTGGGTACCCCAAGAGATTATACCTCTCAGGTAACTTTTATTAAAGTCTCAGACCTAAATTAGCTTGTTAGGGCTGTGGCTTGATCACAGTCATCCTAAGGAAAGGTGATACAAATTTCAAAACTTTGTAAATACTTTGACTCCTCAAACCTCACTCCAACAATCAATAGCCATCTAAGCAGCTGCCTAGCACTCTGAAAATTACAATAATTCATGCTCACATAACAGGAGAAGGTTCAAAGAAGATAGTACAGCATTTTCGGGTAGTTGTTTCCCCTGTTCATAAGGTAATCAAGAAATGGCAGTTAACAGGAACACTGCAGGTCAAGCTGAGGTGTGGAAGACCAAGAAAGCTTTCTGAGAGAACTGCTCATAGGATTGCTAGAAACACAAATCAAACTCCCCATTAGACTGCAAAAGAAATTTGGGAATATTTAGCACTGTGGAGTGGTGGTGTACTGTTCTACTGTGCAGCAACACCTGCACAAGTATGATCTTCATGGATGAGTCATCAGAAGAAAACTTTTCCTGCATCCTGATCACAAAATTCAGCATCAGAAGTTTGCAAAGGACCATTTGAACAAGCCTGGTGCATTTTGAAAATAAAAATACACACACAAAAAGCTTCCATCTATTAAGCATGGTGGTTGATCAATCATGCTTTGGTCTTGTGTTGTAGCCAGTGGCACAGGGACAAGTCACTGGTAGAAGGAAGAATGGACTGAATCAAATACAAGCAAATTCTGCAATCAAGCATCACACCATCTGTAAAAAAGCTGAAGATGAAAGAGGATAGCTTCTACAACAGGACAATGATCCTAAACACACCTCAAAATCCACAATGTACTACCGAAAGAGGCATGAGCTGAAGGTTTTGCAGTGGCCCTCACAGTCCCCCGACATAAATGCGATAGGAAATCTGTGGATAGACCTCAAAAGAGCAGTGCATGTAAGACGGCCTAGCAATCTCACAGAATAAGATGTATACTGCAGCTAGCCTGTAATGTGAGTGATGGCTTGGATTGGCAGAATTATGTGATGTAAAATAGTAATGTCACATTTCTTGTCAGTGTTCAGTTGTGCTACTGTTGGACATTAAAGCACATCAAGTAACACAGATGAAACCCATGCTCTTGCTTCACACATACTAAAAATGAGCAATTATTGTTTCATCTGCTATGTTATGGGCCAAAATTGGCTGTACACTTTCCTATGAAAAAAGGGGGAAAGTCCATTTAGTTTCCAAAAAGACTGTGTCAAGATTTACACTATTAGCAACACTGAAATGAAAAATCATCACTATGGAGACGATGCACTGTCTCATAGCTGCATTCACGTAAACTGGCAAGTTTTAGTATGTTATAGATCAACTCATGTTTATAGTTAACATTACAAGTAAGGGTTTTGGATTTGTTGTTGATACATGCTGTCAATGTTAACATTTCCTATTCCATTTCTGTTGTTCAGAGAATAAAACTACAACATGTCTCACATTTTTCCCTCTGGTAGGTGCTACAGATCACTGACTGCCAAACCAACCACACACAAAAAGTTTCTTCACACAAGCTGTTACACAGTTAGTTGTCATGCAGCGACACTAACCCTCTGACACCAAAACATCCAGTGACTGACCATTTATCATCTATTAATGCAGTTTTTAACATGTGCATTCACCACTCACTGTCACTGATAACTCACACTGTTTTCATGTTTTGTTTTTTTTTTTCTACATTTTTGCACTATTTTGCACACATACTTGGCCACTAAAACTGATCCTGAATCTGAATCTTTTTTAACTGTAACTAAGAGTGCTCTGATCAATTGGCCACCGATCGTCATGTATGCTGAATTCTTAGATGAAGATGGGAAATGTGGTGACATCAGCAACCCAACATCATCACAGATGAACCTCTATCTATTGGAGCCTGCCTCTGTGTGCCGCACAAGTGTAGACAGCAAGCGTCTTTTCAGCGCAGCAGGAAGTATTGTAGCAGAGAAGAGGAACAAGCCGACTGCCAAACATACGGAGATACTTATGTTTATAAGAGAAATACGACATTGATGCTTAAGAAGTGAGCATTTAGAGATATGAATTATACTGATCTCTATCCCCTCTCTCCCCTTGTTGCAGTTTTTATAATATCTCAAGGCCTTGTGTTTTGTTCTGTCTATTGGAATTGAGTTTTGTTGCCTCAATATATATAATTTATTGTTCCAACTTGGTGAGTTGTGCAGCTGTGATTCTCATTTTTATTTTATAATTTTTTATTGATTCATTTCCACAGGAAGGCTATATTTGTTAAGATCTAAGCTGCTCCCAATAACAAAGAGTTGGCTGATATGATTGAAGTTGTGTCTCCGGAAAAGAGAGTGGAATATGTTGCACATGTCAATAAAGAAACAGTTGTCAAGTCATGATACTTTCTCATCTCTTCATTTTATTACTTACTATAAAAATAAAAATAAACAAATAAATAAATGAAGATACTTGAAACAAAGAGGGCTTCAAATTGACCTCAAGATTGGTGATTGGTATCGGCTGATGCTGCTCCTGTGGTCAGCCCACCTGACTGGTGCACTATTAACTATAACCAGTCCTTTCAGCCTCTCTGTCCCACTGTGTTCTGCAAAGTTTTCAAACATTCTGAGCTGAGAAACGAGGCTCTGCAGTTACAACTGTGCCAGAAATTGCCAAAACAGCAGAGAGGTCTGACACAATGAAGAGGTCACCACTGGAAGATCCATTGTGAGCATTTTAGCATTTAGCCAAACACAGTGTGCATCTCTTGGTCTCACCATATCTTTGGTGTGTTTGATTTGTGTCACAGGCGCTCTTGCCAGGTGATGCATTAAGTCAGTGACTTATTCAGGATGCAAACTTTTTTAACAGCTGACAGAATGTTAAGCATTATGTTCAAAATAAAGTGTTCACTTTAAAACTGCATAAAACTGACGTAGCCTATTGTCATTATGATTCCCATCCTGCCCGCTCTGTTGACTTTTTTCTTGCTCTATATCTGTCACATGGTGAATAGTGAAGCTAACTCTCATCCCATAGGACTCTCACAGGAATCCCAAAAAATGGCAGCCCCTACTGCTCATCTATCGAGCAGTTCTGGGTTTTGGGCGAGGAAACAGACCCCGGTCTTTAGATGTGCTGGGTTTCTGTTTGGTTGTCCTGTGTGGTTTTCCTGGACCATCAGTCGGATGTGGACCTTTACCCAGGAGGAAGTGCTCCCAGACTGGGATAGATTCTTCCACAGATGTCCAGTATCTTGTCTACAACAGAGGAACAATATAAACCTTTCTGTTAAAAACTCCAAGTCACCACATCTGACTCCACTGTGAAGTCACATCAATCAGGTCTGAATGGAGATCTGGACTAGAAAAAGAAGATCGCTGTGGTGTTACTGTGAAGTGCCAGTGAAGTGCAGAGAGGAATGGTATATTCTGTTGTCATCCTCTGCAATGAAAACAACTTCCCTCAGCAGTATGTCGGTTAGCAGGACATTTACAAATTGAATGCACAAAGCTATAAAATGTTTTCTTTTTTCTTTTTCAAGACTCCCACATTCACTTCAGCCATGTTTCCACAAAGCAGTTACTTCAGTTCAGTTCATTTTGTTACATGTTAGAACAGTTACTTCATGTTACCATTGGTAAATGTTGTGGTTGCTACCAACAGAACCACTCCATGCTGTCCTGTTCTCTCATTACCTGTCTGTTCAGGTACCTAGCACTTAAAGGTGGAGCTAGACACACTGCACTTCAGTGATTGGTCAGAGAGAATCAGAGCAACCAGTCATCTCATCGTGATGTAGGAGTTCCGAACTTTCTTGTTCATTTGTCTTTTGTCTTGCTGCTTGCAGGCTTCTCTCAAACATAGCTTATCTCTTCCTTGTAATAAACATTCACATACAGAGAAGAAAGAACCCAAAAATGCAATGTCCTCCATCGAGTTCTTGGTACACTAGACTATCTGTGTGTAATGTGTGCGCATAGCGAGTGTGTGGTTGAGAGAGTGAGAAAGTGAATGAATGAATGTGAGCGGAGCAGAAGAAAAAGAGGCAGAGGAAAAGTTTAGCAGTACCACTTCACTCACTATCAGTTACATTTATGGTTCAAAATACAGTGTAGGTCTGTAAGACAATATCTCTTATGAAGAAATCGACAAATATCTTTGCACATGGGGCTTTATTGGATTTAAGAGGGCAATACTACAAGGCTAGCAACATTTAGAACCTTCTCCTAGCCACTGTGTCAACAACTTACCTCCAGAGCCAGTACATATGGGCGTGGCAGCTGTTTTCCTCTGAGACGATCCTCTATCTTCTGTAGGTCCTGTAGTGACAGAGAGTTGACGTGGTGATCCACACACTGTTTAGACTTTATGCAACTCCTAGGCCTAAAATTTAGTCAGTTAACCTCAACATTTATTTAAACTTTCTTCAGGTTATGAATGCACTGAATAAACCAGCCACCATTTTCAGGCATCAAAAGTAAATTTACATTGTTTACTTCCAAAGATGACATTGTCTGAAAACTTCTTTGGATGAGTTGTTCAAAGACTCCAAAACAGCTTACTCGGTCCTCACTCCATATCTCTCTTCTTTTAATCTGAGACAACTTCTATACAAACTCACAATAGCAGATAAATCTGAAACTGCAGTTTACATGCTGAAACACCAAAACAAGAATGACAGAGGTGTACGGTGTTCAACAGAAGCCACCAATAATGATGCCATTTTCAATTAATCCATTGATTTGGCAAAAAAAAATTAAATTTCCTCAGAGCCCCGATGGTGTCTTTAAACATCTTCATGTGTCAGAAAACTTAAAACACTGAAAAACAGCAAACCTTTACATGATAGAAGCTGTAGCTAATGTAGGGGCTTCAACACAACCAGTAACATCGTGGCTCTACAGGCACATGTAGCATCAGGCCCCTCTACCTGGAGCAGCGTGGTGTTCCTCTGGCGGGCAGCCTCACACTGCATGGCCTGCTGTCTCCTCTCGATCTTCAGCTGCTCTCTGCGACTCTCCATCTCCTCCAGCAGCTCTGCTCTCCTTCCTAAACTGACGTCACACACAGTGGAGGAAGCAGCTGTGTCAGGACAGAGGTAACCTTCCACCCATTCCACTCTTACGCCCCAACAGAGCAGTTCACGCTGACTGGAGGCTGTTTCTGTTACTGCATAAGCACTTCTGCCATTGTTTAGATAAGCAAATGATAATCACTTCATGCACAAACTGAAAGAGTAAATGAAATGAAATGAAATTTGTCAAGTCAAATTGGACATTAATGTTGAAACACAGGAATTAAAATTGAATCACTGGTAATGAAGGAAAATGTAGGACTGCCAAGGAGACACTAGCAAAAACATTTTTTCAAATTCAACCATCTGGTGCACAAGCACTGTGTATGAGTCTCAGCTTCCGTTCAATCAAACCTGTACACCTGAACACCACACAGCATGGTTTCTACTGACTAACCATAAAAACAGCACACAATTCATCAATTTGTCAATCAATAAACAATTAATTGGCAACAGTTTTGATTTCTTTCGTATTCTTTCTTTTTTGGGGGGCAAAACTGTCATTCTCCGGTTGTAGCTTGACAGTTCTGAATGTTTGTTTAATGAGGATGATAAAATATTTGTCCCAGCCTAAATCATATTTGACTGGTCACACAGTTGTGAACTTCACACTCTCAAACTTACACACGTAAAATATACAGGAACTTAAGGAAAGTGCAGCATTTTAACATGTGCTGGAATACAGCCGCACGTGCCTTTGTTATGAGCTGACATCAATAGGTTGTTTGCACATGACGTCACATGAGCAGGTAGTTGTTATATCTACTGCCTCAGTAGCAACAAACCTTCAGTTTAGTTGAAACGTCTTCATAAATTAAGCTACGTATGTTCTGATTTTCTGTTTGCATCTTTTTCGTGATTTCAAATAAACTAGCTCACCAAGGACTTTCCTGCATCTCGTCCACCCCACACCCGGTTTATTTAACAGCGCTTCGAGTAAAATTGAGAACTCATCAAATATTCGCAGACTTCAGAGTTAATCATGTAAAGTCAAAAGCCAGCTAACTGTGTGGACGAGCGCCTTACGGTTTATGGAAGATTCACAGAACTCACTGACAATGTTAACAGTCAAACTGAATCAACACTAGTTCATATTAATGATGGCACACTCACATCTCCTCGTGTTTCTCTACTAATTCCATTTCTTCAGGTAAAGAAGTAAACATGACTAGCTTGCATTCCTTTCCTGTCCCTCCGTAGTGTAGCACAAAGCTAACGCAGATTATATATTACGTACACAGCCTGAATGGAAGCTGATTTGTACTTCAAAATAAAAGCGCGATTTGTTTGAGGAGCAATTCGCACCATTGCCTTTAGAGTTTGTATTTACTGAAAACGGTTGACTGAAGTTGTTTGCCTTATACTATAATAATGCACAACGTATCACAATATGACTTAAGGTTTATGACTCTGACTTAAAAGTGATCTGCTTATTTGATCAAATAAAATGTTAATATTTTGAAATTTCTGTCCGGAAATTCCAATGCTTATCTTGTAAACCTTCACGGCTTCCCTTACTGAGGCGTTCAGTGACCATTGAAATCAGCTACCTGCTGCCCCCTGTTGGTTATATTTCAGAATGCAGCTGGTGACTAAAAAGCAAATACTTTTCACCTTGTATGTGCCTTTAATACACAGTGGAGTTGAACAGTAATAGTTGCAGTAGTTTACGATGTATGGAGGTGTCTCATTCTGAATTTGATGCCAGCAACACATTTCAAAGTAGTCATAACTGGGGCAGCAAAAGACTGGGAATGTTGTGGAAGGCTCATTCATTCACAAGCAAGGACGAGGTGAGGTTCCCTACTTTGAGTGACACGACTGTGTAAAATATGCACATGATTGTATGAAATATATTAATTCACAGGCTTGGGAACACTTGTAAAACTGTTGTCAGTAAACACAGTTTGTTTGTTAATGATTGCATTCTGTTTTTATTTACATTTTACATACAGTGTCCCAACTTTTTTGGAATGGGGTAACTGTACTCTGTATACCATTTCAGTGCTCTTTGTCATGGATTCTTTAAGTTAATTCTTGAAGGAAATCCATGACTGTTACTTAACTCATTGACAACACTGTCTTTGAGACTGAGGCTGACATGATTTCGTGAGATAAAAATTGTTTGTTACACTATGACAAAACAGAATCACTTCCCTCTATACAAACCCAGGTCTATTTGATTCTGCTGAGTCATGTTGGTCAGAAATGACCACTGTTCGCTCAGGTAGTCGGTCAACATTGTCAGTTGCTGAGTCTTCAAGCCTTTTAGCTTAAAAGCTAAAGGAAAAGTAAAATTACCTAAAGCGTTATACTGTGTGCTAACTTTACTTTCTTCTCTCTTCTGATTCTATGTTGAAGCTGTTATTTCAATTCACTATTCCCTTGTGTCAAAATCTTTTCTCACCATCTAAGGTATTCTTACTACAATTTTGTGGTTTCTGTACTAACTCTATGACAACTCCTGTAATGACTCTCACAACTCTGTTTGCTTTAACCTTTTTAACACGAACCTTCTTTTGATATCTGGCACATGTTAAGCTGTCTGAAAACCTGCTGTTTAGCTCCACAACCACTCAACACTCTGCTTACAGTTTGGCCAGTTATTGAAGTTGGTGTCAATATTTAAATGTCCTAAAAGGAAGCAGGAAACATGTTTTACTTGAATTGCATTAAAAATGGTGGATACTAATTTAGCTTTAATCTTCATTTCATTATTGAAATATGATGCAAGTCCCAGATCTGATAGGAGAGTTTAGATGCAACAACTAAAACATTCACTCTAAATCCTTTTGCCCAGCTGAAGTCTTGGTTGTCCCCAATGAATAGCAATGTTTTCTTTAATTGAAAAGCTCCATATTGTGTTTAAGATAAGATAAGATAAGATAAGATATTCCTTTATTAGTCCCATACAGCAGCAAAGTGGATAGCAAAAAATAGAGGGCAACAGTAAAAAGGACATTAAATATCAAACAAGCAATATAAATAATATAAACAAGGAATATTGAAAAAACAACAAGTATTGATATTGCACATAGGAGTAAAATAATATTTTCACAGTGTAAGTGAACACAGTTGATGTGTATTATAACTGTGCTGTCCTCACAACACGTGTCTGTGTGCTGCTAGACAGCTAGCGAACCACTTAAGAAAACTCCGTAGACAAGGCTTTCTTTTCTTGTTTTTATGGAGCCATCTTATAGTCAACATGCCAGTTATTGAGACGACAATGATGACAAACGTTGACAAATGGTAACTGTAACATACAGAAAAATACAATTAATATCTATAAGAAATGTGGTATGCTAACACGAACATGTAGCTAATACACGTAGCTAACAATGGCATCCGCCAACGGAAACACAATTGACTTACCAAACACTAATTCATAACATTTGTGGCCTCTATATAAGTGCTTTGTACACATAATACTTACAAAGACGAACATTTCCCGAGGCTCAAACGCTTTAGAGTCAGCACAGCTCACTATGAGTGTTTTACGATGTTAATATTTCTGCGGTACCGCTAGCCAGTCTCTCGTGAGAGGAAATACCAAAGATTGTCTAGTGATGTGAGGAGCACCCACTCTACAGAAACCAAACGATCTTTTACGAAGGGTGTCTCACTCTGACATTTTTAACCATAGCATTTTAACAGTTCTTAACCATGAAATTAACTTATTTATTTAAACATTCTGAACTTACTTGTGACTTTATAACTTACAGTTAACCAAAGGCATGACAATAACGCAGTCAGTTTGAAAGTCTTGGTGAGTGTCTGGTCTACTGGGAGCACTGCTGGTTGTAAAGTCTGACTGCTGCAGGGAGGAAGGACCTGCGATAGAGTTCCTTCACACACTTTGGGTGAAGCAGTCTGTCGCTGAAGGAGCACTCCAGTGGTGTTAAAGTGTCCTGCAGTTGTGTCCTGTTTGTGGCATTTTTTACATTCAAACCACTCACAATTTAATACAGAGGACTGGTTTCATTGTTAAGCATAATCTGGATATTATTTTGGTACACAAATTGAACAAGGATGGAAAATTACGCAATTTGTCAAGAAAATAAAATTCACGATATAACCACAGTAATTCAAAATGTCTGTCAAAGCAAGACTTTCAAAACATTTTAAGGTGGCTTGTTTTGAAATACATGGAAACAAAATGTGAAACATTCTGCTGAGTGTTGCGAATATGACGAATGATTATTTGCTGTATTTGATGAAAATACAACTACTGTGCTGGAACTGGAGCTTGGCCTGCTGGAGAAACTGAAGCTTTGGCTGTATTTCGTCTGGAAACCATGCATGACATCTTGTCCTTTGAAGCACAAAATCCCATTTCCCTTTTTGGAGGCACAATTTCAAACATCTCATTCACACTGCCAGTAAGCCATGACCAACACAGGACATATTTTAAATAGTCATCAAAATCATATTCTAGAATGTGGGATTTTGTTTGCACAACATGTACGAAAATACATATTTCAGATAAATCAATCAAAGCAAAGTATGTTTAAGTATTTAACAGCAGCAGTAGCATACTGCAACAACAACTTTTATTGAGATTTGTAGTTGTGGTCTAGCTCAGATCTACATTACAGATTGATCCAATAAATCATCCAAAATGAAACTGGCTAGGTTTGATTTGGAATGTCTCATTAAAAAAATGGTGTTGTCAGTGAAATCAACAATGACACAGTGACACCACAGCAATCTTCTTCAAACAATTATTTTTAAATCAATTAATAAATTTTGATCTCGTTAAAACTAAATGGACTTTTAAATTAGGTTCAGGCCATGAATTAATATGGCAGCAGTTTATTAGTATTAGTATAACAACAATTATTTTTGTTAGTCTACAATCTTTATGAAGTGAGGCTACCAATAACCAATTTATCATACATCTATGAATCAGTGTGAGGAACGAATGGAGGGAATCCCTGTCTCTAAAACCACTTTGTGTGAGGAGCGTGAAAGCCAGACAAGCCCAGCTAAGAGCTGAGATGAGGATCTGTAACTGTCATTGTTCATTCCACACCCAATATTTCTCACTGGCATATATCAGTTCTTATTGACATTTGCTGCTGTAGATTATGAGAATTTTTTTTTCGACCTGCACAACACATCTGGATGACAGGGTGTGAACTCAGCAGTCAGAAATTTAGCTGCTGGGATGAAAACAGTGTGCTAAATCAAAGTTCATGCTCATGGTGGAAAGAGAGAATCTGAGAATGAAGTATGCAAAGAGGGAGATGGTGTAGGATTTACCATTAAACCCACATCACAAGCATCAACCTTGGCAACATTTTGGATTAAAACCCTAATGTTTTATGAATAATTAGTTTTCCAACAGCCTTTGAACTCACTCGCTCAACTGATCGAGTTGTGATGATTATTGATCTCTTAGCAGAAACTGGGACATATTACAGTTGCTCCATTCTAGAATAGAAATAGGTAACACCGAAACAGCAATAGAAAATAGAGATTAAGAAAAACAAGAGCAAGTAAAAAATATTTGCATTACACTACAATATAAATAATAATCAAATAATATTGAAAAAAGATAATGGAAATGTACAGTACAAGTGCCCAAGTAAGTGCACAGTTTGATAACTGCTTGTTTGAATAACTCAATAAATTGCACACAGCTTCAACAGTTGAAGAATTGCACTATGAATTAAATGTAATAATAAAACAATTACAAAATGTGATGGGTAATTCTTGCCAGTTGTTTGGTCTGAAATGTAAAGTAGCCTGCAATTCAACTAATTTTGGAGTCTAGATTTTTTCTGCACATGCACAAAAATTGCCAAAAAGAAAAAAGCATACTAGTTACCAACCAAGCCAGTAGCAAATCCAGTGGATTGTTAGCATTGTTAGTGCATGAGTTACCATCAAATGAATACTCAGCTTCTCATTTCCCATTGCTGTGTTCTCATTTCCCACCATCAGCCTCTCAATTTCCTGCTTGTCATTGGCCAGATCAATGGCTGGCTTGTCAAGGATACAGCCTCTGTTGACTTCTTAGTAATCTTAATTTTGTCATTTAGCCTGCACCATAGATACTCTGCCTACAAATGATGGTCATGAGTTGTGTGGGGACTGGACTAATGTTGATAGTAATGTGGGTGTTTCATTGTGAAGAGGGCACTGACCAAGAAGACAAAGCTGTGGTAATTGCCAGTTGATCTACATCGCAACCCTTACCTATGGTCATAAGCTTTGGGTAATAACTAAAAGAATGAGATCACTGATACAAGTGGGCAGACAAGTTTCCTTCACTGGGTGTCAGGGGTTATCTTTGCAAGTCGATATAGGAGCCTCGACAATTAAAAAGGGGCTTGCTGCAGGCAATCAATTCTACTCTGCAGAGAAAAGAAAGCTTGCAAGAGACACATATGGGAGCAAATACAACACTTACCTTAGCTATTCAAGTGACGATGGGCCAATTTTTAGTCTGCTGATGAAGAACCACTTACTGCTTAATTACCAATCTTCACATTTATTCACCCTGCTATGCCCGTCATTCCCCCCATTTGGCACTCAAGTGGAGGCACACATCACTGTTTGCCTGGCTGAGATTTTGGAGTGGATGTCAAGGCACCAGCTCAAGCTCAACCTGGACAAGACTGGGCTTGTGCTTCTCCAGGGGAAATGGTTCAGGGGAAAACACTGTGCTGGTGCCAATGGTGAGTAACATGAGAGTTACCCTGGGTGATGGCTCATTTTTGGCAAATGTAGTAGTGGGAGCCCTCTCTTGTTGATTCCTCTTTTACAACATCAGGAGGATTCACCCCTTCCTCACCAGGGATTTGGCCCAGGTGCCCCTCCAGGCACTTGACCACAATGACTTGACCTAGGATGCATCTCCCACCTGGACTACTGCAACTCCCTCATTGCTGGAGCCCCTGTGTCTGCCATCATACCTTTGTAGCTAATACAACCTTCCTAAGTTTTCCCACACCACTGCTCTTCTCTGCTACATTACATTTGCTCCCTCTTGTTGCTCTCATCAAATTCAAAACTCTGGTACTGGCCTACAGGGCTGTGAGGGAACTGCTGCCTCCTGCCTCCAAGCCTTGGCCAAACCCTACATCCCAGCAAAGCACTCCACTGCCTCTGAAAGTGTTTAGCAGTTCCATAACTCAGAGGACCATGTCTATCACGGGCTATCTTAAACCAGTCAGATCAATGATCAATTGTGAAGTTTCTGCTGAAAAAGTCAGAAGAAAAGCGGAAACATGTTTTCCATGGAGACAAGCCTTCAGTGTTGTTCTTTGCATTTCTTTCGGTGGAGAAAAACCCTCCAGTTCTGACATAACTGATGCTGTAGAAGCATCAATGCACTTTAGGTGCTGCTATTATTCTTTTTGAATGAAAACAATGCCTGCTCTTAGTTGTCAATAGTTCCTCATAGGACAGTGATTGGTTGATACCACTGTGGTTTACTCAGTTTTGGAAAATATCTGGGCTGCTACTACACCATTTGAATACCCTTGATTAACAATACTTAATTGCTCACTGCTCACAGGCACCTTTCCTAAAACTTTTAAAACTGCTTTAAGTAAACCACTGCTTAAAAAAACAATTTAGATTGGTCTGTCATCTCTAACCTTTTCTGAGTAAGATTTTAGAAAATGAATGTTTTTAAACAGCTGAATGATTTCCTCTGCGCGTTTGAAAAATTCCAGTCTGGTGTTTGGGCCCAGCACAGTACAGAAACAGTGCATGTCTGTGCTGCTGCTGTTAGATCGCAGTGCTGCATCTGTTGCTGTAGATCATAATATTCTACGGGACCAACTGAACACTAGCTTGGTCTCTCTGGCACAGCTCTTAAATGGTTCAGGTCTTATCTAACAGGTCATCAGTTCTATGTGGCCACTGACGACCACTCCAATAAAATAGACCTGACATGTGGTATCCCCCAGGACTCTATTTTAGGCCCAGTTCTTTTCAGTCTCTTACAACTAAATCAAGACAAAACTGAGATCCTTGATAACGGAGCAAAAGCTGAGAAAGATCACTTTCTGTTTTATATTATGTTATCCCGTTGTTTTAATTCTATTTTGTTTTACAAGTAGTTTGTGTTGCATTTCATGCATGAATTGCCAAGCAATTGTAATGTATGCAGTGCTAACTAGTGCAGCCTCACTTCATTTCAAAATACAATCCTTCTCCTTTCAACTTTAAGCTTTCCCTGCTGGCAGCATCCAGCAGCAGAAGAAGAGACCAGACTCTCCTAGACTCAGTTGTGAGTCTGTGAAGAGTGGTCAGTCTATCATCCTATAAACTTCAAAAATAGATATTAATAGATATATTAGACAAAGACAAGACCAGTCAGAAAAATAAAGACAAGGGGAATGGCTGGCATTGGGAAAACAGGCAATCAGGACACACAAGTCAACTTCGCATTTACCTTCCAAGTTCTGAATAAATTAACTAGAAAAAGTACAGTTTGGTGAAATTTCTTGCATTCTTGTATAGCAGTGTGTGCATGAGGACAGACCCTGTATTGTTAATACACTTGTAAGATATGGTAAGTGCTATTAATTTGGAAACTGAGGCCATGTTTTACAATTTAGGAATGTTTATCCACTGTACAGTGCAAAAGTTTTAGGCAGGTGTGAAAAAAGGCTGTGAACTAAGATTGATTTTTATCACTTTTCAAAATGCAAAGTGAGCGAACAAAATAAAAATCTAAAGCAAATCAATATTTGGTGTTACTACCCTTTGCCTTTAAACTAAACTCAATTCTTACAGGTTCCCCTGCACAAAGTCAGGGATTTTGTGGCATTATAGTTAGGTGTATGATCAACCAATTATTCCAAACAGGTGCTAATGATCATCAATCTCACAGGTTGAAACACTGTCATTAACTGAAACAGAAACAGCTGTGTAGAGGCTTAAACTGGTGGAGGACCAGCCATACTCTGTTACCAAGGTGAGGTTGTGGAAGACAGTTTCATGTCACAGGTCATCCACCATGGCAAGACTGAGCACAGCAACAAGACACAAGGTAGTTATACTGCATCAGCAAGGTCTGTCCCAGACAAAGACTTCAAAGCAGACTGGGGTTTCAGGATGCGCCGTTAAAAAGAAATGGCCAAGGTTGAGGATTGTACGTGCAGTGATCGGCCAAGGAAACAGTGCAGCAGATGAAAAACACCACCACATCCAGCTTATGTCCCTTCAAAATTGGAAGATTTCTAGCAGTGCCATCAGCTCAGAAGTGGCAGAAACCAGTGGGATCCAGGTACACCCACCTACTGTCCGGAGAAGCGGTCTTCATGGAAGAGTTGCAGCCAAAAAGTCATGCCTCCGACATGGAAACAAGGCCAAGGGACTCAACTATGCATGAAAACATAGGAACTGGGGTGCAGAAAAATGGCAGGTGCCAGTGTCAATTTAATTTAAAGAAATTTTAAATTTAGTTTTAGTCTTAGTTGCTTACCGAAAATAATTTTAAATTTAGTTTTAGTCTTAGTCGCTTCACTGAAACTTATAGTTGGTTTAAGTCACATTTTAGTCTTCTATTTTGTTTTCGTCAAGATTTAGTCCGTGGAATCCAGTTTTTGTTTGATTTTAGTCTGAGAATGTGTTACTGACTTACCATACTTTCATAAATCATATAAAAATGAATGCATGAAACGTGCTGGATAAATGATACGCATAGTCTTCTTTTCGGATTGAATATAAGAGAAATATTTCCACAGGTCGTCTCTCCTCTTCCTTACCACCTGACATGCTGGTGAAGATGAGGCACTCATATTTGAGTGGCCAGCAGCAGCTAAAATAGTTTCTTTTGGCTTTAAACTAGCTAGCTTAGACAACATGTGAATGTTAGCTTGCTTTGTTGTTATCTACTAGCAGGCACCCGACATGCGCCTGGCATGCACCAAGCAGGGGGAAAAAACATCCAATGAGATGGGGCAATGAGAGAATTTGACTTGCACTTGCAGAAGTGATTGGTTAAGAATGAAAACAACAACCAGGTTGCTGCCCGCACACAGACGACTTTTTCTTCTCGTCTTCAGTCGTCAGGGCATGATGAACAGAGATTTTTGTTTTTGTTATCATTATTTTTTTCATTTATGTTGTCACAATTTAGTCATGCAATAAAATGACGTCAATACTTATCGTCAGAATTTTCGTCGATAAAATTAACACTGGTAGGTGCTCTGGACTGATGAGTCAAAATTTGAAATATTTGGCTGTAGAAGAAGGCGGAGAGGGGTACACTAGTGAGTGTCTGCAGGCAACAGTGAAGCATGGTGGAGGTTCTTTGCAAGTTAGGGGCTGCATTTCTGCAAATAGAGTTGGAGATTTGGTCAGGATTAATGGTGTCCTCAATGTTGAGAAATACAGGCAGATACTTATAAATCATGCAATACTATCAGGGAGGCATATGATTTGCCCCAAAGTTATTCTGCAGCAGGACAATGACCCCAAACATACAGCCAATGTCATTATGAACTATCTTCACTATCTTCTATGGCCCCCACAGAACCCTGATCTCAACATCATGGAGTCTGTCTGGGATTACAGGAAGAGACAGGAGGATTTGAGGAAGCCTGCATCCACCGAAGATCTGTGGCTAGTTCTCCAAGATTTTTGGAACAACCTACCGGCTGAGTTACTTCAAAAACTGTGTACCTAGAAGAATTGATGGTGTTCTGAAGGCAAAGGGTGGTCACACCAAATATTGATTTGATTTATATTTCTCTTCCATTCTTCCATTCTGCATGTTGTTAATTGATGAAAGTAAAAAAAATGTAACACTTACATTTTTGAAAACATTCTTAGTGTGTGTGTGTGTGTGTGTGTGTGTGTACAACATTTCACCAGGGCCACTATTTATATGTGTATATTCTATTTTCAATTGTATTAAGGATAAATCCCTGAGTTAAAGCTCCATCTCCTTCTCACCAAACCCACCTCAACCAGTTTTCACGCTTTTTCTTGTACAGCACATTGGTTTATATAGAACACTAACTGTAACATCTACTGACATTGAATCATTTATTCAAACAGCACCAGGCCTATAAAACAAGAAAATGAAGAAGACGAATGTGAGAGGGATGGTGTACCTGCCAAAAAGAATAAAAGTCTCTGTAGGTATCTTAACAAACGGGAAGAGGCCTATCTGTACCTGAAAAATGACCGCGGTCTAGGTCTTGCTTTTTGTGAAATATAAAGCATGGATTTTAGCGTATCACGCAGATGGAAAGGTAACAAATTTGCAAAGCAAAAGAGGCAAGAGGCGCAGAAACATGCTTCGCCAATGACTGCATTTCTACTATCTCTGCCATCCATTTCCATCATCTCCCTCTCCTACCAATTGTCATTCTTGCCAGAAGCTTCTCTCAAAATCACAAATGAAGCATACTGTGTAAGTGATGTGTACATTCCCTTCAAGTAATACATAAGTAAACTAAGTGCTGAATTTATATGCCCTTTTGTGTTTTCACTTATTTAATGGAGGAATGTTCACAGCATTTCACTTTAAACAGGTATCTGATTCTGACCACCTAACTGTAGTCATTTAATGTAGGAATAAATTAACTCGGTCCTTGTTGCTCTGATATTTTAAAGCAAGTGGGTGCCTAGTGGTGATTTTAGGATTCCCTGTGTGTAGCTGTGTCTAAATGGAAGGGGTATGTGGACAGCAGTAAGGGTGGTGGGACAGTCCAGGAAGGATGCTGGAAAATTTTGTTAGGATCCTGCCTGCCTGTCTTTCCGTGTGTGTCTCCTTGCCCTTTTTCTCTATTGTTTGTTGTCTGTCTGTTCTCCCCTGTCTGTGCAGCGGGGCGTCTCCATGCTCCCAGCTAACTCCGCCCCTGCTGGGGCTCACCTGTGAGGCATTGTTCCTGATTGGCACAGTATTTAAGGAGAGAGCCCTCTCTTACCTGTGCCGGATTGTTCCTCATCCTCCCATGACGGTGTCTGGTCTTCTTGTTTGCCTACCTGCCTCTTCCACGCATGCCTATACCACATACCCGCCTTGTCGGAGCTCCTTTAGTTATTTTCCCACTCCTTTTGAGTGCGCCTTTCGTTTTGTTGTTTCTCCACTCGCTCGAGTGCGCCTTTTGTTTTTCCATTTTGTTAATAAATCTTTATTTGCTGAATAAGTCCTGTGTCCGGGTCTGCATCCTTGGGTCCTAACTATTTAGCGGCTAAAGCCTAACAAATTTCCCTTCTTTTCAAATCCCAGAGTTGAAAAGTGTGCAAATGCACTTTTGGAAATGCAGCTTTCAGGACAGCAGCACCTGCACATAGTCAGCTACAATCACCCTATTCTGAGTTAGGTGTTTTTACATTCAGGTATTGTTCATTATTACCAAGAATGTATTGTAGAATCATTCCAAAATGTGATTGTCTGCCAGATCTACTCGGAGACCACTGGTGTTGTTTTAGAAGTTGCTCCCTTAAATCTAAAAGCATTTTTAAGTCAAAATTATGTAAAGTAAAAGTAAATAGTAATTTAAAAAGTAATTTGCTGTATAGCTTTTATTCATGTTTTTGGGAAGAAAAATATATTTGTGTTTCACTTTTATCAGGTTGATAAACAGCTCAGAACAAAATGGAAACATTTTGAACGCTGAAGACAGTACGATTTTCTCCAGTAAATACCTCCAACACTTTTGGAACCTGGAGAAAAAACTACAGGGTATAAAAAAGCACATATTATCACACAAATGATTTCATAAAATTACATCAAAACCCATATTTTATTTTATGTATCGCAATACCATTTACATATTAAATAACACTATAATAGAATGCTTTGATATAGCTTTCAATGAAACAAACAAAAAAATCCATCTTGTCTTATTTCATGTTACAAAAGAAGAACAAACAGCCTTCTTTCCCAAATGGATCAATTGAGAGGAAACTGTTTAGTGACTAACAAGAGAGCTATTCCCTTCTATTGGTCACGACTGACAACAGAATCATAGCCTCCAGAGGACTGATACCAAAAGCCAAAAAAATCAAAAGAAGAGAGAATAACATTGTAATATCACAATCACTGCCTGAACGTTAATGGGGGGTGTGAAGGTGGAAAATGGACTCTGATGCTGACCACACAAGCTGGACGCTCAGACATGAGCTTCCACGATACCCGCGACAGATAGCAATGCCATGAGTGAGTTCAAATGAGCGAGAACAGACTGAAAATGTTCATGACTACAAACCACATGACATGTGTGTCAGATTGGAAACCTTCTGAGAGATTTGTGGTACATATAAAGTCAAAAAATGGTAAAAGTAAGTACGTTTGATTTACAAAATCATGTTAGGACAAAGAGAAAATACTGTAAATTTGAATTACAGAATTTCAAAATGTGATGACACATTTTCTCCGATACAGTCAATACATACACAGTTTCCAGAGAAGGTCTGGATCACAGAAGCAACAAAAATATATGTACATATATTATTGACGGTACAGCTGTGTGTGTGCTTCCAAGGCAACATAAAACACTGTTCATTCCAAATGATCACAATGATCAAATTCGCTTGAAAATGGAGAAGAAAAATGGTAGAGCTACCATCTTAAGGGCCCAGTCACACCGGCATTTATAACAGCAGAATTTCAGAAATCAGTTCACTGATTTCACTCCATCAGTACATTCAACTGCAAAATATCCTGACAGTGATTGGAACTTTGATTGGAAATCCAGACAGTTCAAAATGCCAGCAGTTATCATATTAGCTGTGAAACACCATTCAATTTGATATCACCCTGCTCTGTTGAGAATGAACTGCTCCACAAAAGAGGCACAGCATAGTCTGCAGTCAGCTGTGACACACACATGGACAGTGGATGGTATTCCCTTGAATGAACCATTATTTTTTGTATTGTCCTGTTAGTGACTGGAGCAACTAACTAGCACTAGCATGTTATCGGCTAGCTACCATGTTAAAAGTTAGCTCAGCACCAACAGTAACTCACCAGTTGTTCAAGGATTATGCTTTCTGGTGTGACCTGGCACTTAGGCAAAGTGTGTGCTTCATAAAAAAATTACAGAAAATGTTTTATAGATCTCTCCCTTAAAGTTGGAGAATCATTCAGCTCATATGGTCCCCATTTCAAATGGAGATGGCACTGCCAGAGAAACAGAAACAGATGATCGGCATTGTTAATGTTAATCTTTTGATGCATCTCTTTATGTCAAATAATGGTGTTAACAGGAACTGCAAGGAAGGACTTTAATGTTGAAGTTAAAGCAAACAGATACGGAAGTGAAACTTTGAAGTAAACCTCCTGAAGGACAAAGATACAAATAGAGATGTAGTGTGAGGGGGAGAGATGGGTTTAGGGCATCCAGTCAGGAGACAGAAATCACGGTATTGCATGATGGAGAAGGAAATCAGAGAGAGAAAAGCTTACCCAACATGTTTTTCTGCATGGGAAGGATTCAAGTCTTTGGTAAAAGTTTTTATAAAATCAAACTACATTTGTCCCCCTCACATTCGACATGTTATGAGTTGTGCTGTGTGAAAGAAAAAAAAAAAAAACTTTCACATTTTCATTAGTGTTCGTTCCACGCCATCGATCACAGAGGTACAGAATATAATCAAAATCAGTGGCTAAATTAGAACACCCTTATGCCAAGGAAATGTGTAAGTGTGGAAATGTGTGTTCGTGTGTAAGGGCTTACTCCAGCTAAAGCAGCAAACATTTCAGACTATGCTCTTTGCTTACAGCCCACAAAAGCGCATAGAAATACATCTTGGAAGAAAAAGGGAGTGAAAAGTGGAAACTATGTACACAAGGCCTTGGGAGGTTGGAGCAAGTAATCACACCTCTGTCAACGAGCACGGATTTCAAACGGGCCTCCACCTGTTCTATTTTCATCAAATGCAGTTTTTGCTTATCAGTCACCAGTTTGTGTCTCTCAGGTCTGTGAACTATGGAAGTTAAATCAGATGTGGTCAAAGCCTTGGATGCAATGACATGAGCGTTTTTGTTTAGAAATTGGAAAAAAACAACAACAACAAAACCCTGTGTAAAGTCAGACAGCTCAATGTTTCTATGTGTTTTTGCTTGGTTTAATGAAACTGGCAGCAGACTGTCAGGCTATGTGGTCAATGGGTGGGGTATAACTTGGTGACAGCTGCTAATTTGTTTTTATTCAAAGGATAAGGCTGACAGTATTCTATAAATGTTATATTGTCAGCAAATCCAAATAAAATATCAAAATCAGTAATGAATAGATGCTGCTTATGAGTACTGTCTGTGTAGCCACACCCTGCTAGGTCTCAATGTGTATTAGTCCACAGCTTAAAATAAATTGTTTTTTAATGAAACTATTTTGTAAGATTAATGTCTTGAATTGGAACCAGTGGGCTCAGAGCTGAGTGGCACAGGCAGGGTCGAGAAAGTATCAAAAGATGGACAAACACCTTCTTCATTTAGATGTTTTAAATATGGAAATATAGATAGTTTGAGACAGGAAAAGTGTTGGATACTGCTAGAAATTAAACTGAATGATCTGCTTATTGTTTCCATTTCTTAACAAATTCATTTCGAGATTTGTGTCGTCTTATTTGAGTAAGAACAGAAAGCAAAATATGTTGAAGCAAGAACCACCTTGACTTTCGGCACATTTACGCTGCCATTAACAGTCGTGTAACATGAATGATCAGGCATTTTATGGTTCTTTGTCATTGAAATAAAGAAAAAACGTAAATGTTCTTGCAAAGCACAACTTGAATGTTTGAATATTGAATGTTTTCCACTTTTATTGACACATTAGCACAAGTTAAAGCTGCAGTATGTAACTTGTATAAAAGTAATTTTTTGTCATATTTGCTAAACCTGTCCCTATGTCCAGACAGCAGTACATGAAACATGTAATCTGTGAAAAAAAACGGCTCCAATGGTCCCACCTACTGCTCCTACTGCGATTTGCAAGAATCCACTGCGCCCAACACAAAACAACCAATCAGAGCCATCTGTCAATCACTACTCACACATGCTGGGAACCGCCCCCTCCCTCCACTCATGTTGCTGGCTGCCGCTCAGTCAAACAGCTCTGTGAGCGGCGTCAGGAGGCTAGTGAAAGCTATGGCGGAGCAACAGTCACCCACAAAGGAGAAACTGTTCATACCGCCGCTGCCAACAACAGCATATACAGCTAAGACAACAAATAACCATTAAGCTAATATGGTCATTGTTACAGTAACACGCCGCAGCACATACAGTATGTTAGCGACTGTGATGTAGCGGCTGGGCAGAGTTAGCTTGTTTCTGATGCTAAGGCTAACGTTACTGGTTGTCACGGCAGCTGCACAGATGCCGCAGAGAGGAGGGGCTTGGAGGCAGGGCATGAGTGCACCGGAGAGGGAGGGGGAGTGACATGAAACTTGTGTTGGTTCAAATTTTCAGGCTGTTAGCTCTCTTCTCCATCTTACCTACTTCAGCTTTAATTCTGGGACATTATGACAATGAATGTTACAGTAATGTAATAGCAACAGCTATGTAATGTTAAACACACAAGTGTATCATTCCTGTCTTTTGTGAAATTTAGCCAGCACTAGCTCTCATCTGCCATATTGTAAACACTATTTGGTACAAGTGGTGTGGATGAAAGATGGGCAGTTCCAGATTTCACTGAAGATTGGAATCAGTAAGTGGAATCAACAAGCATGTCTCTTGAACACACTACAGCTGTTCATACCTGACCCAACAAAGGTCTGATGGAAAATACAACTTGTTGTGATTCATCAGAAAATAAATTAAAAACACAGATCATGCTTCAGGCTACCAATTTTCAGTTTGCATTAACAGATATAATGAGGAGAAATATTTCTGGTCTGATTCTCCACTCTTACACCGCATACATTTATCAAAGACATACTAAAAATCATGTTAAGCATCTGAAGACTCTTCAGCAGAGGATGGTTATTAAGTGGTTTTACTCCATCTAGATCACATAAACTCAAATAAAAGGAATAGATTAAAACATTTTAAAACTCTGAACCCACTGTGGTGAGACTGGTCAAATGTGAACTAGACTATCACAAAGAACTTAAACCCATTTCAGATTTCTAAAACCTAACCAACATGTTGCATAGAGCTTGTTTTTGAGTCTGCTGTTCCCCTGTAGATTATACTCATTCAGCCCTGTAATGACACACACTGGTGTGTGTGAGTAAATGAAGGCTTCACACACAGGCCTGTGTTCTTAATCCGTGCTTGTCTGTCAGAATGAATTTATGACCAAAAAAAATCCTAAAAAACGTGATTTTTCAGAACGGTGGGGAACGTCATGTTGTTGCATCATCTGTTGTATTTGTGTCAAATATTGCAAATGTAAAATCATTCACTACTGGTGGTATTTGTTTGTGTGTATTTGTGTGTGCGTGAGTTCAGATGACATAGCAGCATACAAGAACACGGAGGACTCAGGGAGTCCGCTTCAGGATGGCTGGAAAGTCAGCTGTGAACACTGGAGTGGACATGGTGGAAATCAACCGGCCTGAGGTGGGAGGCCACAAAGGACATGTACAAAAATCACAAAGTTATTATGATAAGGATATATTTATATATGTATACATACAATATTTCCATATATTAAAAAGCATAATATGAATTATACAAAGAAATAATAATAAAATTTCACAGTAGCAGTTGTTACACCACCTTAGGTATTCTAACTTGGGTGTGATTCGCTAGTAAGAAAGAGAGTGACAAGAAAACAAGGCAAAAGAACAAAAAAAAGTGAAAAAGAAACAGATTTTAGATAACAAGTGCTACTTGTCTGTGGCAATATGCTCCAAGATCTCTGTTCTTGTGATAAATGAGCGGTAACATGAGTACAATAGTTGAGCAGGGCAGAGAAGGTCACACTGAGCTTAAGTCGAACAGCTTTTTGTTACTGAGGCGGAGAGTTCGTGCCTTCCTCCGTCCACCGTCTTAAATCAACTGGTAGGTGGTAGGCAGAACTATGTCCTGGCAGAACCAGTTGGTTTAATAAGGGCCAAAGCAGTGGAATGTCAAAAAAATCTGAACTTGAGTGGAGAAAAGCCAAGTGTGTCAGCTTTAGTATAGGCAGTAACACTGACATTATATAGTGCAAACAAGAAAAGACAGAAAATTGTTTATTGTTGCTTACCGATGCCGTCCTGAAACTTAAAAATGCAGGTGCAAACCCTTCAGTAGGAGAACATTAAGACATAAAATGGCGAAAGAAAAAATAAATATCAAAAACTTTATATCAGTGTAAAAAAGTAATTAGGTTATTCATTTTAACCAAGAGTCTGGCAAAAAAGGCCTCAAAAAGTCTTGTCCGCAATAGTTCCTTGACGTTTAACAAAGTTAAGTGCCTCCTTTGTGGGCTCAGGGACCCTGCAGGGAGTTTGGACCCATAGGACGCCCTCAGCTCAACTCCAGGCCCCCAAAGGGCCTCCCTCAGACCAGCGACTCCATGCTCACTGCCTGGTCAGACTGGTCAGACATGGATGCTATGGTCCCATTAATGTCTCTGGCCAGAAGACTTGAACCGTTCTCCTTGATGCTGACGAGGCTGAGCAGAGCTTTGTACAGGTACTGGTATTGGTCCTGTGGACCGATCAGAGACAGACAGAGAAAAGACAGAGAGGAAAGAGGTGAGAACAATATTCTGTATCACCACCATGCTTTTCCTTCCTGGAGCTACATCCTGTAGTTATACTGTGGCTTAATCACTGCGCTGAATGTGGATGCACAGCTGCCATGTGCCTTGATACTGTCTTATCAACTATTACTTTACCATACTGAAGTAGATTTATCTTGAATAGATGCTGTTTTCTTCTCAAACTCTTAGCACAACCTTACCAAACGAGTATGTGGACTTAATACAAATTACATGGCAGAAATTTCAGACACAAGAAACTGTGGCATCGCTGTCTCTGCAAATTTGCTCACAATTTGATGCTTACGTCTTTTATTATGAACACTAGCAAGCAGCCATGGTACAGTATCAGCATGATAATCCACTCTAACTGAGAGGTTATGAAAATAACACTAGTGACACTAGTCACCATGCATTGTTGTTTACTGCATAGCTTGTCATTTAACCTTTTTTCATAGGACTGTTTTGTGCTTGAGAGATGCTACCAAACTCTTGTCAAGTTCACTAAATTGATGATATATTTACACTCCTTTTGAGCAAGAAGCATTATGGTCAGGGAATGTTAAGGAAGAGAGTATATCTGGAAGTACTATTTTAGTTGCAGCTGTCAGACTCACAGTGTCTGTGAAGACCCCTGGCCTCATGAGGTTGATCATCTTGGCCACTTGATAGACGTCGACGATGCCCTCGCTTTCCAGCTGCTGAGACAGAGTAGTGAGTGCACATAGCATGCCGGCTGACACTGCTCCCAACCTGACAGACAGACAGACAGACAGACAGACACACACACGCACCCACACACAGACATACACACACAGTCAGGGCCTGGGGTTAGCATGCATCTCTACAATAATATCAGAAAAGCTCTTACAGTATATTTCTCCTCCAGTCATTTGTGGAGGAGAAATTATGCAGATTTTACAGGTATAGCTGTAATGAAAAACTGAATGTCTGTCTTGAAGGTGGCAAGAAGAAAGGTCCTGGGAGTATCGGAGTAAGATTTTGGCACTATATGGAAAGATTACAGAAAATTCAAATTAAACAGTCCATTGTTTTGGGCACACTTGTGATGGAAATCATAGTCTGATGGAATTCATTAACTGTGGCATCATGTCATCTAACTGCTTTTTTACACCTATTGGTTTACATCAGCATCAACATGTGGTGTTTTCATATATGGCTGTGCTTCCCATGTTTACTGGAAGACTCCATAGGCTATATAAAAACTCCTGCCATATTTAAACTATCTATAGTGTGTGGCCTGAAGTGCATGGCACAAGGGCATTTAGTGTGTGTCCAACTGCACTTTTATAAATTAAGAAGCACCTAATCTGTGTGCAATGTAAGGTGCAAGGCACTAAGAGGGTATTTAGTCTCTTAGTTAATCACAGGTGCGTTTTGGGCATAAAATGAATTTAAACAGAGTGTAAACCCTGTTCCCTCAAAGCCAGGTCCGCCTGGTCTTTCAATAAAGAAAGAGTCTTTCACTCATTCTGTCTCTTCTTATCTCTCAAAATTCCTGATTTGGGAAGCTGTGAACACCTTTACAAATCAGTGTTAGAGATGCATTTGACAGCAGCTCAACCAAGGAGTGAAGACCGTCACAGATCAAGAATGTCACCTCTGAGATTAAACATTTATTAGCAAGTGAATCCACCCTGAGGATGACAGGTCAGCCCTGTGAGGCTCCCTGGAGAACGATGGGACGCCTTCACAATGTAAATGGCCTCTTCTTCCATTTGCAGCCTTGTCAGGAACTCAGCAGAAACCACTGCTAACAACCTATGCCTGGCTGAATAACGAGCGTGCAGACAATTAGGACGAGCCTCTAACTGACAATCTCTTAGGTGCTGCAAGCTGGCTGCACCATAGCAACCTGATGAAGTGCTCAATTAGTCACTTTTCTTCTTGAGGATAAGACAAGCAATCTTCATTATTCTAATGAATAAACATAAGCAGAGCGTCTGGATTATAGTGCCATTCAAGAACACTAATGTGTGTCAATACTAAAGATACTTTCATTATGTTTAATTGGGCAGTTTTCTGGGGTGCTTGCGGCAGGATAGTCAGGCTGCTGGTGTCTCTGTATGCCTGTTGGCGCGAGTAAGAGTTTTGTTCACATCATTCGGTCTTCACAGGCAAAAAATGTATTAACTGGAAGTGGGCACTATGGAACAAATCAATACTGGGGATAACAACTACAGAAATATGTAAAGTATGATATTATATTTCATAATATGGGTGTAATAATTAAATCCCACAGTGATTTAATTTGAAGTCATCATCCATCTCAAAACTATTGTTGAGGGAAAGTGTCACGTCAGGTTTCTGGTTAAATTGAAATTGAAAGCCTGTTAAATCTAGTATAAGATGATGGTGATGGCAGCTTGATTGTGTGAAAGAGAAAGATTTTATATTTTAATATTTATATATATATATCTGTTGTTGTTTGGCCTTTATTTGATACTTCAGCTGGACAGAGATAGGAAAGGGGGAACAGTGTGAGGATGAGATGGAGGAAAGGGCTCTGGATTGAAATTGAACCCAAGCTGCTGCAGTAAAGACACACCCTTAGAGTTCTATCAAGTGAGCTATTAGGATTTCCTGACTTTGTTCTTTTTAAATGTCACTTTTCCAAATGTAAAAGGACAGTTCATTTGAAGTTTCATTGTATGACTCTGCCAAAGGCTTATCAATATGCCATAAGACAAGAGGGCATAAAAGAGCCACAGCAAGTGGCATTAGTTCCATCTCTAATTTCATATGTAACTTGAAGTACAGTGTTATCTACTGTAATACTGTATTTTCACTTAGGTTTTCTACTTTGACACATCATAATCACTTAGAAATCAGCCTATCAAGAGATGTGGCGAGAAAATATAAGATGAAATAAAATGACAGACTGACTCATCATGGACAATGGTTGGTCCATCGCGGGTGGCTGCTTCCTCTTTAATGATATTGATGAGTTCGAAAGTGCTGCTGATGGGTGCGTTGGGGTTTGGCCACTTGGGGCACTGAAAGTGACGAACCTCTAATACATAGTCATCCTGGCAGACAAAGAGAGGGCAAGACAGGCAGAAAGACAGCAAGAGAAAGAGACACAAAGGTTAGGTGATGGATGTTAAGATTATAACAGTTAGATTCAACTCATCCAAGTTCCAAGGTGGTGACCTGTAGTGGTCATAGCAATTATGACCAGAACAAAGCATGGTACATGACTAGCAAGCACATGACTAATAGTGTAAGTATGATGCCCCTCTATTGTTCTCCTTGATGAGTGTATCAGTGTGTTCAATCACAGTTCAATCAATTTGAAAATATTTTAGATCTCTCTGTCTCGCTGTCACACACACACACACACACACACACACACACACACACACACTGAGTAACCTGTGTAGCTTCCAGGATGAAGTCATGAATGCTGATCTGCTCCTCATTGGACAGACAGAGTCGGTCTTTACTGATGAGGGTGACAGTGAATGCCTCACAGTTCATGGCTTCCTCTCGACTGGGCCAGTATGCAAACTCATCCTCTGCCTGCAAAAGAGCACAGAGACTGTTTCACTGTTGTTTCACTACTGTCTTTATTCATTCTATTTTTATTCATTTGTATATATTAAACAGTGTATCACAGTATATTACTGTAGTGTATTCTCTCTTATAGTATATATAGTATGTACTTGTGGGGAGCAACATTTGAAAAGAATCAGACCATGAAAAGAACACATTTAAACAGGTTTTCTTGTGGCCCATGTTTTGCGAAATGACATCTTGCTGCTTCACATAAAACTGAGTCCCTAAACTTATTGGATATGTCATGATTCCTTCGGAATTTCTGTCCCAGTCTGTGTGTTTCAATACCATGTTCACAATGAACAGAATTCATTGGAAAATCTCAAGCTTAGCGATGACCCAAGCTTTCAATTACAGACTTGTTACGGGGAACCCAATTAGGCAATGTTCCAGTTAGTTACAGTGCACATACTGACCCACTGTATGGCTGGCTATTTGCAAAGCCTCATTGCACCAACTGTATTGCTGGTCTAAAACTAATGAAAGCTTCTTACAAAAGTGCATATCTTTTTACATCAATTTTCTTTTTCTAGATTTGAAAACACTTAGGTTATATTATTAACAGAATATTTACTTAGTTTGAGAGATTTTATGGCGTGTATCACCTTATATGTTTTTGCATGTGTACATGTTGGCGGATGAGACGAGTCTCAATTTATTTCTTTCAATTCCACCATGTCACTCCTGTGGTTGCCAGTTTTGTCTGGTCCTGACCATGTCACTTTCACTCTCAATCCAGTGTCACCTGTGATAGGCAACACTTTGAATGTTATAAGAGTAATGCATCAATTTAGCATTCTACTCCTATAACATTGTCTGACTCATGATGGGCTGTTTATTAAAATGGATTAAATCTGATGCAGCAGAATTGGAGATACAGTATCATCTGTTTTGTTCCATGCATTCTACCGTGTCAAAACCCAAAATGCAATGTGACTGGTGACAAATTGGTTGGAGATTTGTGTTTTACTAGAAATGTGCATTGTAGCCTCGAGCAGAGATGAACAGCATCACTTGAGCTAAATAATCATAGGCCATATTCACAAAACATGCTAAGACTAAAAGTATCTCATAACCGGTTGAGTTAGGAAAAACCCCAGTCCTGCCTTTGAGCCTCCTTAGTTTTTGGTTTAAGAAGCTTGTGGCTTCTCAGTTTAAGAGGAGTTTTACTCCTGAGTCACCAACACTCACAATCATGCAGCTGCTGTAGGTAGCGTACCATGTCGCACCAGTGTTTTGCAATAATCCAATGATTAATAATTTTTAAAAGCACATTTTAATAGTGGCGAGTGAAAGAAAACCTAATCAACACACCACAAAGTCAAAACAATCCAATAACACAGGAGATGCTTGCACAACTCTGCACTATTGTGAAAGAAATCTGCAGCACTCATGAACTTAAAATATGTCAGCCATCTGTCAGAATTATGAATCAACCTGAAAAAGTGGAAAACAACAATTGCATTAAATAAATTCAGCTTGTTCCATGGCCATAGATGACCAGATAAAATTGGTGCCATAAGAGATAAATATGGCCTCAGACCCTACATAGCTTCCTCTGGAGCCACAGGTCGCTGTAAAGACATTTTTGAACATATACGCTAGTTCCTCTTAACACCTGGAAACAGATTTGTAACATCAGCACAGCTCCACTTTAAAGGGTTATATAGAAGTTTCTGAATTCATCTTGAGCAAAAGTCATCATTATACCATGCTTAAATGATAGTGGCACATAAAACCACTGTGGGATAACAGTTTTATATGGAACTCCTGCAGAACCCACAGGACACAGGATCAATGAGCAGGGATCAGCCGATAGTGTGTGTATTTGGGAGGATGCATATGAGTGTGTGTGCCTCATTAAAGTCTGGGATCTATGAGACTCACACACACGTATCATTCATAATACCTTAGGCTTAGGAGGTGGAAAATGCACATACTTGTCCACGTGGCATGTGGCACTAATCATCTTCCACAATATACAGTATATGTATATTTGTGTGTGTTTCCTACCAGTCCATGGTTGGCAGGCAGCATAACAATAATTTGTGCATTGTGGTCCCAGATCATTCTCCAGAAGTCTTTTGTGGTGTGGGGCAGAGGATGCTGGGTAATGATGAACTCATTACTCCGATAGTAACCCTGGAAAAAAAACAAAACAAAACAGCAATAGCAGAGGAAGGAGAGACTTACTCCATTTGTTTACACCACATTCATTTGGATATAAGTTAAACTTAAAACACATATTTTTTACAATCCTGTCTAAATTACCAGCTCATTATCAGATAGTTATCTGCACAGTTGGGATGTTGGTTAATTTTACAGGAGTAAGCAGAGTTTTGAGTGTTTAATCAAATCTATGTGAAACCTGGCCTCTGCTGGTGGAAGGATAATGCTGAACTGCTGTTAGCTGAGTTATGATTTCACACTTTCCTGTAGATGTAATCTAACAACAAAGACCAGTCAACAGCACATGCATCTTAACTATATGCTCCTTACAGACTTTTGGGTTAAGGTTTATGCTTGTGTGTAACAAACTGGGTCATGGAGTAGAGGTCTTCACAGTTACAATAAACTGAAACCTGAATTATATTAAGTTTATCTGGGTCTAAGTAGAGTCCTATTTATTGCTGTGGGTGTCAGATCTGTCTGTTAATATCTCTAATACTTAAATGGTTCTCACTGGATTTGCAGTCATGGTGAGTCACAATCATGACTCAGCTTTTTGAGGTGGGACAAACTGCTGGTGTATCCCAGTAAAGGTATAGTTCCTGATTTTGTTATAGCAGCCCTATATCTTCAAATTCTTCCCACTTTACATGATGTAGTGAAATGTAGGGAGGAGAAAATTTTGAGAAGTGGACATCATAAAATCAGGGAGTGTATATTAAAACAAATAGCCAATGGTCATGGATTTTGACATTTTGCAACCTGCTGTGAGTCAAAACATGAAAGAGATATTGGAAAGATCAATAATTGATAGAAGAAGTGGAAATACTGACCATGATGTAAGAGGCATTAATGTAATCGGTGCCTTTGATGCCGGGCAAAGGTGCAAGGCCGACCCTCGCTCGCTCCGCTGCTCAAAGATAGACAGGGGGGGTTACCATTTACCAGTGTATTTGAACGGACCAATCAGACTGAAAGGTCACTCTGTGTGCCTTCATTCATCCTTTTGCTGTTATTGGTTGAGTGTAGGCAGTTCTTGGTAATTCTCAGCTGCAGATTCAGAGAACTGTGGAACAGCCAGTGACAGTCAACAGATTGTGTAACAGCTGCAGAATACAGAGAGTGACTGAGTCATGTTAGTGAGGCCAACAAGCCTGTAAACAAAAGAGTAGTCCATTATGGTTTAGCTAATGAGTGTTGGAAAGCTTGTATGAAAATTATATTCTTATGCCAACGTTACAAACAGAGTTGTTTGCCCTCACACTTTCAAAAAAAGGTTGCTGCTGGTTCAGTTCTAGAATCTGCATTGTTTGAAGAGGACTAGTATGTTGCAATACCCATTTTTCTGACTACCTTTACTTTCTAAATCTTGGTAATTTTTAACTAACTTTTAACCAGATGAAAGGTTTTTGTCATTGGACATCTGGATCTAAAGTAATCAGAAAAAGAAAAACACAGTGAGCACCTAGAAAGAAGTTGAGCTGGCGATGGAGGCAGCTCCACTCACAGCCCCTCTTAATGTCCTGTGTCTGCTGAATAGTGTTAGAGGAACATTGGTTTTAAGGTGAAACTACTGGAGGAGGAGACCTCTATGGATAATTTGACAAAATGGCAATGCTGATCATTTAACAATGTAGACAACAACTCCCATGATCACATGCGAGTTGTTTTGATTAAGAGAAAAATCACATGTTGCATATTGAAGTCTCCAAAATCTGTATAGCCCACATATTTTTATTTAACCTGTTATGCTCTCAGATAAGTCCTCTTGCTTGTGATATTATGTTGCCGGGAAAGTCCTCTTTTTTTGACTGAACCAAAGTATAGCACTCCAAGGTTTGATATACATTTGGTTGACATAACAGGTACTTGTGATTCAATAGTGCAAGCAATGCAGGAAAATCACCTCGAACCATTTAGCGATGCACTCGGAATTTTCCATGCACTGTGCAGTCTATAATTCCAGGAGAGAAAACATCCCTCATGACATTGAAAATCACAGTACATAAGCAGGGATGTAATGACATCCACAATTTCATACTACCCTTTTAGAAGTCACACCCCTAGGCCTTGTAGTCTGATCAAGTGTGAAGTAGATTATTATTTCCTGTTATTCTGTGGGAATGACAATAAGAGTGTCGATCAAATTTAAATGCTGATGTAGTCCCATATCATTGTGGAACAGTACAGAAATACTCTCTATGATTCTACCATCCTTGTATACTGCAGATGCTGTAAACTCACAGGTAATCGACTCATCAAATATCATTTCACTTGAAATTTAATATGTAGTACTTACATGGCACCACAGAGGAATTTCGATTTTTCTCTTTGTTGCACTCCTTCTGAGCGTTGAAGCATTCCATGAATCTGGCATTACTCTGTGTTACTAACTAAAACACAAAAGAAGAGAGAGGTTGGGTTGTTGTGTAGCATGTTGTCAAACTTTCGAATGACAGGCAGACTTATCACAGCCAAGAAGCTGTTTCATTTCTGTGATGGCCTAACCTAAGCTATGCTCTGACTCCTACTACAAAAGCATTATTCAAAAGGAAAACAGAATTCAGCATTACAAGGACATGTTTAGAGAGCACAGGGTGGAAGCAGGGACATACTTTACCAAAAGAGGAAAATAAATATCTTCCAACAATTTCAAAAATGTCTTGTATTTTTGTTCAGAATTAGAGAAGCGTGCAGTGTTATTCTTCAGTAAAATAACTTTGATGCATAAGATGACTGCTCACTCTGCAATGTGTCATTCTGTATGTCTAAATGTGTTAAACACACATATAAAAAATAAATAAATAAAAAAGAACTTTGCTAAGTGTTCCCCTCTGCTTATAATGTTTGTTTGTGCTAAACATGTCTGGAACTACCTCTGTTCTGTCCACACAGAGATGATACTGATTTCTTATCAAAGTGAACTCCCAGTAAGTAAACTAGCAACTTGCCAAAATGTTGTGCTCTTGACTTCAGTGATTGTACATTAAATCCAGAACAAAGTTGTATGTCATATGTATCAACAAATGTGTATCTGGATGAGGGCCTATTACTGTATGTGACGTGTGAAAATGTAGGCTACTACA
This sequence comes from Chaetodon auriga, assembly GCF_051107435.1. Classification (NCBI taxonomy): domain Eukaryota; kingdom Metazoa; phylum Chordata; class Actinopteri; order Chaetodontiformes; family Chaetodontidae; genus Chaetodon; species Chaetodon auriga. The sequence goes on along the minus strand of NC_135075.1, from coordinate 2,482,187 downwards.
AAGTTCACGTGTCAGTACGGAAATGCACCTCTCCCATTCTGCTATTTTTAAAACTAAAGTGCGCAGTGTCTGTGTGACAGTAACTCTTTCGCTGAACAGTATCAGTAAACATAGTTGCATCAGATTCTTCAAAACACTTCAACAGTTCCAGAAGAATTCTGTAATAAAGCCTGAAGGTAAAACAGAAAGCACTTCACAATAGAAAATCCCCAGCTAAGAACAGAAAAGCAAACTCCTTCCAAGAAGTTGGGAAAGACCAGAGGAAAAACAAAAGAGCTACAAACAATGACTAAATTCAGCAGCAAACAATGACTGCATTCCAATCCTGCCATGAAGGTACAAAAGCATTACAATAACAATGAAAGCAATTGTTCTGTACACACACTCCATCCAGGTCAGACCTTGGACTTGTGGCATATTGTGATGAAATAACAGGGTGTACCTTGCTGTTGTCAAGACTTCTAACCAACCCTCATCTAACCCATAACCAACACAAACCAGCGCTGGATGATAAGAAAATCTGAGAGGTTGACCAGAAGTGAATATCAAGGAATAAGGTGTAGGCTAAATAATAGCATAGATAATACTACCATTATTTGATACCCTCATTTTCAATTGCGCCAGAGAAAAGCAGCTCAACATTAGTCTTAATGATATCTCTAGAAACAATATTCTTTTTAGTATGAAAATTAGTAAATGCATCGAAAGCTGCATTAATTCATAACTTAGAGGAGAGATTCTCAGATTTGTTTTTGTTGGAGGAGTTTCCTACACAATCTAGGCATGCTCTTAATCTGACACCTTGGATACTAAGTGTATTTTGATTCAAATTCTGAAAAAATTGATAATATGTAATTGATAACATGTATTTCAATAATTTGTTTCAATATATTAATAACTACATTGGTACTGTATAACGACATACAGTATGCAAAAGTAAAAAGCTTGTAACAGTGAGATAACACAACTATTAAGATAATAATTATCTTGTGATCTAACCAAATAAGACCGATGACAAGATTCATTGTAATGTGTGTTTATAATGTGGCAATATAAAATGTTTACGGCAAATGTGCTAAATGTGGAATGAATAGTAAATGTCATTGGTCCCTTCACCTTAAACTGTTTCTCCATACGTGTCCTGCCACTGTGTCCTGGTGTTATGATGCTGTTAAAGTAGCTGTGAAGCTGGCTGGCCACCACTTCCGTCTCCTTCCCCAAAATGGCTTCAATCAAGGCATCATGGATGAAGATGTACTGCTCCTGGATCAGCCAAATGGTGACAAAGCCAAAATAGGTGTTTAGCAGCTAGTATGGCAGATCAGATTTTGCTAAGACATGAAATGGTGTGCAGCATTGGAGAAATTGACTCTCTTTCCTCTCCCTAAGTTCCTGGGGGTGAAAAAAAGCTGAAGCTGTTCACCTCGAACCACAGCACTGCAGCCCACTCCGCAGGTTAAATAATATGTGCAATATAGCAGATGTTTTTAAGGTACTTTATCTAATAAATCATTTGGTGTTGTTGGAAATTTCCCTTCAGGTGCTTGTGTTTTATCTATGGTGTTTCTATGTGTTGGATTTTATTTATTTATTTATTTTAGGCTTTTAGAATTAATATGTAATGAATGTAAGCTTTTAGGGTTGCGTGATTATTGTATGAGTTGTACGTTACCTGTTTTAAACTTTGCTTAACGTATTATATGCTTTCATAAGGAGTGGTTTTACATGTTTATTTCTGTCTGTTTTTGTATATGTGAGCCCATTAAAACAAACTCCAATGAGTTATGTTAATATGGCAATAAAGTATTCATTCTGAAATTTTACTGAACACTTTCATACTACACTGCCCAACAAGAGTCTCACAAGCATCTGGTTGATACACAGATACAGATATACAAACCTCAGTCTGGACTAAGTAGTTGCGCTGGGTGCGTATGTGTTTGAGGAAGCCGAGTACATTAACTGTGCTCTTGTCTTTGATTTGTTGCAGCATGCTGTCGATGATGATGTACGTCCCTGTCCGACCCACTCCAGCACTGCAACACAACACAGTATACAGAGGAATGGCTAGAAAAGTCAAAGAGATGAATGGTTTATATATGGGAAATTAACATTCCAATGGATGTGAAATTGTTCTTTTATAGCTTTATTACAACAGAGAACTGTCAGGAAATGAAGGGTTCAGACTTACATACATCTTGGGACATTGCAATTACATTGTCAGTAGCTTAAATGCCCTCTCTCATGACATGCTTTTAATTCACTGCTATCCACAACTACTTGCAGAAACAGTTTTCTGCCCCAGTTAGTTTTATCTGTTGAGACAGTTTTATTTAATACCTCTACTTCTGGGAACTCAATGTATCTAGAGAAAAATCATGGTTCATAAAAAATAAATAAAAAGGAAAAAGAGAAAATCACTTTCTAATAAATACTGTCTATCACTCCCATTGTAGGCAAATTTATTATCAGCACAGCTATTTCATCGGAAAAAATCAATCAGTGTGCAAGTTCACATTAAAGTGAGCAAAGTGGCACATTCAGAAGCGATGGCAGGTGAAGACAGAATTGTATAATTGATGTTCTCCAGGCATTCTCTTCTAAGCTGCCTGTATCGCTTGTGTGCTTGTAATTGTCTTGTCACATCAGACTGTGACTGTATTTCAAAGTGTGTTCATTTGTCCACAGGCATAACTGTAAATCAGTCCATTTGACCATAAAAAGTAACAATTTGACAGGCACAATCTCCATGTGGTGTACACACTCTCACATTCAAAAGGAATTGTATTTCATGCTTGGAAATTTACTGCTCATCTGTGATGTTTTTAGTGTTCAGAACAGAGCAATTAAACTAGAAAAAAGCATACAAGGTACTGGCAGAGAAGTGCTGTGGAACAGCTTCTATATTTCTACAAGTTAATAGAATGGCCACTGATACCATTAACACCTTATAAATTCAGGACTTTTAAGTTTTTTAAAGCAGCAGGGCACAAGGGTGAATCTGGGTGTCTGTCTGCTTTGCTTCTTGCACAATGAGTGGGAGGATGTCTGTGTGTCTATATCCTGGTACAAAATGGCATTAATGAGTGGTGTATCTGCAGGCACAGCGGTGAGGTGGTGTGACAAGTTATTATCGACCATCACAGTGCAGATGATTGCAGAGAGCTTCATACTCATCCCTCCTGGGGCCACAGTCAGCAGACAATTACCAGTAATTTCCTTGCCTGCCTTACTGTAAAATGCCCTTAAGTACAAGCTGGCAACTGTGGCTGTTGGTTCAGTGATGCTGCTGAGGAGGATGAGGGTGAGTATGAAGTACAGAAAAGCACACTGGTATAGTTAACAGCTGTATGTTGAGTTGTAATATCTCTGCCTCAAAATACAAAGAATTGAATAAGATTGTGCCATTAATGCATTTGATGATGTTGTTTCACAATAATCCAAAAATAGCTTTTCTATAATTAACTAATTAATTATAATTATAATTCTATAATAAGTGTAGAAGAGTACACAAAATGATATTAACACAGAATGACCCACAAATGTTCTGCTCTCACTATTAACAGGGATTTATAATCACAAACTATACACATAATATCCACCACCTGGTCCTCAGTGTTTAGTGATTATTCCACAAGGTTGTAAGTAATGTGAGTGTCAGTGTGTGTAGAGACAAAACAGTTTTAATGTGTGCAATGACAACACAGTATAATTACTCCAGGTGAAAGATGGATGGGGAACAGAGTGATGAGTGATGTTATACAGTGAAGTGAAAGCAGTATAGAGACATTACCTGCAGTGGACAAGCATGGGTCCCATGTCAAGCATCTGAGCAGCTGAGGACCTACGGACAAAGGTGAGGACGGGCAGCGTGTACTCGGGGACACCCATGTCTGGCCACTGGGTGTAATGATACTGGAGCACTGTCCGTTCACTCTGGGCCCGTGCCTTAGGGTTTCCCTTCCCACCCTAAAGGCAAGAGAAGAAGAAAAGGAGACAAAGAAAAGATGTTTGTTACATCAACTTACTAACATCTAAGATATGGCTCAGTTCTTGGGTTTGCCCAAAAACTTTGAAACCAACTTTGCTTTGAGGTAAATAAAGTGAAGTAGTAGCTTATGAATGAAGACATTTTATCATCTGGTCAGTATAATTAAGTAATCGCTTCAGGTCACTGTAGTAGCATGGTTCTGAAAACCAGTATTGATTGTCTTGACTTTGGCTTTTTTTTTTCAAGTTATATAGTAATACATACAATGCAAATACAAAATACAATTGGCTCTTCTGTCATTTGAGACAAGGATACCTTCACACCATGGCATGGCGCAACAACAACCTCTCCCCAGAATGCTCTAAAATTGCCCCAAAACTCTGGAGAGTGCCACAACTAACTAATTCCAGTAGTGAAACTGGAAACCACTTCTCCCCTCTCATTCTCACCTTTTTGACTTTAGAGTTGCGCAATGTGAAGCAGCGAACAGTATAGCAGGCATGAACTTTAGTGCTTTTCAACGTGACTACCATGTTGCCATACTCTTCACAGTTCTCTGTTGGCCAGTACTGGTCACATTTTCTCTGTAGAACAAACATACACATCAATCAGATTCAGATTAGTGTCAAAATATTGAGGAGGTTGGTAGGCGTCTCAATTTTGTGAGGTATTTTCTCCAGGACTAGTGACCCGCTTCAAAGAGCTCTCATGCAACAGCTTTTCTACACTTACTGTGGACTGCTTACAAAGAATGGGTAAAAAGCCTTGGAAAAACACTTGATCATGTTCTGCCATGGTACATTATATACCTCCAGAGGAACAATGAGAACTATCATAAATATAATGCTCTTTGTCACATGACAAAAATCATCTAATAGTTGTTCAGGGGACACTCTGTATGATAAAAGTTTTGCAAAGTTGTGCAAAGCATCTGTGTGACCTGCACCAGCACCAGGATGCTACAGCCCCATAGACCTTTCTGACAGCAGACACTTTGAATTGCCATAGCAGGAAAAGCACTGGTGGAGCTAATTAATGACAGCTTGGCCGTGCCAGTGAGGCAGCATGCACCATACCAGGTTCCTGGAATCCATCTTAATGAAATGTAGCCATTATTAATTTTGTTAGCAACATTTTTTTTGACAAGCCAAAATGTTTGCTGTGAGAAATGGTGATTACTGAGTCCCTGCAAAAACTTGTAGCAGTGCTTTTATCTCAAGAAGTACTGAATAAGGGTTTATATTTTTCTGGTCATTATTACTATGTATTTGAGCTTAACAAGTTTGGATAACAAGTTTTTAGAACCTTGCCTTAAACATCCAAAAATCTATACTGAGCTTGTGTGTGTCAGAACATACCCGGCCTTTCTCCACTAAGTTGGTAATCATGACAATGATGCCAGTATTTTGCTCCCACACCATCCTCCAAAAGTCCTCAAAAGTTGACTTGAGAGGTCCCTGGGCTGCGATGTAGGCTTTAGGCTTATTATAACCCTAATGGATGAATGACGAACAAACGACAGTTAGTTTGACAATATGTGGCATATAGAAATGCTATAATTAAATTCTAGCAAACAAATTTTTTCACAAATTTGAGAAAGCATCTCCATTTTCTATTTTTGTTTTGCATTTGTTCTTGCAGTTATTGTATCCAAGATGATTCTTGTTATCATACAAACACACAGACACAGATCAGTACTTGAGATGTCTCAGTGGACGCACTCACATCCACATAGTTGGCATTGATGTAGTCAGTGTGTTTGGAGTCCTTCCCAGCCAGCGGCCTCAGCTTCACCCTGCTATGGTCATCTGAGGGGGAAAGGCAGAGCAGCAAAACAGTGAGGGTGTTAATGTGACTGAAACCACGGTAAGTGCTAACCTTAACTCTAACCCCAACACAGTGCTGTCCATGTACTGCTATCGTTTTTGTATCCTGCCAAAGCGCCTGTCCCCAAACAGGAACACATTAACCTTTGAGGTTGAAATAATAGTTGGACTGGGATGTGGAGTTTTTTACAGACAGCTAAACAGCATGGCACCTCAGATAAACACAAAACTGAGCAGCTTTCAGCCACAGTCAATGGTTGTATGAGATGTGAAATATTCATTAGATATTGATGTAGTCATGTTCCAAGCCTGTCTGTGGTGTATCAGCACAGGGTTTGGGGTACGTTTTTGGTAAAGTATAATCAGACAGATATAGTACATACTCTGCACTCTTGACTATTTAGAGGAATAGAACAAACAGTAACAGCCACAAAGGGGGCCGCAGGTGGCAGGCTCTTCTGTGGTTTGTGACAAGCATACCTTCACACCATGTCCTGTCAAAGCAAGTCTAAATGACTAAATGTAACTGGAAAACATTTTTGAATAGCTTCATTTTTTTCAATTAAAGCTATTTAGTTTTACCAAGTTATTATTCTGATTTCTTTCATAGAAAGATGTGTATACACATCAGATGTTTAGAAATTGGTCAAAACGATACATTTGCTAACTGAACAAACTCACATTAAATCAAACCTGCCACACAAAATATGCAACTGGCATTGGTTGGGATACAAGGAATAACTTATTATTCAATATATTTGACAATAATGAATATATGTTCAGTGTGTATCAAAAAAGGTATCAACTACCACAAAACACCTGGGATCCTTTGGAATTTACAGTAAATTTTGTGTATATTCACACATGAATTGATTTGCATTAACATCAGCGTGTGTACTGTGTAAGGAACACAGAGTGGGGCATGCACAATGGTGTGCAATGAAGTGTATACTCACAGGCCACTATGTTGATGTATCTGTTCTTGTGCTTGTTGTCAGGGTGATTGGAGTGCTCTGATGTGATCTTCATGTCAGCAGTGCACCGCTGAACCTCCTGGGAAAGGATACACACAGACACAGCCCTCTGTCAGTAGGATAGGTCTGTATATACTGTATGGCAAGGTATCTTGAAAATGACACAATTGACCATTCAGTGTTTAAACTGTTTATACATACTGTATTTTTTGGGAGCCTCCAATTCACTTTGCGTGACTGTCATAACTTTTTGGTGTGTGTCTCTTGAAAGAAAAGTGGTGCCCCAGTTCTACCTGTTCAGACAGATTCCAACTCCTTCACTCTCTCCTTCTCTTTCTCATTACTCCTCTTTGGCTATAGCAAGTCTTCCTTTCTTCATACTTTGTGCTTTTTTGGCATAATCATTTATTTTCTTGACCTGAGGGCATGGTACAACATGTTGGAAAGTGACAGCTACAGTGAAATGACTAGTTCTTGAGGTATGGTCAAATTTAGAGTGAAAATCTATCATAGGACTCACCCTGGACTGTTTGTGTCTTGTTTACTTCCTACACTTTTTTCATAATTATTCTCCTATGTGGAAACAATCGTATGGCTGTGGCTTACAACCCTAAGAATGACAGAGAGTAATTCTGGGCTTAGCAGCCTGTGAATATATGTCAGTGTTTAATGTCGAATTCCTGCCAAGCAAACAGCTGTTGGGTGCAAGCTAAGCATCGCCAACAGGGAGGGCAGGCACTGGATTTGGCTCTGACCCCTTAGTCTCATTTCCTCTGGAGCTTTACATGCCAACTGCCTTGTTTTAGCACTATTACACATGGATTCACTGTACTAATTGAGATGGGGGTTTATTTTGGGCATAGTGGGTTCCATAGTGAGGGTGTGTGAGGAGATCAGGTTGCATGTATGATGGGAAGGAACAGGATTAGACTTGAGAGGATGACACACAGGCAGTGATGTGATGAGCAGATGTTATATGGACTGGCATATATACACTTATGTGCAGACACTGAAGCTCAACCACATCCAAAACAGACCAATATCTGCATGTAGACACATGAATTCACAGGCATTAACAGATCCCATTTCTGTTGTCATCTTAAAACATAAGGGATGGCTGATACCAATTTCCTTCTGTGAGTTAATGAACTGTAATGTGAATTAATATATCTTGGGAACTGACTAAACCATTGCAGCAGTCTACACAGGTTGCGCATCACAAGCATGTATATGTATAGCTGGGACCCAGAACTTTTTTTTCTTCTACACTACACAAGTCTACAATCATTATTCCCATTCCATCCTGGAAAATATTTTATTTTCCACATTTGCAATTCTATTAAAAGGCAGCCAACTATAAGAGGAATGTTAAAGAACCAAAACATTGTTGTAGTGAGGTACGACAACTTATTTACTAACTTCCATATTTCAGTCTTCAAAAATCAAAATTAATCTGAATGTGCATCTAAAAAATGCCTCTTTGTAAAAGCTGACTGAAACGTCATGTACATGTCACTCAAGATCCTGTGCACTGCTTACTCGACACATCTTGTATAGACACATTAACATGCTGCTCCAAAATCACCTTTAGATGTTCAACAGGGTTGATATCTGCTGACTGGGTTGGTCAGATTACTATTATTTTTCAGGTTCTCTTCATTTGTCACCCATTTTCATCTATGCTAACTATAGGATGGGTTTAAACCAAGCATGTTTTTAATTATTTCCTTTAATCCCTGAAGCATTTAGTGCTACTTTGTGTGTTTCGCTGGGTGACCAGTGCCATCACATTACACTGTAGATGAGACTAAATAGAGATAATTGTTGCCCTCAACCTCCTTGACTCAGTCAAAGGAGGAGAATCTGAGACAGAAGGGATGATGAGGATGTGGGAGGAGGACAGTTTCATTTGAGAAGGGCTCCCTTCCCAGAGCACTTTTCATTTAGTCTAAACCAGGGCATAAGGGAGAGGGGGAGGAGGCACATTGCTGGTGTGTGAGGGGCTCTGTTTTCCCAAGTAAGCAATTCATTCAGGATGTCCAGCTCTGTTCACCCACTTTTCTTTGTCCAGGAAGAGCATGGACCAGGAATGCAGAGTGATTGGAGGAAAAGCAGAAAACAAAGCGACGAGTGGAAATCAAAAAAGAAGAGAGCAAGATATTTTCAGAAACAACAATTGCGGAAGGAGCAATAGTTTGGTGTGAAAATGCATGCAAGGATTATAACTAAACAAAATTTCCCATCACTAAGCCTTTTTGTCGTCATTATATCTTACTATCTCTGCTTTCAATATATATTTGGTGTGGGAGTTTATTTAGAAGGAGAGCCTATATTTTATTGCCCTTCAAGATTAGATACTGTTACGATCCACCACCTGTCTTATCCTAGTGTTTTTGTTTCCCCTTTTCCCTAGTGTTATCTGGTTGTCTGTCTGTTCAACTGCCTGTCTAACATGGGTTTTCCCCTGCTCTCGTCTGGACTGCCTTGTCAGCAGTGCACCTGGCGCGCATTCACCTGATTAGTACAGAGAATAAAAGGGAGGCTCCCCTTGCTACCTGTTACCAGATTGTCCTGATCTCTCCAGTGTACTTCTGTGTGTTCCCCAGTGTGAGTAGTACCTTCGTGATTGTGTTAATGATTGATGTTGGATTTTGCCAGTTTGCCACTAACATGTACTTCTCTGTTTCAGTGCCTGTCAGCCCCATCTGCGCTATTGTTGGATACCCATTCCTATATGCCCTTTTTTTGTTTCCACTCCTTATGAGTGCGCCTTTGCTATTCTTGCTATCTTTCCTTTCCTTTCTTTCCTTGCTAGTGTTCATGTGCAGGTGTATAATATGTACTGAAGGACTGGTGTAGTCCAAAACAAAGGTAACAGGTAATGAAGAGATTAGACAATATATTGAGCCTAGCAACATCTTGGTCAAAAGTCATGATCAGAGATGATGCCAAGACTCATAGCAGTAGATTTGAAAATTGATTGAAATGGGCCAATAAACTGATCAACTCCAGAGGAAAAGTTACCAGGATCAATTAAAAGAATTTCTGGTTTTCCAGGATTTAGGTGGAGGAAATTAAGACATTCATTCTTTGGTGACTGCTAAGCAATCATGGAGGGCAAACAGCTGATTCAGGTTATTGGGTTTAACAGGTAAATAGATATGTGTATCATCAGCATAACAGTAATATAACACTATTGAAATCAGCTAAACAAATTACTCAGTGGGAGAATGTACAATGGGGAAAGAAATGTTCCAAAGGGCCAACCCCTTTGGAACACCACACAGCAGAGGAGCTGAGCAGAACACATGATTGTTCATATAGACCTTATAATATCTCTTTGTCAAATGGGAATGCAACCATTCAAGCAGCACATACTGCTTCATGTTGGACCATAGAGGAACCGGCAACATGAACCACACAAAAGTGCCACACAGAGGTGACAGCAGAAGGAAGGCAACCAGATGGAGCAGTAGCAGAGGAGTTCCAGCCTGGCAAGGACAGACCCTCCAGAGGAGGAGATGGCAAACAGTCCAAAAGAGTGGGAGCAGGGTGGTCCAGACAGCCATCGTAGTCATAGGAGCCAAGCCAACTGTGGCAGTGAAAACAGGGGGCAGCTGGTTTGAGGCAAGGCCCATTGCAGCTGAGGTGTCACCAACCAGCTCAGGCAGAAACCAGGGAAGAAGATGGATGGTCAGCCAGCTGGTGACTGACTGGACAACATGGTCCATCCCCTTTATTCAGTAAATGGAATTTACAGATTGAAATCTGGGAAGTTGGGGGTTGGGAGGCCAATGATCTTGCCAGCATGTAATTTGTGTAAGTCTGTTCTTGGAGGGGGTTGAACATATTAAAGACGCAGGGGGAGTAGCAGATGAGGATGGGTTGAACGATACTTCTGAAAGGTAGAGGTGAAATTGAAAAGTTCTTTGAGTTTGCAAATGTCAATTGTGTGTTGTTCACAGTTCAGTTTATTGTCCAGGGTGATGCTGAGATATTTGTGGCTCTCCACCATTTCAACAACTTCGCCATTGATGCTGATGGGGGTGTGGGTGGGGTTTGAGACTGACCTTCGTGTACTGAAGGTGTTGAAGATCAGTTCCTTTGTTTTGGAGACATTTAACTGCAAGTGATTGTCCGTGCACCACTGTGTAAGATGGGAGATGGAGTCATAGTAGCATGCAACCAAGTTGTTATTGTTGAGTAGCGTGAGTACTGCAGTGTTGTCTGAATATTTGAGATATGTGATGGTGGGTGAGGGGCTGACACAGTCATTGGTGTAAAGGGTAAACAGGAAGGGGCTCAGGACACAACCTTGTGGGGCTCCAGTGTTGGTGATGGAGGATGAGGATGTTGTACTGCCAACTCTAACAGACTGTGGAAGCTGTGTACCCAGTGGATGAGAAGTAGTGGGACATTCAGGAGATGGAGTTTCCTGGTCATCTGGTGGTGCGGGATGGTATTGAATGCTGAGCTGAAGTCAATAAGGAGGAGTCTGGCGAAGTTAAAGGGTGATTTGAGGTGTTCTAGGAGGGGATTGAGGAGACATGCTATTGCATCCTCAGTACCGCTTTTGGCCTTGTAGGCAAACTGGTTTGGGTCCAAACGTGGTTTGACAGTATGAAGGATGAGGTTGAGAACCAGCTTCTCCAGGCATTTAATTTCATGCAGCTGGGCAGATGGGCAGGGCTTCTAGGGTATTGGTATGATAGAGGATGTTTTCCATAGTGTGGGCACTGAGGCTTTGTGCAGAGAGCGGAGCAGGCTTGGGACATGGACTTAGCCCTGACAAAGGGCCACATGTCGCCATCCAGAGCCAGGACCTCAGCTGGAAGGACTGGCTCCCCTCTGATGGTGGGAGAACTGGACCAGAGAGGAGTGACATTGTTGGGTGCAAAGAGGCTCAGCACTAGATGAACGGGCTGCCACGTTTATTATCACTGCAAGAAGAGCTCAATGTGGAGAGTTGATTGGCTTGGGCAAAAGTAACAGATGAAAACCACAGGATTAGCTGAGCCTTGTCCTGGAGATCCCACTTCAGCTGTCTGTTGTCATCTTGTTAGTTGGTGATATGCTGGCAGGCAGTGTTGACAAACAGCCATAATGAGGTTTAGCTATTTCAGAGACTAGCTAGCAATAGCAACCAGGCTTAAAACAAACTTAGCGCCAGGCGAGGGAGGAGTCACTTGCTAGAAAACAACTCCACATTCAAGGCATCATGACTTGAGCTATTGCAATGTCAGCGCCAGACAGTATCAGAATAAAGACAAACGTACCAGACCACAAGCATTAACAAAAGTCGGTATATCCAATATAGAAGTCAAAAGCCAGGAAAAACAAACAGAAGAAGCGATTTTGGGCAACATTTTGGATGTGAATGATGGGAAATTTCTGTATATGTGTGCTTGCGCCCGCCGTCCAAAAGTCACACAAATAGCTTATTCTACTTCGAGTTGTGTATCTGTTAGCAGCCCTTCTCCCAGCTCCTCTTCAAGTATTAAGCAGTGTAGTTCCAGATAACCTCGAGGTGGACAAAGCTAAACAGGTACTCCTGGATAATTTTCCAGTTTGGTTCTTCTCAGGAAAGACACTTTTGCCGGTGCATGGTGCCACAGTCATCTTACTGATATATTTTTTTGTGGAAGTTGTTCCTGAATAGTCTAGGTTGTTAAAAATATTGTTTTATTCTTAAAATGTATGATAAAATATTTCCTGAGCTGTTGCAATCTTGCTTGTTTGATGTGTAGTGCATGGTGCTGATGCAACTGTCACAAAGTCACTGTTTCAGTGACTTTGTTTTGAAATATTTCTGTATGAATTGTGCAGTTTTGTAGTGGGGTGAGACTAAAGCATACTTTGCCATTCTTATAAATAATAGGCTGCACTATCAGGTCACTGTCAATTCATATTGACTGAACCCAATTTTAAGTGTCATCATTAAAATGTACAGTAAATAAGCATAACATTTCATGGTAGTCTTTTAGCATATCAACATATAAATAATTGAATTATTCAATATGAATTTTCCTGTTGCATTAAAAATTCCATAAAAAAATACTGACTGTCAGGGTCCACCCATAAAAACCAAATGGCTGGTCAGTTAATTTCCTCTGGTGCTGTGACTGGACTTTCATTTATCAGCTGGACACAAACATGACACATGAATGATAATGTTGCTCTGTAATTGCTTGATGTGTAACTAAGCAACTGTTTGCTAACAATTTCACTAATTCAACTTCAAAGGTGATGATATGTCAGTGTTTTTGCTACAGTTTGTTTCTGCTGCTCCCAAGTGGCCAAAAAATGATTTATTGCAGATCTACGAATTTCAGCATGATTATTACCCTGTTTAATTTGCATGTACAAGACTTTACTGTTTACCTCAAAATCTTCAGAGAATCCATGCTGGTTATTTGAATAGAGTTCAGAGACGTGTTTGATGAACTCCTTGACTGTAAAAGCTTCCATGTCATCTGCAGAGAAAACACAAGACCAGGGTTAAATGGGCTTAATGAGGAACAGTAATGCTTCCATTGTTTCTTCAAATCAAATCATTCAACCCTAGAACAATTTACGGTTACAGCATTGAGAATTAAAAATAACCTTGCCAAACCAAGCTACTGCTACAACTCACATCTCAGTTTTTATGTCACATGTATGGCAGACCAACCTGTGATCTCCCTCAGGAACACAATCTGATCTACAGTTAACCTCCTGTCTCCGTCAGAGCCTCTCTCTCTTCCTGTGTGTGTGTGGTGTGTGATTTCCTGAGTGGAGACAGGTGTACTGGAGCAGAGCCTCTCCATCTTCATCCTATTCTGTAATCAAGACTACAAAGACTTAATTCTGTCAGAGCCACTGTGCCAGATCGTAGCTCCTGCTCAGCCAGTCTGTGTTTCCAGCCTTTTTTTTAGCCTGCATTTGCTCATAGTCTGTTTCTATTTTTGTGTCCCTGCAGTTCCGTGTACTCTGCTCCAGATCCTGTCTCCCGCTACGTCATCTCATCTTCCCTGCCCCCTTGCCTTGGACACCTGTTCAGCCCAGCAACTTCCTGTATTCTACTCTGGACCTAGTTGGCACTGCAACCCACTTGTTGGTCTCTGCTTGGCTTGGCTCTGGCTCATGTCCAATTCCATTTGCACAGCAATAAATTACCTTCTGACTCTTTTCTGTGTTTCCACATGGGTTCACTGCCTTAGTCCCCTACAGTGTAATTCACCTCTTAAAACCTTGAAATCTTGTATGCAACTATTTAAACTAAGTATTGCAGGTATCAGCATGTGGCATATTTATCACCTCAAACTGACTGATAGACTTGTTTTGGTGGTTTAAGAGAAACTTGCCATCTCCAGAAAAAATCCTTGCAAAGGCCAATGACAGCCAGTCAGTGTATCATTCTACTCGAAACGACATCGCCTACCTACTAAATCACAAAATGTGAAAATTGTGTGTTGTGATGATAAATGCTGATGCAGATATGTTTTGAAGACAAGCAAGTTAGGCAATATAATTCACATTCAGCATTTCTTTGTTAATTACCCCAGATACTGTTATTGTTAGAAATCAATTAATCAAAATGCCAGGGGTCAGGGCAAATACTAACATATGCAGTCATGGCTCTACATGGTGCTTTGAGTAAATCCATTCTCAAGCGGTCCCTGTCAAGAATAATGCAAGCTCAGTAAAGTGTTTCGGTTCCACTGCTTTACCACAGAGGAGCAAGCAATTAAAAACATAAGGAAGCTTGCATAACTCATATTTTGTTGTTAAGATGTTTTGTTACTTGTGGGGGCTTTTAGTGAGATTGCCCAGGACTGGAGAGCATGTTTCATGAGATGGCAAACACTTGTATACAGTTGCAAAATGGTAGTCATTCTTCAGACACTGACATCATAAACTGAACTCGATCCAGATGATTGGAGCCTGTGCAGTGAAAAGGATGCAAAAACATTGCATAACAGCTAAAACTCTCTCACAGCTCCCAACAGTTTAGTCTTCATCAAATATTAACAAGAGCATACACTAGCTCGCTCTCAATTTGTCTCTTGCTAGATGCTCATTTAGGTATGCAAATATATCAACATTATATGTGTGTCAGAAAACACAGCAGGCTGCTGAGCATTAAACTGAGTCAGAGTAATGGTTTTGCTTTGACATACAGTGAACAAAAATATAAACAAAACACTTTTGTTTTTGCTCCCATTTTTCATGAACTGAACTCAAAGATCTAAAACATTTTCTATATACACAAAAGAACCATTTCTCTCAAATATTGTTCACAAATCTGTCTAAATCTGTGTTAGTGAGCACTTCTCCTTTGCCGAGATAATCCATCCCACCTCACAGGTGTGGCATATGAAGATGCTGATTAGACAGCATGATTATTGCACAGGTGTGCCTTAGGCTGGCCACAATAAAAGGCCACTCTGAAATATAAAAAATGTTTTAGATCTTTGAGTTCAGCTCATGAAAAATGGGAGCAAAAACAAAAGTGTTGCGTTTATATTTTTGTTCAGTGTATTTTACAGTCACTTACACAATGGTAACAATGGTATGTGCTGTATCTAATGTATTTGTTCCTTGTCCCAGGATGCAAACACTATGCAGTTATAAATCACCAATTTGCTGGGAAAAAAAACAAAAAAAAAACAAAAAAACAGCAGAAAACAACCAGGTTTACTCAAATATAAAATCTCCATTAACCTAATACCGTCAATAAACTGCCCTGCAACTGCTGCGGCTAAAAAATTATTTCCCATATCGGTTAGGGCTGTACTGTAGCTGTAAGTTTCACAATGCTAAAATGCAATATATCAACAATATTCAATTAGCTGAGAAAGGACTGCAATAAACAACAAATGAAATCCTGTCATTTACCTTCCAAACAAGATATCTGAGCAGTGACATGAAATGAAATTTCTTCTCAAAGTTGGACCATTCTATTAGTCTTTTGGTTACAATGAGACATGTTCTCCAACTAACAATACAGATGTTTACTGTGACAGACAGACAGACAGACTGACTTAAAGGCGTGTTATTCCCCAGAGTCTGTTGATCTGATCTGATTCTGTAAAAATCTCCATGATGTACCACTCTATCTTGGTGGTCACAACAACCAGCAACGAGAAATGTTCAACAATTTTCATATGCTATTTCATCACTAAATTCACTTTTGACAATTTTTGCAGTGAGAACACAACTGTGTAAATTTTGAATATGGCAGTTTTACTTAAGTTGATGATGAATCGAAATATTACTCCAATATTTTCAGAGTTGACAAGCTCCATAAGCACCTGCAGGGGTAGCTGGCTAACCAGCCTTCCAGTCACGCTCAAAGCACCTGCTTACCCATCAGTCACACAGACCACAACTGAACAATATTCTTAATTATTGTACCGCTGGTATTCTGTCATAACATGAAATTTGGGAAATTTTGGAATCACAGTATAACCAACACAAACATCAACACAAGCAAAAATACCATCAATCAACAAGTTTTCTAAAAAGACAACCGCTTTGAAGAAGGATAACAAGGATCACGTTATGCTTCCAAAGCAACAGAAATACCAAGAGGATGAGCTCCAACTTGAGATACATGCAACCAAATGCAGCTTATTTTTTTTCCTTCCAGTCATCAGATAGGTGTTACTCATCTCTCAGGAAAATGTTCATCCTTCAGAAAATTGTAAAAATCCACATTAATAATTACTCCACTTTTTAGAGCGGTGATTCTCAACTGGTGGGTCGCCTGGGCAAACAAAAAAACAAACAAACCAAACAAAAACAAAAAACCATTAAGAAAAAAAATCATGTGCTTTTATTTTGAAGGGGATCTTTTATACAGCGGAATGCGGACTATTCATGTCGTGGCTTGAGTTGCAGCTCGTCATTAAGGGGTGATGGTTGATTCCAAAGCCAGACCAGTTGAGAACCACTGCTTTAGAGCGTCAGGGGAGGCTACTCACTAATGGTGGTTTACCATTAGTTGTGCTATTGTTTACTGCCACTTTCCAAAACCAGAAAATGGCTAATCCTGGCCTAGAATACTGCAAAATAAATACATTTAACAGTTTCATACTGCATACTGAAGTACACACTGCATACTGTGTTCATCACTAGTACGTATTGGGCGGTTCTGAATAAAGCCAGCATGTTTTCCCTTTTTCAGTTGGCAGGTTGTCTGCATTAATGATTAAGAGTGGCTTCTTGGCTTTCCAGCCTGTTTTACTTATGTCACTCCCAGTCTTAGTTTAATAATTTGTACTTCTCCTGTGTTTTTCATGACTCCTCAGCCTGCTCTTGCAGTTCTTGTTCCTGCATGTTTTGTGAATCAGCTTTTGTGTTATTAAAAGATTGCTTTTGTTTCGTCAACATGCTTGCCAGAGTGTCCTGTTTGTGAGTCCTCCTGAGCGACCAAAACCTATTGGATATTTATACCTCCAGCTTGATTCTGGCATGTCAAGGATCTTCTCTAAACCATGTACAAGATTTGTTGTATTTGTACCTATCAGAAACCAAGATGGTTAAGTGGAGGGAAAATGTGAAAGCTATTCATAGCTTGTAAAAAGATATTGCGAATGCATGAAACTACAAGCCCTGTGCTCTAGCAATTTAGCTTTGCACTTACATATAGCATAACAACATAGCAGCAACTAACAATCAACAGAACACAAATCAACACAATCAAAACTGATGCAGATGGAAGGTTCTGTAGTAAGTGGCTGGTCGGCAGGTTTTAAATGCAGCAGAAGGTCTTAAAGAGGATTATGGGATGTACGAGGCTCTAGGTCTGAGCACAACTAACTAATTAACACAACTAACATATGGTCATACGGCACATCCCTGTCTGCTGCTGTAGACTCTGATGTCTACGATGTGGCTGTTGTGTGGGCTTATTTACTGATTTTCAGCCTTCAAAGTCTGTAAAGCTACGTCAGCCTTCAAAACACATATTATCATCACCATCAATTTCACAGTGATGTGAAATTGATGGTGATTCCAAAACAGGAGCTCAGTGGTAGACCACCTTTTTCTCTGTGCTGGGCTTTGCCATGCTGGGCACACTGCCCCTGGTATGAATGGTAGCCTTTGGACTCAGCCAAGGTCCATTGTAAAGAGACCCCACAAGCTTTTAATTGATTTGACGGGTTTGGATCCAAATCCTGGACTTGAGGGCAAGAGCTGGAGAGCAGTTGTCAAGCCCTGTAGGAGTTTATATATATATATATATATATATATATATATATATGTCACCTCTCTCTCTCTCTCTTTGTCACACACACTTACACACACACACACACACACACACACACACACACACACACACACAGTGTAACTTAAATGTTTTTGCTGACACAACACAGGTTTGTTACAGGTCATGTCTCACACACACACACACACACACACACACACACATGCATACACACACACACACACACACACACACACACACACACACACACACACACACAGTGTAACTTAAATGTTTTTGCTGACACAACACAGGTTTGTTACAGGTCATGGTTTTTGACTGGAGGCACCAATAGTATAAAGTCTGTGCCAAAAATCTCATTGTCCCCATTCAGTTTATTTATTCTTTATACGTATCACCTTCAAAGTTAAACAAAAAGCAATGACTTGCTCTCTAGATGGGCTATGCGAGGTATGGAGACTTGTTAGATAAACTTGCTTAACTTCATTCATACAAACCAGTCAGTCATCTCAGAGAGGTTTGAGTGATGGTCAGGTGCTCAGTGTTGCTTGTAAAGGTGATGATACTCCATAGGGAACAAAAAAACATGAATCTTCATTTGTGCACCTGTGACACCACCAAGCCAAATCAGCTGCTTAACTCATGCAAGTACAACTTTCCTTACAGCTAACTGGGTGAATTTATGATTAGAATTGGCTTTCATAACCAAATGCAATTCCAAATTGAGCAAAACTTTTACCAGCTGCTTTCTGGTGACAGCCACTACTAATTCTATTTGATTCATTTATATGCTGCATACTTCTTCTGCCAACTCCACTTTCATTTGTTCACTGTTTGTCTTTGTATGTTTTGTTTTTTTTATTGTGATGCCATTGAGTCAGTCTTCTAGTTAGCAGTTGTAGTAATAACTTTTTACATGCGGTGTCCTGATTATCAGCCAATTTTCACATGTACCTTGTTTTTCTGCTTTCTACCCTGAGTTTAAATTCATTTTCAAAATTCATTTGTGTGTTTAGGTAAATACTCTTGCCTGATTAACAAGAGTATGGTTTTATTATGCAGACTATGAAATCATACCACTGGACCAGTAATTACAGGTTTGCATGTAATTATTCATACTTAACACCGTGTTTCGCAGAGCTAAATTTCCCTTACCGCCGTCTGTGTGGATAACCACTTAGCTTACACTGCGCAGAAATACTACACCAAGACAGATGTTGGAACAGCAGATATTGAGGGAGGAAAATTTACTCATTCAGAAACAGTGCTCAAACAAACAAACAGATGGGTCTGAACTCTCTTGCCCTTGCAAAGTATACCAACACATCAGGCAAGCAGTGTTGCATGAGGATATAAATGTGAGAAATGCTGTGGTTGGTTGTTACCTGGAATGGAGATAACAGGAATTGTCTCACTGGGTATTACTCTGGGTGAACTGCTGTCCTCCACATAGAAATGGGCTGTCTGGAAACACCGCCTGACAGAAAGAGAGAGCGAGAGATATTACATGTTAAGGATGTGTTTTATTTCCATCAGCAGAGGGTTTTAAAAACTCTTGTGACTGATTCATGCCATGGCTATGCTGGAGTTCCCATTTGAGGTCAAAACACAGAGAAGGCATGTCCTTTACCTGAATTTGGAGGATAAAACCCTCTTATTGATTGTACTCATCAGTATCACTGAACCCATTGTGCATTGTCACTTGTTTAGTAGTGTGTTTGTACTGTGTATGCCAACCATTTTTAAATCAACCACTACTCATTCATTCCAAATTTTCCATTTTCTACCTAATTTGTTAATGCTAACTTCACTGTTGTTCTTGGGAGGATGTAGATTCCAATGATACACATGAAATCACTATCTGCCTCTGCTTGGATATCCCCCAGCTTCTATATGCTCCATGCATAGACCCTGCCCATCCAGTATGAATTGCTTCTGCAGCAACAATGATTGACACACCTACTTCCCATTTACAAACATGGCTAATTGTGTTCAGTGGAATGCACAATCGAGCTAGAAGTGTTGAATATTGAGCCGTTTAAACAAACCCGACCTTTGAATTTAAACAAACCATTAGTTTTGATCATATCTGGGATGAAGGAGCAGGTTCAACCTGGGCCTCAGTCCAACAGAGAGAGAAATAGGGCATACTGATTTCATCATAGCAGTCAGCAGCTGATAGTTGTCCCAACTTCAAAATACATACAGATGGCGGAAATAGACTTTGAACTTCATACACATGGTGCACGTGTGCGAGCGCATACACACACACACACACACACACACACACACACACACACTTCAAGTGTATTTGAAGTCACATATGTGTAGAAGCTGTCATACAAAGAAGCCTTCAGGAGGAGACACATCGGTGTCCCTGTCATGTTCTTAGTCTGTGACATACATACATCCTTTCCAGTAACACTGTATCCTGATTACACCAGATGGTTGTTCCATGTTCTCAAAATGCAATCTTAGCCTAACCAATATGACTGAATGATGTTTAATTGGTACATCAAAAACCTGAATGGATATGCTTTTCTCTTGACTAAAAGATGAGACAGTACTCTATCACTCATTTCTTTACATATAACCTCTATGAGTTGTGTGAATAATGATTGTTTTCTGTAAGGAACACAGGCAGAAATAGCCTGATGTTGCGGCAAAACATATTAGGGAGGAGGTTAGATTTGATATTTAGACGTACAATGTGTCTGACTTTGACACCACAGACCATTGTTCCAAACCAACAGTCATTGTTGCTTTGTTTTCACCATGACCACGGTGTTCCCAAAAGTGGTCTTAGCTACTTCTCTCTCTTAACCAAACCTTAACCATATGGCAAAAGATCAGAAAACAAGTTAAGTTGTTAAGTTATGAGGTCTTGTTGAGCATGTTGTGTGGCTGACAGGGGCACCAGATTAGAAAACTCTTGCATGGGTCATGTTGAAAAGCAAAATGTTGCTTTTGTCAATTTAGTATAAAGACTTGTTAAATGAGGGCTGATGGTAACCAGGTTTCCAAAAAAATACAGGACTGCATTATATCGCTGCTACCCACTCTTACATACTTCCATTCCACCAAGAAGTTACAGAGCAAAAATATAGAACTGAAAGAATCGCTAAGGAATATCTCACAGTGTGTGTGGACCAAGGAGAAAACATCATTCATGAATGCAACACACTGTATATTCCATATTAGTAGTGAAAGAACAATGATTTCACTAACCACAAATGCAGAAACATTGCTAATGCTCTTTTTATGATGTCGTGCTCTGCTTTCTTTTCAATTGGAAGCATACACTCATTTGTAATGTTATTTGTGCATTTGACAAAAAAACACACCTATACACTTCAGTCACAACAAATGTGTTGCAAAGAAGGGCTGCCATATTCCTTGTGCTATATGCAGACATACATTCAACAGCTAAACTTGCTAAGGACTCTCTTTATCGACTATTACAACTTCCACTGACAACAACAGTTACATCATCAGTATGTGTGCATGTGTGTCCAGACCCTCCCTACCTGTATTTGGTACAGAGCAAAGAGCAGAGAGCATTCATCCTGGTGAACAAGCAGAGGAGAGAGAGCAGCAGATGGACTGCTGCATGCTGCTGCTGACATGAACTGAGAGCGAGTGCATAGCCAGAGGGGCAGAAGGAGGGAAGACAGAGGGAGGGAGGACGGCTTTCCTAACAAGGCATGTAGGGGGTTGTTCCCTCTCTGTGACACCAACACACACACACACACACACACACACACACACACACACACACACACACACACACGCGTAGGTCAATCCAAAGCCACTTCCTGGTGTGAGACTGCTAGTGTCATGATGCATTGAAATCACAGGGGACAAAGTTGACGGAATCATGCTGAGGTTCAAGGAAATTATGTACAAACCAACAGGAAGTCACAGTTCTTCACTTTGTTTGCTTCTGATTGTCTTTTTTACACTTGGGATTTTAGACCTTTGGATCATATATTTAGTGATGCTCTTCAGTTTTGAAGAACCAAACCAAACCTTTGAAATACAAACTATATAGATCTACATAACTTATGTAGGTCTTGGTGGTTTTTCATTGCCAGTGCCAATATGATACCTTTTTTTTTTTTTTTTTTTTTTTTTTTTTGTCCTGTCATTTTTCATGTCACAAAACACTCTGAACTTTGTCAGTGTTCAACATCTTAACACAAGCAGCTGTATACAACCATTGCATACAGTATGAAAAAACATGTTAAAAGATATCTAATCAAAGAAGTAAGTGACCACTTGAGCAGCAAGGCCTAGCATTTCAGTATTCTATGCTACAGATGACTCACTCTCAAACCTAACAAAAGATTTTTCCCAGCCCCATGTAAAAAATTATGCAGTTAATGTAGTAAGAAATAAGTAGCAACAGAGGTTTACTTATGAACCCTTATCTTTCCCTTATTTTATTTTTATTGCTAAAGATATTTGTGGATCATAAAACAGTTGATAAGAAATAACTTTGGACTAGGGGGTGGGCTGTATGTCATGTTCTGCCACGACATGGATTTTGCAGTGTTATCATTACCATGATAAAAGTTTTTTCATGTTGTTTTTGTATTGTGTGTCTCACATTGCCAGACCTAATGTTATCTCCACACTTCATACTTCAACACAAGCTTAGATGGTTTAGTTGTTACAAGAAAGTCCCCTCTGCTCCATGCCTCATTGGTATGTGTGTCTGTTGCTGCCATGTTTAAATTTACTTGATAGACATGCCCTGTGGTACACGGACTGTTGTATATATTTAATATACTTTGTTTGTTTTACACGACTTTACTAGCATATACCTACAAAATTTGCACAGGATACAGGATATTCAAACTAATGCAATTAATATTGCCTGCTAAATGTTTGCATTTCAATATGCAAATGATGTTGTCATTTGCAGTGTAACAGTTTAAAAATGTGATTACTATAAAATTGCAGTAATAAAATATCATCTCACTGCCCTGCATCTGTACATATGACCTGAGCGCTGCATAATGTCCCCAGATATCAGGCAGAATCAGCATTTACAGTAAATATTATGTTACAATTACAATGTATGGTCAGCATTCTTTTTCTTTCTTTCTTTTTTTTTTATTGATAAGATTATATTTACTTCTTTCCCATAAAAACCTGTACACAGCAGTGCAACAGTATAGGGGGTGGTACTAACTGCTGCTAGAAGGCCAATAGGACTGCATTGTTGGAGGAGTGTGTGGAACACTGGGTTGTGACCTGAGCTTTTCTCTACAATAGGATTAAATACCTCAACACACACCCAGCACCTCCTGATGGGCCTCTATGTGTTTGTGTGAGGGTGACGAAGAATTTCTCAACAGTGCATACCAGTGTTCTCAATAAGAAGTTTGAAAGCAAAAATGTATTTTGGTCAGTCTCACCAAAGATCAGGTAATACAAAAATACTGAAGTTTGTAAAGAAAAGTACTCTTGTCAGGCATGTCAGGCACCATGTTTAATCACTGTGTCAGTATTGCTTAATATAATGTTCTGTCTTCCTTCACATGCCACTAATGATTTGCTATGTGTTTTAGATTTCAATAAAAGACAAAGCTGCTATTTTCCAACTGGATGCATTACTATCATGTAATGACAGTACTTTCCACAAGAAGGTGTTAGAAACTGATGCATAAATCAAACAGCGGTTATGGTGAAAAACTTTGAAGATACTAATAATAAACCTGAAGGCTGTTGAAATAAAGGGCTCTTTGGTATGAGCTGTTAGACCACAAATATTAGGGAATATTCTGCTAATAAGCTATTTACAGTTATGAATATAAAATATGCATGCATGCCTATACAATATGCAACAATGCAAATTTTGCATATGCAACCTTAAAGTCTGTGTCAAATTATCTTTTGTTAGTGAGAGAAAAACATACTGCATCACTCAAACATGAACACTTTTGTCAGTTTATTTATTGTTACTGTAATTGTTTTAATGGAGAACCAAAATCAAGGTCAATATGCAGGGAATTTATGCAGAAGCCAAACGTAAAAAATAATCATTTCAAGGCAATATTGAAATAATTGTTTTCACTAAGCTGAGTGTCACAGTATCACCTCTAATAATATGGAGGAAAATGATAAAGATAGATCATTTATTTATCATCTTGAGGTAGCACGGTGGACAGTGGTAACACTGTCGCCTCACAGCTAGACGGTCCCGTCTGGGGCGCTGTGGGCACTGGGGGGGCATGTCCTCCACCATGCCTTCGGTGTCTACTGCCCTTTGTCTCGAGGCCTTTCTGTGTGGAGTTTGCATGCTCTCCCCGTGTTCACCTGGGGTATCCTCCACAAAAAAAACCCCACTAAAAACATGCAAGAAGATCACCACCTGACCGAACGGTGATAACAAGGGACTGGGTCCCTGGATGTCGCTGTTGGCTGGCAGTCCACCGCTCCTCTCATCCTGGTAAGTCATTCCTCACCGCAGAGGAATGACTTACCAGGATGGGTCAAACGCGGAGGAATAATTTCACCAAAAAGCATGACATGTGCATGTTGTGTGTGTTGTTGTGTTCACCGATGCATGGCACGTTGTGTGGTCATTAATAAAGTATGGCTCTTAAATCTTAAATTTTTAGATAAAGCATAAAGCCTTAAAGCCTGAGTGCTTTGTTCATATACCCACTGATTTGTACAATAACACACTGCAGTACAATAATACCTGTCCCAATAATGTCAAAGCATTATGAAGATGACTATGTATTGTGCTTAAGATGAGGCCTGCCTCAGACTGATTATTTTTCTACAAGAAACAATTTATCACAGTGATCAATGATCTTTGACTCATATAGAGACATTAATGTGATTAATAAATATTAGATGTGGACTATCATCAAGGTCATAGTTACAATCACAATTACAATTTGTCATTTGGCAGACGCTTTTATCCAATGCGACGTACATATGAGATTTTCATACATCACAAGCAAGGGTCTAGACGGGAGAGAACAACAAGAGTAAGTGCCCTAACACAACTTTCTGGTCCAACTGGACATAGGAGCATTAAAGAATGATACTTGATGCGGGCAGCAACTGGGAGCCGGTGGAGGGATATGAACAATGGAGTGACATGCACTCATTTGGGCTGGTTAAAGACCAGGCCAGCCGCCATATTCTGGATCATCTGCAAGGGTTTTTAACGAGTATGCTGGGAGCCCTGCTAGTAAGGAATTACAATAGTCGAAGCGTGATACTAGGTGTACTAGGAGTTGTGTTACATGCTCAGACAGGTAGAGTCTGATCTTCCTGATGTTGTACAGGGCAAATCGGCATGACCAAGCAACAGAAGCCACGTGCTCTTTAAAAGTTAGTTGGTCATCAATCATGACACCTGCATTTCTAGCAGATTTTGCACGAATGAGCAGAACTGAGTCAAGCTGGATACTGATTTGGTGTTGTATAGAGGGACCGCCAGAATGACAAGGAGCTCAGTCTTTGACAGGTTAAGCTGAAGGTATCGCCCCTTCATCCATGCGGAGATATCGGGGAGGCGTGCAGATATCCATGTCGAGACAGTGTCTGGTGAGAATGAAAGGAAGAGCTGGGTATCGTCAGCATATGATGGTATGAGAAGCCATGTGAATGGATCACTGCACCAAGTGCAGTGGTGTACATTGAAAAGAGAAAGGGTGCAAGCACTGACCCTTGAGATACCCCTGTGGACAAGCAGTAGGATTTAGACACTTCTCCCCTCCAAGATAATGCAAAGGATCTCCCTGAGAGGTAGGACTCAAACAGCGGAGAGCAGATCCTGAGAAGCCGAGCTCAGCGAGTGTGGAGAGGAGGATTTGGTTAACCGTGTCAAAGGCAGCCAATAGGTCGAGCAATAGTAGAACAGAGGACTGACCAGTCCTAGCTGATCGTAGTGTTTCCACTACAGATAAGAGCGCAGTTTCCATAGAGTGTCTGTGTTTGAAACCCAATTGACTGGGATCATGCAGGTTGTTATCAGACAGGAATTCTGAGTGTCTTTGGCGCTACTGATTTTCTCCTGATAATAAGTGGACTTGGCACTTTTCAGATGGGAGGAGAATGCAGACAGGAGAGTCTGATAGTCAATGAGGTCAGAGCGATCTCTGGTTTTGCTCCTTTTTCTCTCAGCTGCTCTGAGCACTGCTGATGACTCTGGTGAGCCATGGACTGGTGGGGGTTTTACGAGCAAGTTTGGATGAGAGTTGGCATAGATTGTTTAGAGAGGCGGCTAGTGAAGAGCAGAGTGTGTCTGATGCCTCATTCACAGGGAGTGAGGAGAAACCATTGTGAGGAGGCACAATTACAGAAACCTCATCAGAGAATCGAGCCGGTGTGAAGGACTGGAGGTTTTGATGAAGGAGACCATTTGCGACGGAGCTTGAGGATGCTCTGGTTAGGATACAGAGAATTCAATAAAGAAGTGGTCTGATCATGCAAGTGGGTGACAGTTAGCTTACAAGTGCAGCAGTTTTGAATTGCAATTAAGTCGAGAGTATTGCCCGCTTTGTGTGTGGGAGCGGTGGAGACCTGTTTGAGGTCAAATGAGGACAGCAGCAAAAGGAAGTGTGTTAAATATAGGAAGTGCCACAGCTGTGCCCCCTCACAGCTTGTCACCACAACTGAACCCGCCCCTTCAGGATTTCGACGGCTAGCGACAGATAGAGGGCCGACCCTACTATCAAAACTCAGAGAGTTGAAGTGAGTGCTCCGTGACAACGATAACAACAATAACAAAAAAGTCTGCTAACAGCCTAGCTCCTAATGTGAGCCAGAAATAACAACAGAAAACACTTGTGATCAATTGCCAACTGCTATCATCCACAACCTAGCTTGCTCTGTACCAGTTATCCAAGGGCGTTTCGCCTCTCATCAATGGGATTTCATATACAGTATATACATATATGTATATACTGTATACATATATGTATATACTGTATATAGGTCGGACTTCAGATGT
The DNA here is from genome assembly GCF_051107435.1 of Chaetodon auriga. Classification (NCBI taxonomy): domain Eukaryota; kingdom Metazoa; phylum Chordata; class Actinopteri; order Chaetodontiformes; family Chaetodontidae; genus Chaetodon; species Chaetodon auriga. The sequence goes on along the minus strand of NC_135075.1, from coordinate 2,455,204 downwards.
CATGTTGCTACATCTCCATTGAGTTGGATTGTGACTGGTTCTGAGTTTGAAAACATGAAAACAGCACCTCCGCTCAGCTAAGAAATAGAAACGGTAAAACTATACCAGGTAAATTAAATTAAATTAAGTAAAATTTCACAAAGTGGTGAAAATGTTACATGTGTGTATCAAATGTTTCTTCATGTGTAATTCCTCATTGGTTTCATTGCCAGAAAATATTAATCAATCCTAACAAGTTAGATTAACACCATTCATAGAAAACTAGTTTATGAGGTATTCAAATCATATCTGAATTTGGTTTTGTCTCTGCCTGAAATGGAAATTATTTCTGAAAAGATAAATGCAGCAAATTCTTGGGTGTGATTTGAATATCTAAAAAGCTCATTAACTATGCTAGAAATTATCTTGAAAACTTGTTTTCCTCCTCATAATATGCCACCCTGGAGGTTTCAGGTAATAATCTTCATTAAGCTTACACAATGAAAGATTTGGCATCCTCTGACACCATCACTCAGAGGACAAATTCACACTTACCAACTACCAGTGCCTCTCAACCTGCCATGGAGATGTGCAGGAAGAGTATATAGTGCTAGAAAAATGAAACAATGAAAATAAATAATAATAAATAAATAATAATAATACTATACTCGTGCTGAATAAATCAGCATAAGTATAGAACCCCTGTATTTACAGTGTAAGAATAATAATCATCCCCCATTTACAAGTTGTAAACTCTCTGCTCATGCTTCAGAAACTAGAAAACATAAGTATATGAACTGTACTATTTATCTATTCATGTTTTAATACTCGTCAATGATGCCAAGCCAATTAGAACTGACAATGAATACAATCTGCTGGACTGCATTTTAGGGAAATGTGTATAAAATGTTGCACAATACATGTAGAATATTTTCATTTAATGTGTCATGTGGTATCTCAGGTTTGAATAGTTTACACAAGTGTTGTGTTGCTTGAAAGAAGTGTTAGAACAAGCAGATTCTAAATATTTATTATTATTGTACGTGATTCTTTGGTAGTGTAAAAACCTACTGGAAAGAGGCCACATTTAAAGGTTAAATCCAGAGTTAAAGAGATTAAAGAGTGTTGATGCAGATATGGATATCAATGAGTAAGTAAGTGTGTAAGTAAAGTGACAACTGAAAAAGAAGCTATAGTGGCAAGAAAAAGTATGTAAACCTTTTGGAATTTCATTGTTTTCTGAATAAATTTGTCATAAAATGTGATCTGATCTTCATCTAAGTCAAGGGTATTGACAAATATAATGTGTCTAAAATAATAGCAAGATTTTTTTTTTTTGATCTGTCATGTCTTTACTGAAAAGAACCAAAAAAACCTTATAGTGCTTGTGGAAAAAATATGTGAACACTTGAGTTGATGACCTCAAAAAAGCTAATTGGAGTCAGGTTTTAGCACATCTTGATTCTCGTTAAGTTAATGAGTTTGGGGGTGTGGACAAAAGCAATTTTGACTGATAAAAACTCCTCAACCTTTTGGAGTTTGCTCTGCACAAGAAGACCACACTTATGTGAACCATGCCTTGCCAAAAAGAGCTGTCAGAGGATCTACGATCAAGAATTGTTGATTTACATGAAGCTGGCAGGGGTTACAAAGTTATTTCAAAGACTTTAGAAATTCACCAGTGAGCAGTTAGGCAAACAATCTACAAATGGACACTTTGGGACTGTTGCTACTCTACCAAGAAGTGGGCGCCCGGTCAAAATGACACCAAAATGAAACATCCCTGAATGACAGCCAAAGATTTGAAGGCATCATTGGAACTGGCTAACATCTCTGTTCATGAGTCTACGTTACATAAAACATTGAACAAGAGGGGTATCTATGGCAGGACACCACAAAGGAAGCCACTGCTTTCTAAAAAGAACATTGCTGCACACCTGAAGTTCGCAAAAGAGCACACTGACACTCCACAGCGGTATTGGCAAATTGCTTTATGGCCTAATGAAACTAAGATTGAACTATTTGGAAAAAACACACAACACTACATCTGGCATAGAAAGGGCACGGCATATCATCATGAAAAAATCATCCCAACCGTAAAGTATGGTGGAGGAAACATCATGATTTAGGCCTGCTTTGCTGCATCAGAGCCTGGCAAGCTTGCAATCATTGAGGGGAAGATGAATTCCCAAGTATATCAGACAATTCTTCAGGATAATGTGGGAATGTCTGTATGTCAGCTGAAACTGTGTAGAGGGTGGCTGATGCAACAGGACATGACCCAAAACTCTGGAGCAAGTCCATAACAGAATGGCTTCAGAAAAACAAAATCCGCCTTTTGGAGTGGCCAAGTCAGAGCGCAGACCTCAACCCAATAGAGATGCTATGGATTGACTTGAAGAGATCCATACACATGAGATGTCCAAAGAATATGACAGAGCTAAAGCAGTTCTACCAGAAAGTTGTGCAGGTCTGATCAACAGCTACATGAAGCGCTTGGTTGAGGTTATTGCTACCAAAGGAGGGTCAAGCAGTTATTAATTCTAAGGTTCACTTACTTTTTCCACTGCCATTTTGAATGTTGAATGAGTGTGTTCAATGAAGATGTGAAAGATCAGAATTGTTTTTGTGTTATTATTTTAGACACGTTATGTTTGTCAAACCCCTTGACTTAAATGAAGATCAGATCACATTTTATGACAAATTTATTCAGAAAACAATGAAATTCCAAAAGGTTCACATACTTTTTCTTGCCACTGAATATTGTTCAGACTTGCCAACATATGGCACAGCACCACCATTAGCTTGGAATTCCATCAGAGTTGACAACACCATGTAAAATGAAAATGGCATCCGGCACAATCAACAGTAAATAAATGTAAAATACTTCTGTTTGCAAAATTTAAACACGTCTCCAAGTTAGGTTAAAATCAATCAACCAAAACCTTGATTATATATAGAGCAGCCATGCCCTCTGCTCTAGCCTCTTTCCACTACCATCTGCAACTATATGGTTTTTCTCAGAGTATTTCTTTTATCGCTCTTGATGAGATGAAAAGATGAAGCATACTAATGATGATAAATTGATACCTACATCTGTCAGCATAGTATCATTTGAACATCTTACTATTTTAGGCAGCAATTTTACCATAGCAATGATTAATTTGTTAACATTCACCATTCCAGTTCACTCTTTAAGAACTCTTTGAAGTATAGATGCAAATGGAACAGAGTCAGACACTGTGTACACACACCCCAATGGTGAGAATTGCAGTGAATTGTGTCTACAAGCCATGACAAAGCAGGAACACTGTGCAGGCTGATCCTGTGTATATGAAGGATTTGCCTCTCTGTTTGACTAAAGCAATACGATGAAATGTTTGTGGTGTGTGAGCAGCCAAACACTCTCTCACTCCACTGCTGCTGTCCAGGTTTTTCCCTCTTGGTATGTCTATTGTACCATGCCTGGTAAAAGCAGCATCAAATTTGCAACCTTCCATTTAACCATCAAGCAACCACCAACTCTAACTGGAAGAATGTGAGGAAAGTGGTGAGGACAGCAGAGAAAGTCATTGGGACTTATCTCCCCTCCATTCAGGACACTGCACCGAAACGCTGCATGTCCCATGCCAGAAACGTCATCAGGGACTCCTCACACCCCCACCATGATCTGTTCATATATTACTTCTATATATTATATATGTATATTTCTGAGTTATTCTACACACTGTTTATTCACATACTGTATATATCACAATACTTTGCTGTTTTACTTTAACATACTTACATACTATGTGTGTGTGTATATATAGAGTGTGTGTGTGTGTGTGTGTGTGTGTACATATATATACATATATATATATATATATATATATATATATATATATACTATTTAAATATTTTTAACCCTTACACTTGCTGTCTACTGAATGACAATTAAGAAAGTCTAAGTCTAAGTCTAACTCAAAAGCAGTAAGTGGTGCCGTTGTTATACCCACCTCCAGTAGACGAGCACAGCCAGCAGAAGAAAGAGGCAGAGGAAAGTCAGAGCTGAAACCACCACCAAAGGTACCAGCCACTCCACACGTCCCAGCCCCGCCCCAAACCCAGGCCTCGTCTGGTGGGTCAGGTTGGTCATTGCACTGGGGCGGTCTGGTAGAAAAAGAGGAAGAAACTAATGAGGTAAACAAATCCACAGTCTACAGGCAGAGGCCACGAGGGAAGAGGAAGAATGAGAATATGACTGAGAAGAAGTTGGAAGAGATGGATGCCATTGAGTAGATGAGGGTAAAAGCAAAATCGGGTAGCAGTGCCATTTCTTACTATATGTAGAAATAAGGATTGGATTAGAGTGAAATTAATATAGAACAAATTGCAAATAAGAAGAATGATAAGAAGAAAGTGAGCAGGAATGATGGAGCTAGTGTTAGTAATACCATGGTTGTTTTAGATCAGACATAGTCAATGTTCAGTCTGTCATATATTGGCCTTCATATTACAAACAAATAAATGAAAACCTATACCACTTATCTCTCATTGTAGAACCAGTTATCTTGAAAAGTACACCTGCAGCACAGCACCACTACCATCTGCTAAGATTTGATAGTGTATGTATCACAAATATTTATTACAACTCCCAAGGTCCCTAAGATGTTGTTTCCTTTTACCACTGAAGGAGCTAGAATTTTAACGCACACCAAGAAACAATCACTATGTACGACGTGTCATTGGTGTGGTCTCACAAGCTGCATTTACAGTGTGTAACAGCCATAACCTGGTGAATGCCAACAACTGTGCATGCAGTCCTTAAAACATCTGAAATTTCAAAGGGCAGCTTTACACATTACAAGATAGAGCATTGTGTTTGTTTGGGTACACTTAATTGTTCCCATGAGACCAAAAAAATAAAAAATAAAAAATAACCACAAGCAGCAATTCCGGGTTCAACCCGCAGCAGAAGGAAGCAGCTCAGTAGGCCAGAAGTAAAGTTTCAAGCAGCTAACGAGCACTTTCAGGCTTCACAAAGGTGAACAAACTCATTTGTTTAAACAAGAAGTGATATCAATCAAAGACTAGTTTCATCATCACAAAGTCAGCATTTCACTAATTATACTCTAACTTCTGCCATTTGTTCCTGCGCAAAACTTGCTGGGAATATTCAAGAGATAGCACAGGATGTCTCCAGTGAGTTTAATCATGATTTCTCAAAAGCATCTTGAGTTATGAGCAAATATGTGATAGGCCAATTTTCTTGCACCAATTGATATGGCAGTTCAGATTTTGATTCATACTTGGCTCAAAATGCTTTGGTAGACATATTCCCAAACACAGCCTGAAGCTATATCCCCAGATTTGTGATGATTAGATAACTGCAATGCCCCATCCCTTGCAATTTTTTTTTGGTTGATGCCGGCCATGTTTTTTGACTGATCTTGTTATTCATAATAGAAATGTGTCTCATTCATTTATTTTTTAATTCAGTAAGGCAGAAAATCCATCATGACAATTAGATCCACTGGGGCAGAAAAATAACAATAATGATAACAATAACAGGAAACAAGCCCAATCACAGTATGGTTCTGTTTCACTGATGGCTTGAACCCCAAGTATAGCCACAAGCAATGATTTGTGGGTTCAAGAACTTTTGACCGCAACAGAAGGAAGCATCTCAGGCTTCACAAAGGTGACCAAAGTCAGTCCAGCTAATTTAATTCAGTTTATACAAAGAGTGAGATCAATCACACACTTTATCATCACAAAGCCTGCAGGATTTCAATAATGTACAATATAATAGCCTTGAATGTTTATTACGTCCCATCCTCTTTAAGGGAGCAGTCTGACATTTTCGTAAATACCTTTGGACACCTTTAGAGTTGCTGAAAGAATGGAGCTGCACTGGTAGTTTCTAGTCTGCAGTTTTTAGCTCACAGTACCCTATTGCACCACCGGAACACTCCCATCCCAGAATGCAGCCTTACTTATGGTTCCTAAGGTTTCCAAAAGCAGAATGGGAGCCAGAGCCTTCAGCTATCAAGATCCCCTCCTGTGGAACAATCTTTCAGTCCCAGTATGGGGTGCAGATATCCTCTCTACATTTAAGAGGAGGCTTAAAACTTTCCTCTAGCTGATAGTTAAGGCTTGCTCAGGCTTGCCTTGGACAATCCCTTTGTAATGCTGCTATAGGTTTAGACTGCTGGGGGACTTCCCATGATACACTGAGCTCCTCTCTCTTCCCCTCTCTCTCCATATGTATGCATTCATGTCCCATTAACACATGTTACTATTTTAGCTTCTTCCCCTGGAGTCTTTTCTTTCTTATCTCCCATGTTCCCATGCATCATGGTTGCACGTGGAGTTTGGATACCACTTTGGTCCTGCTTGACCTGCTTGATTAGTCATATTTCTATTATTCTACATGTATTATTACATAAATTTAGAGTTATCTCTGTAATACAGCTATGTTCTGAGCTTGTTACTCTTTTATAGCCATTTTTGTCACCTTTTTTAATGGGTGTAGCTAACTACGTCTGAAAAAAACATTCTCATTCTTGATCCTGGCTCAGAGGCATATTTAGGGTCTGGCAACTTTTTTTCTACTGTCAAAGTATTTAATATGAACACACAGTGTTGCCAACTTGCTGACGTTCTTGCCAGACTTTACAACTTTTCAGACCCTCTCTCTCATGCTAATACTTCTAACATTGCCATTTACAATAGCAAATGCAGACCAACACAACACCAACAAGACTAACCATAGCTACAAGGCTGTGATTGGTCCATTGTTTGTCAAACCTGTAAAAATAGCCATGAGTAAGCACAAATCCAGGCTTTTTGCAAGATTTCGAATTCTGTGATTTTAAAACAAACCATGGAACTGTGCTTCTCAAAAATGTTTGCATGCATAAATTCACTCATTACTTCACTCAGTGCTTGCTATATACTACTGTCTAAGAATACAATTCAAAACAAATTGTGGATCTTGGTGAGACAAGCCCTGAAAAGTTTTAGACCTTTAAAAAAAATGTTGCTTTCTCCACGGATTGATAATTTTACACTAGTTTGACTGACATCCGATGGAACATGTCTTGTTTAATATCCTGTTCATGTTTATGTTCAGTACATAGTGCAGACTTTATTAGAATTTGTATATCGTGTGGAACTGGGGCACAGCTTATTCGCTAAGCTAGGCAAAACACATCCTGTACCTACTGTATCTTTATCCAGGACACAAAATGATGAAACGGATCAATATCCCATGGTGGGTAAGACAGCAAACAAGCATGTATCTCAATACAAGAGGTTGTTCCTTTGTCTTCATCTAACTGAAAATCTGACTGCTGCAGCAAATAGAAACCAACACATAAATAGAATTAATACAGATCAGTACAGACTACCAGGCCTGTTCCTAGGTGCTGTTGTTGCTCTGAACCACACACACAGCTCTGGATAATTTGAGTAATTTGTCAAATCCAATTTGTTTTTCAGTCCCTTAATCACCACCACCACCATCATCACCACCACCTACCCAGTTCAGCTGCTGCAGCCGTGACGTTGCTGGAGCTGACGCCGGCCCCCATGGCCTTCAGTCTGCAGCTTTGCCTGGAGCCGAATGCTACATTAGACCGGGCTCCTGCACTGCACCACAGCTGGCTCACATCACCACTAACTCTGCATCCCCTTCCTTGCATCCACACACTCACACACAGAGACATGCACAGTGTACACAGAGAAACCCAGAGATACCGCCCGCCTCTGTTCCCTTCTTTTTTCGTTCTGCTTTTCTCTTACGATTATGGCGGTCTGCCAAAAATAAATAAAAAAATAAACCTTTGCCAGCTGCATGCGAAAACACACGACACACACACACACACACACACACACACACACACACACACAGTCAGTAATGTGCTGTGAGATGCATACTGTACAGGCACTAACACACCAAACACACACCAAACACACACACATGTAACTATAAATGGAGCAGAGGCTTTTTTTTTCTCCCCTGCAGCCTGCAAGCTCCATCTCCTCTCACCATGTCTGAAAGTAGGCCAGCACTCAAATCAGAGCAAGAAGAGAGGGAGAGCAGGAGAAAAGATGAGGGGGTGGTGGAAGAGTAAGAGCGGGGTGTGTGTGTGTGTGTGTGTGTGTGTGGGGGGGGGGGGGGTTCCCACTGTGTGGCCCTAATAAAACTGTGTGTCTTCTGCCTTGACTTTTCACTATCACACCACTTATACTACGCTACTGAGCTACTGTGCTACTGTGGATTGATGGAGATAAAAAGAATACTTCGTAGGGGTTGCTGGTCTAGTATTGCATTTGTTAACTGATCATAGTTGGTCTTTGACATTAACTTTTAAAGTGCTGTGTACCCCTTTAGTATTGTTTTTAAAAGGTGCAGGGTAGTGTGATTATTAACTAACTATTAACTATTAACTGATTGACTATGATCTTTTCCTCAACCCAACCAAGTAGTTTTGTTGCACAAGCCTAATCAATGTCCAAACGTGTCACCTTAACCACATGTTTATTAGTGTTTTCAGGAAGCCTTAACCAGTAATTTAACGTTGCTAACTGGATGTTATATATCTATTATTGTTAACTTGACCACGAAGCACTGCACATCGAAAAATGAGACTAAAAGGGTACCCAGTGCCTTTAAAAATCCTGACCAAGAGACCATATGCGAACATAAGACCCATAAGTTGGGAGCGAGAATGTGTTAAAAAAAGTATATAGAATAAAAATAATATAAATTTTGAGTTAAGTGTACCACATCATTTAATGATGTGGCCCATACACCATAAAATTCACACAGTACATACAGACTGTCCAGACTTCAAAAGAATAGACATCCAAAATGGAGCCAGACATGTTTGTTAGGAGATTAGTTAAAGTCTCTGTTCCTTGAAAACTGATTTAGTTGTTTGCTAAATAATGTTACTTTCGCAAGTACTGCACTCAACATGCACTCAGCAGAAAAACAGAATACACCTACTTTTACAAAGTTGTGCAGCAACTTTTAAATTGTTGTCCTTGAGTCCCTCCAGCTCAAACAGAATAAACTTTGCCAAATATGTTTGACAAAGAGTTTAAGAATGCCATTGCAGAGGAATATCAGAATATTGCTTTTGTTCATAACAGTGTCTGGTCTTGCGCTAAGACTGTTTTAAAGCCCTTGAAATTGAACTGATGTCCCATGGTGTTGGCTTGGCTAATGCAGTGCCCTACGGAAAGTCTTTGGTGGGGGAAGGAAGTGGAGCAAAGAGGGGAAAAGCATTAGGTCTGCTCTCAGCTTCGACTGGAACTCTGTTAACACTTTACTCTATATCACTGCAATTCATCTGCTGTAACTCACTGTAATTCATCACCACTTAGTAGAATAAGACCTTTGGATATACAGGTCTTTATGCAGGAGCCAAGTTCCACTTCTTACACTGCACTTTGTTTTGTTCAAGCATAACTTTTTCACAACTCTTATAGAGATAAACTACAAGCTGTTGACCTTATGCTATCAAAGTCATGGTCATTTCATTTAACACTGAGTTTGCCCAAATGTATTCTTTTTTGTGGACAAATTTTCAAACCCATTAATACTAAATACTACTGAACAAAATGGAATAATTAAATACTTTTAAAAAGCATAAAGTAGAATAGTACCTGGAGAAAGAAAATCTTATTTAGTCTAAGTGTCAGTCCTTTTGCTGTTGGTTGTTGTTCACTGTGGACCTTATCCTGTTGTTTTATTACTTGGTTATGCAAGAAGATAAATGTGATTCCTCAAACATTTTCCAACACTACACTACTTCACTGCTTTTGTAAATTAAAGGGATGGGAGAGAAGTCGGTAATTCTGTTTTCTGAGAATTCAACAATTTCCAACATTCTATTTCTACAAAATATTAAAGCTAATTGATTGTTTGCATGATGCTTTAGCACATAGTTGACTCACCAGTATGGATGGAAAAAGGCCAGTGCTTCGTGTCTCCCCCTGTTATGGGTCTGAGTGTCAGTGTTGCGTCCTTGGGTGCAGGGAATGCTGCTTTTTCACTGGTTGCATCTGTGGTGGTAGTGGGGTCGGAGTCAAGTGGATTATGAGTATACACCAGCTGGTCTTCTATGCCAGGCAGAAAATTAGTTGGGTCTGGCTCTGTCTGTCTTCTTTCCTGTGCAGTGGCATACGGTGTCTTGCTAGGTGGCTCATTCACTACTGTACTGTTGTCCTTCCTCCCTGCCCTACCCACACCTCTTGATCCCTTCTTCCCTTTCTTCTCATCTTTCTCTTCTTCCTCTTCTTCTTCCTCTTCTTCCTTATCGTCTCCTTCCCTCTCTCCATCCTCTCTTTGACCATTGCTGTTCTCTCTGTCCTCACCCCCTGCTTCAATGTTTTCTTTGGCTATGGACGTCATGACAGCAGAGGCAGAGGTGGTAACGTCTTTGGCAGTCTCAGTGGGTGTGGTGGTCTGGTGTGTGGAGGTAGGATTATGGGTTGGTGCTCTGCTTGGCCAAACAGAGCTTGGGAAGGAGGAAATAACACCGCCGCTGAAGCCCAGACCGGCCAGTAAAGTGCTGGTCACCACGGATGCCACCGTTGCTTGACTACCGCTGGAGGACGGGCCGATGCCAGTAGCCATAGAGACGAAGGAGAAGGGGATGCCCGAGGAGGTCCAAGTAGATGAACCAGAGGAGATAGGAGCCATGTCAGCAGAGGAGGCTGGAGGCAGTGTCGGCTGAGAAGGAAACAATTGCTGATTTAGAATTAATTTGTTGTTTTTCCTTTTCACTCAACTTTTACAGACACGTTTAAACATTCTTTTGAGCTCTTTTTTTTTAGTCTTCACACAACTACTTCCAAAAAAGAGAGAAACCAGCCCTCAATAGAAGAGGAGGTCTATGACACCACCGCCCCCACAGTGCTGCCCTTTCATCCCCTCACAGGAGATTTCACAGCTATTCACAGTTGGCCTCTTGACAGCTCCGACAACAGTCCTTCACACTTGGCCCCAGGTGATTCCCACGACTATAGCAACTGCATGTACACAGCTAAGAGCACTAACAACCCAAGTGGTATCAATGATGTTGATAATGACCCCACAGAGGTTAAACACCTGGGACTCCCCACCAGTAAGTTAGAACTGAAGAAGGCCTTTGGATGAGAGGCACAATGTTCTCAGGTTTCAACACCAAACACCTGATATCCCTAGATTTGACCATCCTGGATAACCATGACTTGAATGACTGAGAATCTTCATAGACTTACAGCCATCACCTTTCTTGTGTGCAACCCAAACAACAAATTTGATCATTAACAGGCCTAAGTCTGAAGGATAGTTGTATTTTTTCAGAGCAAACTGAAGCCTTAAGGTTTCACAGGTCACAGTGGTTGGCAACCACTGATGTAGGTGATAGAATAATTTCATTTCAAACATTTAAACCACTGCATTTTATACATTTAATTTTTAGATTCATGTGAAATGCCCATATTTGATCCGTAACAGACCAAGGAGTGGTAATCAGTGTTTACGTTGTGTTATCATTTAATTTTAGGTGCATTTATGTAGCCTTTTACCAGATTAAAGGAAGATTAAGACATAAAATTAAGCAGAATAAAGGACCCTGAATTTAAATTGTGTGTCCTGGGATTTTGATAAAATTATGATATCCTCAAGTTGTTTGACTTAAAGTTTGTCCCACATTGCAACTTCCTCTTCTGTTTGAGACATTCCTGTCCACATAGGGAAGAATGATGCTAATACAAACAGTGCTCTCTGCTGGATTATAAATGAAAAGACACAAGATTCGCTTCCCTTACCATTCCAGTTTTCACAATCCTTGTGCCCTCAAAAATCCTGGTAGTGTTTGCTGAAACAGAAAAACGGGACAATCCACGGTTACACACAGAGGAGACATCCAGGCAACACTTCAGTTGAAGGCGTGTCTATAGGACATCCATGAGTGCATTGTAAGTATATTAATTACAGCATGACAGAATGTAAATGCAAGGTGCTGAATACTTCATGGGGCAGCCAATAAACTGGAAGTGGATGAAATTAATGCATCTCACTGCATTTCAGCTGCTTGCTCTTAGTCTTTTCTTTCCTTTGTTATTTTGCTTGCAGCCTGCAGCCGTTCATATGAATTCACATAAATAATCTGAATATAAAAGATTTTATACTATGATCAAAGGAATCCTAACTGTCAGATAAAACGGTTTGCACAAATGTAAGACAATAGGTACAGCACATTGAGAGAGGGTTGTGCACATGAAAGAGATGTGTACTGATGGCCATACTGACATTTATGATGACATTAGAGATAATGTGGCAGCAATTCATGTGCACTTGAGGTCTAAGAGCTGTGTGTGTGTGTCTGTAGAGACCAGGCTGGTGTGTGTTTCTCTGTGTTTCTGTGTTACCTCTGAAGAGCATGCTCTGGCTGAAGTCACTGCGCATGTCATTCATGCAGACAGCCTGGACTCGAAACAGGTACAGCACATCTGGGGAGACGGGAGAAATGACGGCCTCCTGGACAACACACACAATATGCACAAAGAAAAATCTGTAAGCTGCTCTGAGGTTGTATCATGTTCATTTACCGTAGTCACAGGACAGTGGGTTTACATTAACAGAGCAGTGCATAGATTCGTACGTGCTTACGGCATTTTGAAGCTTTTGAAGGATGTTTTTGGATGCAGGGGGAAAAAAATCCCTTAATTATGAACCTTACAACCAGTTTCTACTTTTTAAATGAAGATTCATATGAAATATGCATGATGTGGTAAATGTAAGGGATAGAAAAATAGAATTTGATTCTTATTGATTTTTACTGACATTTTTTGTTTCAACAAAAATATTACACCTTTTCATGTTGTAGGATTCCTTAAAAATCTTGTTTTTGATAATTTTCCATTTCTATTTTCTATACTATATTCTACCGTGTGTTTTCTGAAACCAGGCCTTTACTTGTAGCAGGCTTATATTAAAGACAGGCCTTTATTTCCTTTTAATCATCTCTATTTGATAACGACATAACCCTTGCTTATATTTTAGAATCCTTTTTCTAAATTAACTTATTAAATAACTTATTGAATATCAGTTATTGACTGGACTATGCAGCTGATGGAACTGATCTGAAACATCACAAATTCACTGGAGTTTCATACCAAGTGAAGACAGATAACAGATTAAACTCAGGTGCTTTAACTTTATTACGGGCACAAGTCAGAGAGAGTGGCCAAGTCTGTCAGCAACAAATTATTATTTATTTGTTTATTTTATTATTAATTATTATTTATCAATTATCATCATTTTCACACGTGAGGCTGATGAGCATTAAGTTTGATAACAATTTACATTTTCCCTAAAACATTTAGCTTAATAAATGATTTCTGATGTTCAAAAGACACAATAATTATATTCTGGGCTCTTAAATAATGATTTCACGAGCAGAATATTAATAAATACTGGTGCAAACAATGAATAAATAAAATGAATTCATTCTGCCAGTGGGTTCTTATACCTCTGAGCACAACACAGTATAAATACAGAATGCAGCTCGTTATTCATGTGCAGGTGTCTGTTAAACAGGAAACAGGCTCCAAAACACTGCTGTTCTGCCAGTGATAACTGCGTCTTTAGTATTAGCACAGTGCACATGTGTGCAGACACAGATTCATCAAATGTCTCTACAGCTGTTAAAGGCGAATGGCAGCTGATCCAGCTGTGATCAGCTGCCACTGTGAGGAGAAACGAATGTCACTTCATGAGACACTTCAGAGGACATGACATCTCTCTTTCTTCTCTCCTCGTTTCCTTGTGTCTCTCCACGCATTGTCAGTGAAAGGTACTAAGACGCATGTGAGGGAAACATGGATGCAGTTTAAAGGTTTTGGGGTGTCCTCATGGACAGACAGAGACCCACAGTGATGACAATAGACCAATAATACTTTAGATGAGGAATCCAGTACGAAAAGGTGGTGAAAATACCACAATTATACTGCTAAATTCATTAAATGAAAGCAATGCACATTATGCTTAGTTGGCATAAATGTTATAGGACAGAAATCAGGAATTTATCCACCCTTGTTTTGGGATAACCCAGTAATCAAATATGTAATAACTAAATAAATCATTAAAAAAAATAAATGTCCTTTAAAGTCATGTCCAATGTGCCTGCTTTAGCTATGAATCAAAATGTATGCACAACACAACATGAAGAGATCTAAAGTCAGATCAACCCCAAGAGTTCTGAACAACAACAACAACAACAACAACAACAACAACAACAACAACAACAACAACAACCAAACTTGAGACCATAACCAGACTGGAGTGTTACAGCCTATTATGGCCAGTGTAGTCTAGTGTTCTCCAAATGAAGTTACAGTGAAGGTCAACCATGAAGGTTATCTCTTCACATCACACACTTTCATGTCACTGAAGCCTTTAATACAGTCAGTGTACTTTATATTCTTACTGCAGCTTAACCAGACAATACACTAATACAATAATTACACAGTGTTGAGCCTTGCCAGTTGTACTTGCCAAAGCTTTAATTTCGCTTTCACAAATGATTTGACATTTGAAAGCAGAGAGCTGAGAAGCTGGCTGGAGCTTGACGTTCAGGTCAGAGGTACTTGGTAATGTCCACCACAGTCACACAGACACTGCTACCACTGAGTTCCACAACAGGTTTTCCCTTCATCTCCATTAATTTTTTTGAGACAAACTATGGAACAGTTTTACTCTGGTGCTCGCAAGTCCACAGCTGCAACAAGGCCTCCTTCACAAATGCTCCTTCTGAATGCAGTTTCAGCTTCTTAGCTATCAGCTCGCTGACCACAAAACTTGCCGGCATAACATTCTGTCTGTCAGAATGTGGTCTTGTGAAAGCTGCTTGTTGGCTACCCAAACTCCACTAGATGCATGGATTAAGGTCTCCTTAATTGAAAAAAACACATGCTGCTTTGGGTAAGCACAAAGATAAAGATATCACATGTAGTCATATCTGCTCTCTCCCTCTGGCACATATGGGTGAAAATATAAGACTAATCTTAAAACCTGCAAGAGATCAATTCCAATAGAGCCTTGTTGAATGGTATATTAGATTTGCTGCCTTTATTCTTCCATTGCTTCATTCCCTTTTGACAAGTTCATTACATTACTAAAGTCTCATTTTTAATCAACTCTGACAAAGTTATCGATCAGATTTCATAAGCTCTTTCATCACCACAGATGATCAGAATCACACTACAATGTGAAAAGATACCATTGGAAAATATCACATCCTGCTCTGTTTTATGGTTTCATGAGGTAAAATCAGTTCAGTTAGCCAGTCAGTCAGGAGGAGACACTTCCATCATGATACCCAGAATGTCAAACACAACATCACATTATATCACCCATCTATATGTGCACATACTGCACACAATCAAACTTTTTATTCTCAATGAGATAGAATTATTAATTGACACACATTGACAAACATCCCTTCAATGTTTGAATTCATTGTTTTGGTTTTTACAGCCCACAACTATTTTGATTCAGTCTGAGCGTTCTCATCAACATGCTTTAAGCAGCAGCAGGCAGCTGTTTTTAACAACAAAGCTCTGATAAATCCACCGTATACCCAAAGGTCACTCCAGTGGACCCGACAGACACAGTAAGCAACTAGCTGCTGAATATAGTGGAGCATTTAGCAAGAGCCAGATATTTTCCTCAGGAGATGGTGGTGACCGACACAGAGTAAAAGAGAAAATGAAAAATGGACTTATACTTATCAGGTGGCCAAAAATAAAACCTGAAGTAAATAATAATGTCTCTCTGCATCTACTGGATGTGTAAACACATAATTATTTGCTGGCATATTCACTAAATCAACTTTATATGGGAAAAAGTGTCATTTTTGTGGAATTCAGCTCCAAATGTCCCCCATCCTGCATACGCACACACACATACACACACACACGCACAAACAAACACACATATCAGATTATTAAAGATCAATAAAGAAATTAAGAACTCTTGACTTCAGTGACCCTTAAAGCCATTGTTGCAAACAATAATCCCTCCTCTCTACAAATTTGACATGGAAACGGACTGAAAATAACACAGACTGTATTAAATCTTATTTTTCCACAAACGAAAACTTACACCATCGCAATAGTTTGAAAAATGCCCAAACACATAGCCACTTCAAACATTCTGTCTTTACCAGAAAGGGTATGCTGGTAGAACAGCTCACTATCCCTCATGTGAGGCAATCTCGCAGATTCACCTCCAAATTAAACATGATGGACAGTGTGTCATAGTTCAGGCTGTGCCACCTTCAAACTGAACTTCCACTGATGAGGAAATTATATGCTGCCATTAAAAGGACAAATGTCACACCTTAAATAAAAACAAGCACACATTTTCATTTTGAAAGTTGAACTGGCTTAATTACATTATAAGATTCCACATCTTTGCTGTGAATTTCCGCACAACTCCTTTATTCTCTATCACATACTCAGAGGGAACTAGATATAATCACCACAAATGCACCATAGAACTGTACAGAAAATCTGACATGTAACTGATAGCTTTCATGAGAAGGTAGGTGTGGGTGTTGCTGTTCACACAGATGCTGTGGAGAATTCACGCTTCCAGCTGACTCCTGCTCTAACAAAGATGGGTGGCAAAGATTGAGTAAATCAAAAGGCTTCATGTAAACATCTCAGGGCTTCAGTGTACAGTGGCATCAACAGCAGCTAATAAACTAAGTAAGTGTCTGAATCTGGAATCAAATCACTGTGTCCTTTACAAAACAGACCTGCATCATTATTCAGTTTATACACCAACACCATACCATGTCTGTTATGTAGAAATTCATTTTCAATTCAGTTCAATTCTATTTGTATAGTGCCAAATCACAACAGCAGTTGTCTCAGGACACTTTCCATAGTGCTGGTACAGACCATACCAGCTCTAAACATACATGTATAAATGTACATTCTACAACTACATTATTTAAATGGCCATGTCATATAGCTCTTTTGTGCATGTAAAAAAATGCATGCAGAAGTGGCAGTCCAGCATTTTCATCTGTTACTTGTCTATCCCATGATGCAACACAGCACCAGCTCCTGCTCGGTGACCATCCTCTACCAAGGTGAACGCCCCGCCTACCTACTGTCTGCCGGTGCTATGCAAAGATGTGGAAGGAAACATTTTGAGCAAAGCAGCCAATTTCTCTGTTGTTGGCTGTTCATCCACTCCCACCATCAGAGGATAGATACCCACCTGACTACCAGTAGCTCAGATTTGTCCTATGTGGAGGACATTTGTAAACCTGAATATCTCCCACCCACTGCATACTACTAAATTAACTCTTTTTGCTATCTACAGAGAACATTTAGGGCTTTTCAGTGTTACCAAATGTGAAGGGGTGGGGCTTTGGTACCTTTCTCTTTCCCATTGAGGAAAATTGCGTCCATCAGTGCAAATGCATTTTTTGGGAAGAGGAAAAGTAAGTGCATAATACTTTTTATTGAGCAAATTTTCGCTTGAAATGTTGTTGGCATATTTTAGATAAGTCTCTTAACAACACATTAAAACATTATCTGAATTATTTTAATGGTATTTTAGCAAAGTATTTAAGTGTTTAGAAATGCCCCCCCCCCAAAAAAAAATCTTAAAAAAAAACAAAACAAAACACGTTTTCAGTATTCTAGTTACCTTACAAAGACTGGGGAATTTAAACAAAAAAAACATTGTCATTGGACAATATTTTTTTTCCTGGTAGTCAGGCGGATATAGTAGATTAACTCCAATGTGATGGAAATGCCTGCACAATGACTGGAAAATTGTGTGTGTATTTTAACTTTACTCTGCTGGACTGCTTTGTCAACAAGGGCCAGGAACAGAAGTTAACAGGTGGATTGATACCGACTTTTCGTGAACCACCACCAAACCTTTAAGTTGTAAGTTTTGCAAAATGTTATGTTGTTTTACTGTTTATTTTGTTGGTTAGCCAAGTAGTGTTTTAGCCACACTAGCAATGTTTAACTTGTCGCTTGCAGGGCTAATATGGCTAAACAGAAGGTTGACTACATAACACATCTTTGTAACCTACAGTTCAACAGCACTACAAAGTACAAGCTCTAAAATGATCAAAGACTTGAATCAACACCCATTTAAAACAGTTTCAACAAAAACAGAACATTACAACAAACACGAAGGGATCTATTGCAGGACTGTTGAATTCCACTGCATTACTTTCAGCTGGATGTACCTAATAAACTGGCAACTGAGCGTACATTTCCATCTATATTCTGACCCCCACACTCTGCTCTCTGACACATGCCAGTTCTGCCCTGTTGAATCCTAACTGGATTCAACAGGGCTTCAAGTGGTATTGGCCATAAAATAGTCCAGAGCATTTTATGACATGGGGATTTTCCATTGATTGTGATAAGGGGGGCATGTGTGTGGGATTTGGGGGTCCCAAAGCCATATAAGTCCCTGTTGTGATTTAGATAGAGGCATCAAGGGAGGATATGAGGAATAAGAGCAAAATCAAAGGGTTTATAGACAGAGGCAGGAAAAAATTGTACGTTGGATGGCCGACTGGGGGAAAAAACACCAAGGAAGGAAGCAGAGGAAATAGATTTGAGAGGGAGGGATAGTCTCTTGAGTTAATGATGGGAAGATAAAACACTTCCCACCTCTCTCCCTCCATCTCTTGTCATCACAGATTCCGAGGTCTGAAAGCTGATACTGCTTCCACAGCCAGGGGGCACTCTGATCCCTTTTTTGCTGCTGCTCCTAATTTCCCACAGAGCCACTGGCCCAAGGTCATGCTTTTTGCACAGGCTGGAAGCCCTGCACCCCCTCCAGCTTGGCATTAGTATTCTGCTAGCCGACCGACAGACCACAATGTAAGGGAATGAAACCTCCTGTCTGCTCCACAGTCTTCCCTCATAGCTCATTTTGGCTCCTGGTGAGACCATTTGTAATGGAACTGATGGAGGATGTTACTTGGTTTGTGTGTGTGTTTGTGATCAAAAGCATTTGTTCCTACTTTAACTACTATTTAACTACTTAACAACTACTTTAATGAAACCTCTGCTGACCTATTTTTTCATAATAAGCTGTATTTTGCCATAACTGTGTGTGCATAAAAGTCATATTTTTAGTGATGCAATCAGTGCTTATTTAGTACATGTCAAAACAGTTTTGTTCCAAAACAAGTTATTAGATTTTTCAAGCCCCTTGCAGTCATATTTTTGATGATGTAAAATCCTCTGTACTTCTGAAATAACATGCACATACACGGATATACTACACACTTCCTCCCTCCTAGTGTAACTGCTTTTGATTGTCTGATAGTAAATTATTATCACAATTTACATTTATAGCAAACAGTGATATCTGTTCACCAAGTATTGATTTGTGGTTCGATCCTTGGCCTTGGCAGTCTACGTGTCAAAGAATCCTTCGGCAAGATACTGAACTGCTGTGAATGGTTAACGCCCATAATGAACAGGTGACTTATGTTGTAAAAGTACTTTGAGTCATCATATTAGAAAATGCGCTATATAAAATACAGTCCAATTACCATTTAGAAAAGCTTTCAAAGATTTGTACAGTAGTCACTCTATAAAGGTATCTCTGTACAGCTCACATATGTCAAAGTCAAGGCCTGCGGACCAAAACTGGCCCGATGGAATTGTTGTTGGCCTGCATGATAATATCTATTATTAGAGCTGGCCCGCCAGTATATTGCATGCATCACTGGTACTACAAGTCCCACAATGCACTGCCAGTGCTTTGCACGTCAATCAAAGGCCCGTGAGCGCGAGTCCCTGCCCCACTCATTCATCAGCAGCCTGATGGAGCTCGTTACCTGTGGTCAGCTTTCAGCTACCCTCTCCTCAAAAAATGGCTGAACAGAAGGTGGACTTTGAAAACAGGGGATTTCAAGGCAGGTGGGAGGCAGAGTATGTGTTCGCGGATATGGAGGACAAAGGTGTTTGTCTTCTGTGCGGAGACAGTGTGGCTGTCATGAAAAAATCAAATGTAAGGAGACACTATGAAACAAAATATCGTGACAGGTAAATTACTCTGGAAAAGCTGCATAAAGAGCCAGAAGAAATGAATGCAGCTGATTTTTCTTGTATTTAATGTTTAATGTTGTTGTTTATAGATAAAAACAGTCTCATAAGTTGTGTTAGTTCGAGGTTCAAGTATCTAGCTTAGAGTGGTGTGCATCAGAGAGCAGCAAACTCAAGTTGAATATATGTTGACTTTTTGCGCTCTTTTCTTGCTACCACTGGGCATGTTTTTTTTTTTGTTTGAAGGAAATTATTTTTGGCTGTTGTTGGCCTGTGGGAAAATGTTTTCATTTGAAATTACTCTGGACAGCTGCAGATAAAGCCATAAGAAATGAATGCAACTGATTTTTCATACATTCAATGATTAATGTTGTTTTATAGGCAGTAACTTATAGGGTGTGTTAGTTCCAGGTTCAATATGTGCAATAAGGTCATTTCAATCAGGTTTCAATAAACATTGAACCAGTCCAGCCCTCGACTTGGAACATTTTTTTAAATTTTTTTAGAATTCCTTCCGCTGTGTGCATATGCCTTAAATGCTTGGAACATTTTTACATTTAACATAATTAAGCACTTGGACTCATGTGCATGTTAACATCTCCTGATACATACTGATGTGTATCACAAATGTAAATGCAAACACATTGTTGGACTGTGCAAAAGATAAAGTTTAATGAATCTGGATTATCAGATTGATATGGATGCAGACATATTTAGGACACAGTGTTTGGATTATTGGCATCTTTGCTTGACTGAAAGGGATTCAAGCTCTGCCTGCCTGTGTGAATACTATGATTATTCACTGATCATTCATCTGATTTAAAGTTTACTGACACTCTTATTGGGATTGCAACCCCATCTACAAAAAATGTATTTATCCTTCTAATTTGACTTAATTTGATTTTGACATGAAACATTATTAGGCTTTAGTTGTCTGGAATGAATATTGTTTGAAAATTTCTAAAACACATTGTTGGTAAAATATGGTTCAGACACATTTTGCAGGAGACATAATCTGATACTAATGCATTACAGTCATTGATCTCTAATCAGTTATTATAATAATGAAGAATATAACATACCACCAGCATGCTGTGTTTATCATTTGCATAGTTTTCACTTTTGCTAATTTATTTGTCCTGTAACAGAGCTAGTCAACACAACCCTTTCAGCAGCAAGCTCTCATATCTCTCTCTCGCACGTTAGAGCCTCTCAACACCTGAATTCAACATAAGTGGCGATGGCCTTTTCCAATGAGTCTGCACTTTTCAGCTGCTTTACCATGCAACAATAAGGCAACTCACAAATACAGAGATGTTCACACACACTCTTTGTTATCACTGCAGTCCAGGAATGAGAGCAGCAATCTGACCTCAAAGCCATGTCCAACCTGCTATATGTTATGTATTATATTATTTTATCTATTATGTGTTTGAGTCAGCATTATGAACCCTTCAGTATCAGCCATTGTAACAGACTAACCCTCCCACTACAGGCTCCAGTCCCTCCCAGTCTCACCAGTTTGTGTTTGGCATCGGTGAGGTGTGTTTCCTCATAGCTGTCGTCATGGGCTGTCCAGCTGTAAGACACCAGGAAGTGGAGGATGGGTGGGTGGTAAGTGACCTCTGGACGAGCCCAGCGCACCACCAGAGCGCTGCCGTTCACATGCTGCACCTTCATGTTGATGGGAGCACTACTGCATACTTGGAGGAGAATGAAGGTAGGAATCAAAGAAAGAAAGGAGGGATTGAGGGGGAAATGTGCAGAAAAGGAAGAGAAGACGTTAGTACGAGAGAATAGAAAAATAAAAGGGGAAAATGGAAAAGGGAAATGAGGGTGCAATGCATGTCGAGGAAGGAGAAAGAAGAGCAAAAATGAAATGATGAACATAAATTAGGAATATGAAGATAGGAAGCAAGAGAAAGAGGGGAGATAAAGAGGGTTAAATGGACAGAAAAAGGAAGGAGAGATGGAGCAAAGAAGGGGAGAATTGGTAAGAGAAAAGAAAAAAAATCAGAAATAAAGGAAAGCAGTAAGGAAGAAACATGAAAGGGAGGAGGAAATAGTGGAATGGAGGGATTAAAGAACTCAAAGAAGTGAAGGAAGAGGAGAAAAAAGTGAGATGGAGAAAAGTGGGATGAGAAAGGGAGAAAGGCATGAAGGAAAGGATGAACAGGAAATGAAGTAAAGGAAGTGGACATGGGAGAAAAGAAGGAAGGATGGATGGATGTGAAGGGAGAATGAAGGAAGCAATGAGATTTAAAGTGAGAAAGACAGAGATAATTTAATGACAGAATACATCGGCATCAGCTTATCTTTCAAATACACTCAGAAAGAGAGAGAGAGAGTTGTATTCGTGAAGTGTTATATTGATATTGCTGAGTGATCCAGACGAACACACAGACACATGGACATACACACACACGCACATGCACACGTGCACGCACACACATACTGGTTTTGTTAAAAGGGTCCAATAACACAAGCTTATATATAGTCATCGTCAGGCTAAATGCAGCCCACCTGCTCTGCCTTCAAATATCTGACAGTGGGAGATATAAACACAAACACATAAACATTGAATGTTTTATTATGAATTTAACAATTACCACTGTTGCATACAAACCCTACATTCATTCTGATAGGACCAGCCCTGCACTTACCACTAGATGTCTCTGTTTTCCCAGTGACATTTTCTGCTCAGACTATGGAGTGCTTGACTTCAGATTCTGAATATTTCAGAATTATTACTGTGGATTCTCAGTACTGCCAGGCCTTTTCCTGAAACAGGTTTATATAAGCCTTTTCTCGTTTGCCTTGTATAAGTTGCATATACCTTCCTGTTTTCTGATCTGCTCCTTTTTTAATTAGCCATTGATGCTGCTCATGCAAAATCATTTCAGACTTCCTCTGTGTTTACCTGATGTCTTGAAAAACTCAGTGTAATACACATTTTCACAGACTAATTCTGTCAGTGTAACTACAGCCATGTGACAGTCACTCCTATGTGAGTTCTGAGTGCATCTTCCCAAACATAAATACTGTTTTCATTTGCTAATAATTTCCAGTTTTGTTTCCATTTTGCCTTTTTGTAATGTTAAGCTCCCATCTGTGAAACTTGACACTTCCTGTACAGATGTTTCAAAGCCTTCTAGCAACTCAAATGACATTATCCCCAGTGCAGTGGGCTTTTAATGTAAAACATCTGCATGAAGTGTTTCACTAGTGGTAACTTAACATCAAGATATAAAAGGAGTAGTAGTAGTTGTAGTGACCTGAATTAATTCGAAAATGAAAACCTTTTTTGTGTTAAAAAGAGATTTAAAGCAGGAGAGTGGTAAGGATCACATGAATATGTTGCAGTGTTACAAATAGTGCTGTGGAATTTTATATATACTGAATTTACCATGTAAGCTATTGGAATGCAGGTAATTCTAGCCCTCTTCCTATGTTTTTGTGACTGGCCACTATTCAAGCTGGGCACACCTTAGCATGATTTTAGTCCTGGCCATTATTTGAATACCAGCTTTTACTGTATATGATAATTTACATGGACTGCATTCATAGCAATTATGTAGTGCATTCCACTCAAAGCACTTTACAACACATGCCACATTCACCCATTCACACACACACTCACACACAGATAGCACAGCCATTGGCAGCAATTTGGGGTTCAGGATCTTGTCCAAGGACACGCTGACATGCAGACTGGAGGGGCCAAGGATCGAACTACTGACCTTTGCATTAATGGATGACCTGCTCTACCTCCTGAGCCTGAGTAACCCTGCACTGTTCTTATTCTTGTTAGCAGTCAGTCAAATATTTTGGCAAACATTCAGTAAGATAACATCCAGAGCAGCATCTTATTTTTTACAGTATTTTTTGTGAACTTTTGGCCTGAGGCTGTTTTGTCACGGTTTTGTCTACTGAAGGGAAGTCTTAATGTTCCAGTATACAATGATAGTTCAGACAATATTTTTTTTCCAACTTGCCGATTTGAATAAAATGTCCCTGTGCACTATATCAGGCCAGTAAAGACATGTTTTTCCCAGTTTGGAAGAACTTTGCCTAGTCTGCACAGAGCCCTGACCTCAACCTTACCCAACACCTTTGGGATGAACTAGAACGCTGATTCTGAGCCGGACCTTATCAACTAACATCCATGTTTGACCTTACTGATGCTTTTATGACTGAATGGGAGCAAATCCCTGCAGCCAGGTCCAACGTCTGGCAGAACGATTTCAAACAAGAGTGGAGACTGTTAAAACAGCAGATTGATGATGGAGCGGCACATTTAACAATCACATGTAAGTGGAATGTCCGGGTGTCCAGATTTTAATCAACGTTATCTGTAGTGTAACAGTATGTTAAGCAGCAATTCTTTGTACTTTTCACTGTTGGAATAGAGGGAGTAGCATACAACAATGCATTTAATGATTATTCCAAACACTGTATCATATTATGCAAATGTGTAAGGTAATTCGATGATGAACATGGGTTGATTGAGAATAGGACTCACGTGCCTGGTGGAAACAAATTGATTAGCTTGCTCATAAAGAGCTGCAGTGGAGTTTTTCTATTCATAATCTGCAGTCGCACCCCATGTGGCTTAGATTTACTAAAGCCATTAGTCACACACACACACACACACACACACACACAAAAGCACACACATTCACAAAGTAGAACACACACATGCACATCCACCAACATCATTTGGAAGTCAAGCAGTGAATGACCTCTATGCAGGCACAACGTATTTAACAGATTATATCAACCTGGGCCCAGTCAGCCATGCTCTGTGTACGTGTGTCACAGGTTAGAGCATTAATACCACTATAGAAAGCATGTGCTGTACATTCACAGTGTGAGTTGAAGTTTAAAAGTAAGGGAAATAAGTGAATATTTTCAGTAGCCTACACAGTAAAAATCCATGGTAAACACTTCACCAGAGGTGTGTAAAAAAGTAAAATTTGTAATTAATCCAATCAGTCCCGACAGAACACAGGTGTACTGCTCACTGTTAAAGTGAGGCTTCCACACAAACTGACTGGTCTGTCTCACTGTCAATCAAAATATCCACAGCCCTGGACCAGTGCTGTAGAAAAAGAGAGCTGCAACACTTTGTGATCTTGCCACCACACAGTCAAGTGATTCCGGACAAATTTGCGCCATCAACCTGTAAGAATGCTTTCAAGCAGGACAGACGGCGGCAGTCATTTCATCAATTGACCAGTCAACATGCTTGGGAAACTTGAAAACTGGAATTGAAACTTCACAATTCTCTTTTTGAATGCCACTGCCCTAGACTTCATAAGCAAAACTTATCATGCTTGTTGCTTCTCCGTGTATGTTATTATAAAACCCCCCGGAACTTTGGTTTGGTAAAAACACAAAAGCCTGGCGTACAACCCCTAATGCACCCCCTAACTGCTTGTTTGTTCCTCACACAGTTAGGTCCCAAGTCCTGCAGTGGGGACATAACTCTCATTTTGCCTGTCACCCTGGGATTAACAGAACTCTTTCCTTGTTGAAAAGGCATTTTTGGTGGTCCACAAGGGAGACGGACACTCTGGCTTTTGTCACAGCCACACAGTTTGTGCCAGAGGGAAAGCGTCTTATTGCCCCCAGCTGGTCTCTTTAACCCCTACCAGAAATTGAGCATGTTAATCAGGGTGAGATATCAGATATCAGATATCTCACTAAATGTATGAGGGCTCATTAAAGATTGTAGTATTAGTAATCTACCCGAAAACATTATTTTGCTAATTTAAGATGAATTGCTATTTTCCTTAATCATCCTCAATGGATAAAGCAGGTAAATGGACTGTATTTATGCAGTGCTTTTCTCATCTGACAACTACTTTTACAACACAAGTCTACATACAGGTCTACATTACGTGGCTAGCCCACCTCATTAAGAGCTTTTTTTTTTAAACCATTCCCATACTGATGGCATAGCATCAGGTTACTGCGATATGTAAACAGCCAATGCCTGGGATCGAACCACTGACCTTCTGATAAGTGGACGACTGCTCTATCTCTTGAGCCTAAAGGTGTCCCTCACATGGTTCTTTGGAGCTGTTTTACAAAATTGCTGAACTCATACTCAATGTGTGTAACTGAAAGCCCTGTGTGTCTGGAAGGGTGATGAAGAGATGCTCTTAAGGCTTTCATCAAAGATAAGCGGGCCATCATACACTCGCATGCACACACACATATACACACACAACTCTCTCACTCTCCTCTATTTTTTCTCAGAGAAGCCATTTGGAGGAGGAAAGGACATCTTTCGCCCTGCACCACGTTGACCACAGTTGATCGATGACCTGGTCTTGATTGTGGGTCCTGTCTGTGGGGTTTTTGCACTGGGAGCGATTGGGTGGGAAACAATAGTGAAATGGCTGGTGCCAAATCCTTCTTTACACAGTTATTTGTTGTGGATAGATAAAAGTACACAATTAGCTGAAACCCTCGGTGCTGGTGTTCACATTTTTTCTTGCCTTTCTAGAGTCAAATAAAGTGGAAAAGGAAAGGAAGATACTTTACATTACTTCAAATCTTAGTGAGTAAAATGTCATTATAAACAACGGGACCTCTAGCCAAAGCTTTGAAAATGACAGCCAGGTTATTGAAAAAAAAAAAAAGTATCCTGCAACAATGAGCTCTGCCCAGGGAAACCTCAGTAAGCAAATAACAGCTTCACACATTATACAGGACATTTACTGGCCATTACTGATGACATTTAGTTGACATGCCAACTCTCCTTGGTAGTAATATCATTAAAATGCACGATAAAGGCATTAGTTTTTGGTGCACACTGTCACTTTTATGTGGCAGGAAAATGTTTTCTGCTATGAAAAATTTAAATGCTGCTATGTGTGAAGTTTCACTCTGTGCAGTACAGCTCACCATGTGTCACTGTTTTAGAGGAGACTACCACTTGATGGCATGAAGGACTGTAAATTGAGTAGCACTTAGACTGGCACTTGCATTGCTCAAACTACTTGATACAGTACTTGTGTCTTTTTTTAAAACTGTTATTGGTGCACATTTAGATATTATGCAGGGACATTATTCAGCTCTTGGACATCTTAGCACTGGCCTAAACAAAATAGACATAAAAAATGGGTGGAAAGGTGAAGAATAAGTACTGCACATTCAGATTGCAAGTTAGTGTCATTTTGTGTTTTTGAAATGAGCAATTTTAACTTGCAAATAAGCTTAAATGACATTCTTGAAACCTAATTTCACAATTAGACTTACTATCACTGAAACTGGGAAAGAATATACAGGATGTCTGACAGTAATGTGCTGTGTAGATTAGAATAAAAAACAGAGAAAATACATACAGTAAAAGCCAGAGCAGGCTCATCTCTGGTAAAAGAGACCTGACCTGAGCTGAAAGTGAGGAACAAACAAAAGCAAATGCATGAATGTGTGACAAAACGCTCCAGGTGGCCACTTCTACCCTGCAAGAAATAGCCTCGCGCGTAACCTTCCACAGGCCACAGTGTGCTGTAATTAGACTACCATTTTTGTACAGATTAAACAAACATGATATAATGTGTAAATCTGTGAGCTTTAAAGGTGCTGTTGGATGATTTTTTGAGTGAGGCGACCTTTTTCCTTGTTTCCAGTCTTCATACTAAATTAAGTGTATTTCTCAAAACGTTGAAAAATGCTTTTAACAAAGTATCCAGTCACAAGTACCATGCCTTGAGATTTGATTACACTGTCAAAGGATGCAGACGAGATACTAATCAAGCCTTGTAAATTGAACATAACACTGAAGGTGTGCCATTTGCCATTTTGACTGGTCTTTTTAGAAGGGAGAAAAAAGTGACCCATCAGTTTCTATAACCATCTTCACAGTGCATTATTGTGTAAGGGTACAGGCTTTAAAGGGCATTTACAGGCTTTATGACCATGCTCAGAAGAACATATAATGATTACTGATGCATTGAATGACTCATAAACAGTATAAATGTAATGTGTCATAAAGTACAAGTGTAAGCATATTATGAAGTTAAACTTTCATCATGAGTAATGTTTCTTGACAGGTTGTCTAAGATCAATAAACACAGCTACTTTTGGCCCCATTAGATGCTGTGCAACATGACTTATTTATGGAGAAGAACAACTTATTTATTTCACTTAGCTGTCTTCACTATCATGTTACTTCTACATCAGCACTTAAAATACTTGCTAAATACAAATAAGTATAAGGTATAAGTTGACAATTCATTTCACAACAGTCCTTATCAGACAACATAGACATGTCATTAGATGCTTGTGCATGTAAGTTACTGTAATGTTATATTTCTAATGTATAATTGTGCAAAGAATGCGCTCTTACAATGTCCATGTGCCTTTATAGTGCAATACATGTGATAATAGATTTTATGGTCTGAATGGTCCCTGCTTTTGTCATGTACTGGAAATGCAACACTAATGTAGCCAGACAGTCAGCAATTTAGGAACTTGAGAAGAGTTCATCTTTGCTCATGCTTTCAAACTAGTCATCTCTCTGTAAAAAGGTTTCTTTATGGGGTCAAGAGTAAAACAATATTTTCAAACAGGAAGCAAATACACTCTAAGACTCTTTGTGAACAAAAGTAAAAAAGGCTTTAATATAGCAGTCTGTCAACCTTTTTCTCAAATCACCAGCTAACGCAGAGACAGAGGGGAAGTTCAGAAGCACATTCCAGTTCAAAGGAACAAACAAATTCCCTATAGTATTTGTAATCCACAACAAAAATGGGAACTACCGGCCTTCTAAATATAACTGCAAAGCAGCAATAAACTAAAGCTTCCTTTTGTAAATCCCCACCCTTTGTGTAGGCCTCATTTCCTTTTTAATAGGTGCTCAATATCCTGTGGGCATCTATCAAGCAGCCTAATCAGCAGGTGGGCATCAATGCACATATCTAACTGAATATACTAAATAGGCTCTAGCAGACTGAAACCCTGGACAAAATGCCTTTGCTTCCTTTTGTTAGCCAAGGAGTTTGGGTTTATTTCGATTAAAGTTGTTCATGTTTTAAATCACAGCTGATCTTTTCATCTGACCCAGAGTCAGACGAAAAGATCAGTATCAATTTAATCTTAGCCCAGTACAGACATCTGCTGTTTTCAGACAGGAGGAGAAGAACCTGCCTTTTTATTGTGTCTGGGAACAATAATAGTTCTTAGAACAGTGTTTTCAGGGGCTTTTCAGCTCCTGCTTCAGAGTAGATGCTCTCCTAGCACAAGAAGAACCTTGACCTTGACTTGAGTGTATAGTGATTGATCCAGATGTAAGTGTTCGCTGATTGGTTGAACACATGAGCCAATGCGGCACCAGCAACTGCCATTTTTAACAACCTGTGTGCAATATCAGCTGTGTAAACAGCAGCTCGGAATGGTAGCATTAAAAAATGTGACAAAATATGAATAAATGAATGTCAAATTGTTGCTGTTCTATGACTCTGTTGGTAATGTCAATGCTATCAGTAAAAAGGCCTTGAAGATACGCAGTTCTCGGTGGAGCTCTGCAGTGGGCAGTTCCTCTCAGTCTCCAGAACTGTTTGGTCCGAAAACGGTTATTGGTCCAGGCTGTGTTTAGCCTAGCTTTGCACATACAGTGGAGATGGGGGACCCACTAACCTAACTGTCTGAATGAATGAATGTCGTAGTTACAGAGAGCTGAAGTGAAATTGGATCTTCAAGTAACACTGTAAATCTTTCTCAGAGAGACTGATAAATGAAATGTAAGGACAACGAGTAGGCTGGAGATGACTCAGGACTTTCTGTGTGTTGTATTGTGTTGCTTGTTAGCTTGCCGGTTTGTTGGTATGGAAGCTATCACGTTTTTACAACTGTGTCATTATATGTTTAAGATGTGAACAGGAGAGCGAGTTAGCCCAGTTATGTGGTTTTCTATGTACTTTCTTTCTATGTACTGGACACAGAGATGAAACTGATAATGGTTCTGTCATTTGCTTCAGAATGCCAGGCGAGTGGACCTATATTACCCAAAATGTTGGTATGTAGCTTTAACACCTAAAAGGTATTCCTTTTTGTTTTCTGTCAAAGCCTTCATGCGTCTGTCTGTCATTCAGCTTCACTAAATGTGACCAGCCTTTCAGAGACCCAAAAGTAAATGAAGCATCATGGCTGATGGGAAACAAGCACTAGCAGCATGAGGGCATTCAGGCTGAGCTACAGTAAAATGGAATGAATTAGCAGGAGGGAGTGAAATGAAAATGACTTATGCAATTTAGCTGCTGCTGTATAAGATTTGCACAGGTTTTTATTCTACAACACCACCTGTGTGTTGAGTGTTTGTTAGGTGAGGAAGTGGAGAGCAGTTATGGGCCAGGTGAACACTCACATACAGTACATGCATAGATTTCCATCATCAGCCCACACAGCTGTAGCTATGGTAGCATGGTGCAGAGAGTGTGTAGGAGGCATGTGGTTTGTGTGTCTGTCTGTCTGTCTGTCTGTCTATCTGTTGGTCTGTCTATCTCTAGTTTTTTCAGCTCTAATCCTCTTTGCCTTTTTTCCAAGCTGTCCTTTCCCTCCTCCTCCTCTTCTGCTTTTCCTCTGCCAGCCTTATAGATCTGCTTACAGCAAACATGTCCCACTGCAACGCTCAAGGACATACTGCACGAGCATGCAGCACTGTGCCAGGACAACACATACACATATACAGTGTGTGTGAGTCAGTTTGCGTTTGTGTATCTGTGTGTACATCTAGGTGATGCACCTCTCTCATAGTCGACCATATGGAAGTGTGTATGAAGGAAGAGAGGGGACAAATCCTGCCAGGACAGTTGACACAGCACAGATGCTAGGCCACACACAAACACACACAAATACACAGAGAAACACATGCACACGCTCACACATGCATGCATACACACACACTGAACAATGTGTGGTGTTGTTTCAGTGGTAATGAGGCAGTACTGGGAGGACGGCTGGTGTGCCTCCCACTGCCTTATGCTAGGGGAGTTACCCAGCTCGCTGGTGAAATGACAGAGAGCAAGCCCAGACCACATGCACACATGTATGCACACACTCATACACACGAAGACTAGACAATCAGTTTCCTATGGGCATATGAGCAACACTGAATATCCCTCATTTATTAACATTAGGAAATGTCACCATCCAGGAATAATGTGAGAATATTAGACCAGTTTAGAGAGGAAAGAGGGGAAAATGTAATGATGCTATAAAGATCAGAGATGGCGCTAAGCACTTAGAAATTGTCTTAGTGGATGAAGATAGAAGAACAGTCTGCAATCTAAGATAAAATGAAAATGAATTGTTATTATTATTATTAATAATAATAATAACAATAATAATAATAATAATAATAATAATAATAAACTTTTTTGTATAGCACCTTTCATACAAGAATGCAGCTCAAAGTGCTTTACAAGGAAAAAATCACATACACCAAGTGAGTGTTGCTACACAGAAATAAAACTGACAAAAAAAAAGGAAAATATGAAATAATAAAACTCAGTTGATAATGATAAGACAATCCATAAAACAACAGAAAATAAAGTAAAAATAAAGTTGAATAATGATGAAAAAAATAAAATACAGCATAAAATAATAAAATACAGGTTAAAATAGATGACAGAGAATGCATAGAATCAAGTAAAATACAACATTTTAAAATGAATGCCGCAATGTGTAAGCACGAGGCAAAGCACAAACGTTTCAGACATTTTTCAGGAAGCCATAGCTAGTTAAATGCCAAAGTGAAGAGATATGTTTTTAGCTTTCTTTTGAAAATATTCAGCGAGCTGCTTCCCTAATATCTGTAGGTAGTGTGTTCCAGAGCTTTGGGTGAAATGGACAAAGGCTGCATCCACAGTTTTCTTTCGATATGTTCTTGAAGGCAAAAAATAAACAAAGGAGGGAGCGATGTAGCTTGGTCCTAGTCCATTAAGGGCTTTGTATACAAAGAGGCGGACCATAAAAATCAATCCTGAATGTTACAGGAAGCCAGTGCAGAGCAGCTAAAACTGGTGTTAATGTGCTGTCTCTTGGCTCTGGTTAATAGTCGAGCTGCAGAGTTTTGAAAAACTCTGCAGCTGCAGCTGTGTTTTTTTTTTTTTTTTTTTTTTTCAGGAGGCCAGTAAATAATGCGTTACAATAATCAATAAGTCAGCTTGAAATAAATGCATGGATACATTTTTTTAGCATCTTTTAATTTTATTTTTTTTTTAAATGGTTGTACTTTCGCTATGTTCCTAAAATGGAAACATGAAGTTTTTGTCATCTTGTTGATGTGATCTGAATCTCAGATAACACCAAGATTTAGAACCTCAAGATTTTATCCAGGAAGTTCATTTCCCCAGATTTTTAAACAGCATTTCTCTCTCTGTTTTAGAGTCGACTATTAAGATTTCGGTTTTGTCCTCATTTAACATCAGGAAATTATTGCTCATCTATTTATTTACTGTCAAAAGACAGTTAACAATGGAGTCTAGCATCATTTGGTTCAGCAGAGATGTACAGTTGTATGTCATCTGTGTAACTATGGAAACATGCACTGCGTTCTCTAATGTGTCACCCGGTGGCAGCACGTATAGTGAGAACAGAAATGGACTCAGGCACCTGCCCTGTGCAACCCCACAACAGATGTCATGTTTCTCAAACACATGATCTCCAAGGCTGATTTAAAACTTTCTCCCTTTGATGTTTGTTTTGAATCAGTTTAACACATGAGTAAGATATCATGGTCAGTTGTGTCAAAAGTTGCATTTAGGTCTAAGAGGACAAGAAGTGAGATCTTATTTTCACCAGAATTTAGTCTGAGGTCACTGATTATTTCAATAAGAGCAGTTTCAGTGCTGTGGTCTAAAGCCTGACTGAAACTCCACCAGGATGTTATTTTCTTTAAAAAGGGCATCAATTTGCACTGAAACTATCTTTTCCAGTGAATGAATAGAATATGGGATATCGACTTATAGTTGGTGAGTGCATTACAATCTAGGTTGGGTTTCTTTAGTAATGGTTTTATAAGCAGCTGTTTTCAATGCATCGGGTAAGATGACTATTTGCAGACATGTACTTGGAATCATCAGGAGTTGACTTGCAACACTGCCAAACACCTGCTTTAAAAATGCTGTAGGTGCAGGGTCAACAGGAGGTGGATGAGTTGGACTCAGTGACAGTCTTGCAGAGCTCAGTTAATGTAAGCAGGAGAATTTTCCCATGGTTACATCTTTTTTACAGGGTTTGATGAGCTCTTCTGTGTTCACATCAGCAGCAATGCTGGCTCTGATTGAGGTTATTTTATTATTGAAGAACTTCACAAGTTGATGCAGAGAACTGTGGACGAGTCTATGTGATGTAGGAGTGCACATGCCACTTGGAATTTTTTTCAAAACACCTAAAAAGTAAAAATAACTAAGCTAAAAAATATCAAATAAATCTACATTATCAACATGATCATGTTGTTTATTATTATCATAAAATAATTAATAATTATTAATTTAATGCTTCATTAATGATAATTATAAGAACAGAATAAGGAAGCAGCAATATATTTCAAGACTTTTACTTTGATGATGCTGAGTGTTTCCTCATTCTGTGGTGGTTTGTGGTGTCAGTGTGTAGTTTGAAGAGCTGAAACTTAAAAAATTATGGGTTAAAAATAATTTGACAAGAAAAACTACCCAAGTACAATTGTAAATAATTTAGATGAATTTTGGAGCAGTTTTGCTGTATTTCGGTCCAAGCTGAGAGACAAAGGGGCTCCGTATAGACACTGATTTCTTTATTAACATTCATGGCCATAAGGAAGAGGTAAGTGTACATCTGAAACTTAAAGTCTCAACACTCCTACCTTTGGAAGCCTCTGTTCCATATGGCCCACTGCCGCTGTCAGTCAGGTCAGGCAGCCAGGCATCTTTGACCGCTGACTTGAAGACGTGGCGGTTGTCCAAGCTCTGGATGGGCCTGAAGTTGCTACGCAGATACTCCACTGACTTAACATGGTCTTGTTGCTCCGTGGTGAAGATGGAGTAGAAAGCCTCCAGCTGGTGGGGGAGAGTGAGCATGGCAGAGACATAGGAATGGAAAGAGAGGAGTGAAGACAAGAGGAGTTAATGCTTGGCAGACCTCACATCCTGTTTTGATTTTGAGTTGATGATTTTGATATACATCATACAGCAGTCAGAGCCACTTCAAAATACACTCCAGAAATACACTATATGATAATATAATGCAGAAATGTAAATCAGATAAGATGAATTTTTAATGATCCCCATGAGGAAACTGGGTTGCTGCAGCAAAACAAAAAAACCTAAAAAATATATTTTCAAAAAGCAGAATATTGGAAATATGTTAATGATAATCCCAACATATGATGAACATATTCAATAAACAATGTATCCATACATCTGTGAAAAATCTGAATTATTAGTAATACAGTGAAATCTTTCATGGATTCACTGTTTTAATGGTATGGACAACAAATTATTCCAGCATTGAGGATTCAGATATTCATAATGTGTAAGTATTTCTTTCTTTTTTTTTTTTTTTTTAATTGTCCTATTATTTTTTCTTTTTTTGGTATAATTTTCTGGAGATACACATATTCTCTTTCTTTCTGAGACTTCAGATTGATTATCAATCAGTATGTTGCCTGCTCTCTCCAAAGTTATTTGTATACATTTGAAATGAAAAAAAAAAAGAAGATAATTTGTGATTTTAGGGGAAATTATATAATCTAACATATAATATAGCAATATAACTAATTGTCAGTTTCTACAAAAATGTTTATATATGTGCAATTTTGCACTTTGAATCAGCCAAGTTTTTTTTTTAAATCCAGCTTTTGTGCTAAGCTAAGTGCCCCATGCTTCCATTGCCATAAACACAGACATGTGAGTGATATCTACCTTCTCATTTAACCCTCTGCAAGAAAGTGAATAAGCACATTTCCAACAGTATTGTGTTATTACATTAAAGTCTAAAGTGCATCTGTAAAATCCAATATGTGACGCAGCTCATAAAGGCAGAAGCGGAAAAAAAAAAAAAAAAGAGGAGCTTAAATGCGGGTTCACTGCTATGTCCAATACCTCTCTCATGACCAGAATCCAGAAACAAAACAGACATACAGTACATTATTGCATGGAGTTCAATACAAGCATAAAGAAATCACACAAGTAGATACAAATAGGCAATCATATTCATCATGGTCATGAAAGACAATAAAAATGTACAAGTCTAAGAATCTAATCATATGTATCTTTGCAGACAATTAAAAAAATTCTAATAAGCAGTGTCGAAAAATTCCCATCCAGATTCTTAAACCA
This sequence comes from Chaetodon auriga, assembly GCF_051107435.1. NCBI lineage: Eukaryota > Metazoa > Chordata > Actinopteri > Chaetodontiformes > Chaetodontidae > Chaetodon > Chaetodon auriga. The sequence goes on along the minus strand of NC_135075.1, from coordinate 2,419,799 downwards.
GATAATTGAATCACAGGAAAGAGGAAAAGTCAACTTCTTGATCCAGATCTGATGGTTTCAATCCAAAAAGTCTCCCACTAGAGGAGATGTTTAAGTCTGTCAGCCGCCAACACTCCACCCACCTCCCATCCCCAGACCTGTTGGAGATTAGTTGAAAAACATGAACTATCAGTGAGTGTGGGTCCTTGTGGCATGCATCTCTGAAGTGCTTTCACAGGGGATAATTATGGTTTTGGAGTTCTAATTGCATATTCATGTCCTGCCAGTCGGTCTTTCAGGCTGTGTTTTGTGTGTCCGGCATGAAGTAACCACAGACACACTCCAAACGACACTACACATGTAGTGTTGGATTTGGCAAAGTCCTTGAGATACTCAGTGTTTTGATGAACACATTGAAATAATGAGTTACAATAAATGATGTCATGCATATTTGCATAAACTGCACATAAAGGAAGCCACAAAATCCTGGGTCTAGATCTGGTAAATCTTGTTGCCAATCTAGTTGCCAAACTCATGCCAGACACTTGATGAATGATGAATCAGGAATATCCAAAGACTACTGGTCTGATTATGGCAGCCAACTGTGGCCCAAAGTCACTTCAAGTGCTACTAAAAGGGCTTGGTTGTCTGACACAATTGGTGCAACTATGCAGTCTCTAAAACCCCTGAGAAAAAGGTGTAACAATGTATGGGCCAAAGCTGAGCCAAAGCTCCTGGCCCTCCTTCGGAAGAACACTCAGTTACACCTAGCTAGATTTGGCTGAATACTTGATTGGGTTTGGGAAACTAGGAAGTATCTCTGGAAAGATGGATGTGACTTCAATAAGCGAATTTAAGGCTGAATAGATACTACCTGTATACATACTGAGCCGACATAAAGAAGTGACGTTCATATACTACATTGATTGATGAAATTTAGTATCTGACACAGTGACACTGTTTCCAAAGTTTTTTAAATCTGAATTTCACTTCCATGCTATCAAGCTGTGAACATTTTGCACTGCTTTTGGTTGATGTTGAAGTTGGCCTCTTTTTGCATGCTGCCATTTGTCAAATGCGTGCTGGGTGGCAAGATGTGCGACCAGACATGCATTTGCACTGTGTGATTGAAGTGTCATCTTTCTGCCTGTGTTGGCAGATGGATACTCTGTACAATGTGTTTGGAAGCAATCCACACAGACAAACAGCTTGTGTGCAAGGGAGTGTTGGACAGTGGGAGGGGGTACTGAGAGAAGATTTAGTTTAATGAAGGTACATGTCTCAGTGAGGGGATGTCTGAGAACAAATTCTCCCTGTGACTCTGTGTGTGCAGTATGATAATCAGGTGCTCTGAAAAAAACAAGAAAAAGAAAAAAAAACATCAACTAAACCACAGCAAACTAAGTCTGGGTATAAATATTTAAGGATTTGTCCTTGACTTATTATGGTAAATTGAACCCAAGAATTGACTGTCCTCTCTGCCAACCAACTGTAACCATTGTTGTGAACAAAGCTCCTCCAACAGTTAACCACACAACCTACCATAAAGGAATGAAACACAAACCAAACCAGAGAACTGAAACAAACAAACAAAATCTAATATATATATGAAACTGTTATTCTAAAGGTACATTCAGACTGACTGTGTCTGAAAAAGCCATTTTTTGAGGCAATACGACTGCACAAAATACTAGAAGATAAAAGAAATGTGAACATTGTGTTCAAATGTGGATTTGAACACATGCAGATTCATTTTCTGTGGCATAAATAGAGGAAAAAACAGACTTTATGGTGGAAAATGCTTTAAGTTGAACAAAAATTTAACGCTAATCATGTGGTTCACGTCCTCCACAAACATAGCTGGTGTATTTATTGCTACCTGGTAAATAGCTGATATCTGAGCATTTGGAAAATTTGGTATATGTAGAGAACCAATGCAGGACTGCTCAAACCCTTCAGTGATCAATTTTGCAAGTGCAAAATTTGTTTGGAATTTGATCTGTATACATCTTGAGAACCTAAGGCTGCAAATGTTTCAATCTGTCCATTAGATTTCAATATTTCTTGACAGAGCATTTATGAATTTAGATTGAAATGACACTTTTAATCCATTAGGCACTTCTCTCAGCAGCTACAGAGTTTAGTGTAGTGGAAGCTTTTTACTCTGATTCAATCACTGTTCAGAATAACTTGGGGACCGTAAATATCCTTAACAAATGTACAACATGTGGACTGTAGGTACTGAGATATCTTGGTCTGGCACAAAGTGTGATTCATGGATAAAGTGAGAATCCCCATCCTTAGGCCCCACCTTTTGTGAGGGAAAAACAATAGCAGATGAGGAAGTCAGCCAGTGTTCTTTCATGAGCAGAATGTAATTGCAGCAAACCCAAATCCCAAACCCCCCAAGCTGCTGCAAAACAAATGTAAAACCGCCATTAAACGTCAGCCTGCCAGCTTTGGTGACCAGCTTTAGGGGTGACTTTCTGAGATGATGAAAGTCAAATCTGGGCGTCAAAGCAAAGGATTAATAAGAAAAAGCCCTGTTCTGGCTCCAATGTTTACCGAGCCATAGTAAACCCTCAGGATAGGCTGGACAAAGACTGAGGATGGAGGTAACATTGTACGATGAAAGAATAAACAGATCCATGCACAGCTCTTTAACTTACTCCTTTGCGTTAGGTTTACCACACTTACTAAGAGTACCTTTCTTGTGAGCTGCTGATTTATATTTTGGTTTGGTTCCTGGGCCTAAATTGCTGTGGTTCCAATGCAGCTTAAACATCAATGTATCAAGAGAGCTGGATACTTTCTGAGATGGCACTCCTTTCAATGAAAGTAGCTCACTGGGCGTATACGCCAAAAAAAGTTTTTCAAGTCTCCTTAGGCGTCTGTTTTTGTTTTTTTTTTAATTAAAGTTGTTCTTGGCTGTGTTGGATCATTTCCTGCTGTTTTCCTGCATACACAAACATAAAAATATGTGACGCTCAGAGAAATGTATTTATTGTTTTTCAGCCATTCTTTTGTAATTATTAAGCATGCAAAAGTCTGTTTGGGCAAGTGTGCATCACATTATCTGCAATTCAAACTATGGCCATTACATCAACACTGCCTACAGCCCAGTGCCATTCTTGTGGACTTCAGATAAAGTCCTTGACTTCCAAAAACATTTTCTGTATTTCTGAAAATTTCCCATAGTCAAAGGGGCACCAGGAAATCTATCTGTCTCTCTCTCTCTCTCTCTCTCTCTCTCTCTCTCTCTCTCTCTCTCTCTCTCTCTCTCTCTCTCTCTATTCCAAAGGTCCACCCTAATCAACTCAGGAAACATGATCATATAAGTCTAAGAAAGCCTCCAAATCACTCTGGAGCTGAGGTGAACACCTGTCATCATACACACAGTAGTTTGAGCTTTTGTTATCATTAGTATATTAACTAGTGCAGCTTTAAGGCTGGACAAAGTTCTGCATTAATGACTGTAAGTTACAGTAAGTAATGTCTGTGCAATGTCCTAAAATGATTGCTAAACCAAACAGTTTAATCAGTGTCTCTAAATGTGTGTGCATGACAGATTAAGAGCATATTTTCTGAGAATGCTCACCACTGTATAGCTTTACTGTGTGTGCTGAACTGTGTTTGTCGACTGACACTGCAGACATTATTTTTGTGTGTCTGTGTGTAAATGCTCACTATTTATAGCCTGCCTCCAATCTGTGTTTCTTCTTACACAATGGACTGCAGTAGTGCATGAGGCAGAGAGCCGTCAGCTCTTCCTACACTTTTGGATCAAATGCAGATGATACTGGCATAACAACCACAGTGCTGCCTCACAGCAAGTCATGTTGTAACTCCACATCCACATTAGCCTCCAGTCTGAGTTGAAATCACTAGACCATCAGAGCATACAGGCTTGGTCACAGCAGAAATTAGCAGAGCAAATTTCCTTTGACAATATAAACAGATTATAGGCAATCTATTTGAGAAACAGGGACATAATGTTTTTCTCCACAGATACCACTGGTTAAGATGCTTTTTACTTTTAAAGGCAATAAATAAGGCATTCAGTTGACAACATGGTAAACTGGAGTCACAGACTACTCTTTGAAATCTGCACAAGGGGTTGATGACTGTGGAACAGTATTACATTTTCACTATAGTGTTGAGCTTACTCAGTGTTGTCATTTGTTTCCACCCAAAAGTTAGGTTACATTCCAATAAACTGACCCCTTCTCTCTTCTGAGTGGTACTGTATGATTGAGAATGACAGGCCACTGAGGTCAGGAGGCTCAGCACATAATGACTGATAACTGATGATGGTCAAACTCAAAGGTCATTTTCATTTATTACAACTAAGGTGAAACTTTTCCTATTCCACTTATTATCTTGTGATTATTTGTTATTTTGTGGGGTGGCAGTAGCTCAGTCTATAGGGGCTTGGCTTGGGGACTAGAGGGTAGCTGGTTTGAGTCCTGCATGGACTACTCTACTACTACTGATTTGGACTAGTAGGTGGAGAGGTGCCGCTTCATCTCCACCGAAAAATGTGGAGGTGTCCTCGAGCAAGGCACCTAATCTGTAACTGCTCAGGCCGTCACACTGTGGTCACACATCTCTACATATCAATAGCATGTTGATTAGGTTTCTCTGTGTACCTGTGTGTGTGTGTGTGTGTGTGTGTGTGTAATAAAGTACTAATTCAGAATGTAAACACAAATTTCCCCTCAGGGGGATTAATAAAAGAATTATTCTTCCCAGCTCTGTGCTAAAAGACTTGCAAAAGCTTACATCTGCTCATCCGAGTGAAAACTTTTAGTAAAGATAAACTTTTTTTTTTTTTTTTTTTTTTACTTCTAGTTAATGGCTACAGTCAAACGAGTGTTTAGCTTTCTTTACTCTTCTTTTTATTAGCAAGCTAGCTTGGACAGATAATGTTACATTAACTTTAATGTGATATTATCCACAATTATTTTATGACTCCTAATTTTATCATTAATGTAACCATAGTTTTGAGTCTTCTTAATTGTAAAATAGAAGACTGGAGGTAATCTTTCCCATATTTTATCTTCTGAAAGTTGTGTGGCAGTTCTACATTTAACTTGTTCTTCTACTGTATCCAGTCTAAACAACTTTTACCCAGAAGAAAAGACTAAAACTGAGGTCAGCTTTTGTTGTTCAAGTTCAAGTTTCATACACCCCTAACCTGTAAGCTTTTCAAACACAGTAGTGTTTGCCTTAAACATGAACTGAGAAACTGAACTCATGCAGACAAGGGTGAATGGACAATTTTTAAATGTGTCCATTTCCATCGTATTCCAGAATATGCAGGTTGAGCATCTTGCTGACTACATGGCAGCGTTTAAGTATTGTAATCTTTACAATCAGAATGGTGACTGATGACAAAAATAGTTCTTTTCTGCATTTCTTTTGTTTTACCCGATGAACTAAAACATATATTGAACTCTCAAAAGCAAGGAACATACTGAACAGTGGATTTTGTGTACACCCCTATTAGGCTGATGTCCAGTGATCCAACAGCATTTCAGTGACTAGATCAATGTGTAATTAAGACCCGCCTCACATTGAAATATAATCATAAGCTGTATAATCAGTAAGCTGTTGTTGAAACAACAGTTAAATGTATCCAAGACCAGATTTATTTGCGATGTGTAAATATATATAAACATGCATATCACCAGATCACTGCTTACTGAGGTATTTTATAATCAGTACTAAATCTTATGAAAGACTTCAAGGAGAAAAAGAAACCCATATGGCTGTATCTTATCTGCTTTCTGGAAATGTTGGCGCACTTGCACACAATGCCAGATGGAAATCCTAAAAAAAAAAAAATTCTCACATGTCCCACTTGGAATTGCTACTGATCTCAACAGTACTTCCCTGTTAGCAGCTCATTTTTAGAGTGACTGTGATGTGAGACCAGCGTGGCATAAGCCATCTTAGGTTGGTAACATCTGAGACACATTTTTTCTCTCTCCCATACACACATAAACACACACGTCAAGTGCACGAATACAAGTGTGGCAAGCCCACATGGCTGTTTGAAAGGAAGGCATTTTAGGTGAGTTGTTGTGTAAGAGCCTGTGCATCGATCCACTCTAAAAGCAGGCCCAAAGCAACCTCTGTCACTCCTGCGGACCAACTTCAACTATGATCCAAAACAAAACAGTAGTAGAAAGAGGGGAGAGAAATAAAATACAAAGAAGCAGAGAGAGACAATAACTAGAGTCACCATTAGTGTTAATTCTCTTTCTAGCATCCTCCTTTTATCTTTCTCCATGATGTTTTCTCTGGAGAGTTACACACCAACAAAAAAAAAAAAAAAAAAAAAAAAAAAAAGAGGGGAACTAAAGGACTTCAAAAAGCATTTGCACATGTTGAGAGAGACTGGCTAATGGCCAGGAATCAAAAGCTAGATAACTGGAAGGATGAACAATGCCCGTCGCTTGCTCATTTGTTGACTCTTTGTTGATTTTGTCTTTAATCTGCAGAAAATGAATCCTCCAAAAGCATGTGTAGTGTTATACAGCATAGCTTTCATATCATCTGTGTTATGTGCACAGGAGACATTTGTTCCCTGTCTTTAGCCTTTAAACAGATGCAGACTCTCAGGCAACACGTGTACAGCTGCCATTCTGTTAAGCTGGATTTCGCCTCAAAAATGTAATTACATATTTAATTACATGTCAGTATTATGGCATTTTGCCTGTCATCTTGAGGGCTTCTTCATTTATAACTGACTGTGGGGTCGTTGACACCACCTGATTCACAGTGCTCCTTGCACAGGATCTGATCCAATGCCAGTTCTGTTACCCTTTTTTGTGACTTCAAATGAACAAAACAGGCCTCACCCTTCTTTGGTGCATTTTTAACCAAACCTTCTAGTCGTTGCTGAATTAATTTGCCGAGGGAAGGCATAATAGGAAATAAAGACTGCGCAGTTGCATCGCTCTGTTAGTATGTAGGTTTTCCTGGATTATTGGAGATAAGTGGAGTTTAGTTAAGGGAAAGAAAAAGGTCTAACTTCCTTGGGTAGAACTGAATAAATAACATATGTGTAGCACAACATTTATTTACATTACTGCAATATTGCACAACATTTATTTACATTTACAGTATATTTACATTTAAATTTTGTTTTATTTTGTATTCACTGTTGCTTTTTCTGTATATATATATATATATATATATTTTTTTTTGTCACTTTTTTGTTTACTTTTTTAAATTCTTGTATATGTTCTATGGTCATCTGTATGTTTTTTGTTCATTGCAACAAAACAATTTCCCAGATTGGGATCAACAAAGAAGCAGTCTAAAGTCTAAAGTCTAAAGTATAAATCATATGTCTTTTACCTAACTGACCATAATGTAGCTCTTCCTTGCATTTCCAAGTGGTATTATTGTTGGTGCCATAGTCACAAAGACAACGGGAGCACTTTCCATTTTCTTTAGAGCCTAACTACCAACAAGACAGGAGACACCTTTTGTTTCCAAACTTCCGTACAGAACCAATCAGCGTCATTTTGAAAATAAGAGGGAAGAAAGAAGCATGTTCACTGAAGAGGTAAAATGAAACTGTTATAATTGTATATGGAGTTTACATAGTTTGAATATTACTTTGCAGGGACAAGTAACTACAGCAGGGGTTGGCATCAGGGAGTCGAACAAAACATACATAGAAAAAGTGTGAGTTCATTCATTTTTTCTGCTATGGAGATATGAAAGCAGATGGAATAAATGAAAGTTTAAAAGCTAAATGAAAACCTGTCATGGCCACATAGCTGGAAAAGAATGAAAGAAGTGCTTTAGAAGCATGCAGTAAATTTGAAATATGTTACTGTCAAAATCTTCTATCTTCTATACCGACTATCCCTTTCGGGGTTGCAGGGGGGCTGGAGCCTATCAATGGGCAAGAGGCGGGGTACACCCTGAACCGGTCACCAGTCGATTGCAGTTATTGTCAAAGTATTTAAGCTATTATGTTTACAAACTCAGAGAATCATGACTGAAAGAACTGGCAACCTCTGTCCCACTAGCACCACTGGCAATGCAAGTGTCTTTTTTTTTTCTTTTTTTTTTTTCCTGAAATTAAGGCTCTATTTCCCATAATCTTCCTTTGTTGCTAAAAATGCTAGTTAGTGAATAGAGTTTAACTGGATTCTGAATGTATGATTATTCTTGAGATGTGTCTTATAATTGACTGAAGTCTGGCAAGGAGGAGGGTTTTTTTTTTTTTTTTTTTTTGATAGGTCTGAAGGTGAGAAAAACTTCCACGTTCTCAACAGTGTGCAGCAGAGGACTGATGTCAAGCACTGTATTGATGTGAGTCATTCTGTTATTTTCGGTAAGGCTGGGAGCAGACCTTAAGATTTTTAAAACTTGCAAAGTCTAGACAGCCCAAAAATAATGACTTTTTTTTTTTTTTTTTTTTTTGTCTTGGCAGCCACAAAGACCACATACTGAATAACCGAGACACGCACAAGATGCAGGTAGACAATAGTAAGAGCTGCATTATAAACAATCAGAAGTGTACAACAACACAAACTCTTGTTCCTGTATAAGAACAGAAATAGACAGTAATCAAAAATTGCTTTTCTTGCAAATTTGACTTGAGACTGGAATGACCTCAGTACAATTTAGTTTTAGTCAGGACAGAAAATGAGTCAGTTTGTATGAAAGACTAATTCTCTTAAATAAACTAAACATTAACTGGCTAGGTCTTCTCTCAAGTGAAGATGTAACTTCTCTTTTTCATATCAAATATAAGCAGAATCTCTTTGGGCTTTTGAACCGTTTGTACAAAATATACAATCTGAAGACATCCATGTAGGCTTTGGGAAAGTATGGGCATTAAGGTTTTGTGTTAAACAAAATATAAACAAAAATACAAAATTGACATATTAATTAATACTTAAAATATGTGTTAGTAACATCCCTAACTGACTTGTTTGTGTGCGCCTGGTTATGACTGTGTGGGAGTTTTCACTGGATGTTCAGGTACTACGATGGTTGCTGGTTTTAAGAGGTTGGTTATAGATCACCTCTGTCTTCGGATTTCTGGACTTCCTGTCTGAGATGCATTCTTCATCATTCTTCCTCCATCTCATAAATCTTATTAATGTCTCCACCTGCTCTTCAAGGTGGTGAAGCCAATACTTTGTCCACATTTAGCTTGCTCCGCTGTTGCTCTTGAGCAAACTAATTTCGTTTCATTAGGGAATAAGTCTGCCAAGTGCTCTTTAGACTGTAGCAAGAAAGATGAGAGCTAAAGGCTTTTTCTACAGATCCTGAAGTAATGTGTTTGTAATTCACACAGCACAATACATGAGTAGGTATAAAAGGTTCAACCTACGTCACTTCAGTCTTAAACTCACAGACAGACAAAGTCATAATCTGTTTGAGCTACCTGCCATGAGAGAAACCAAACATTTTTAGTATTTGAGATTTATTTAACAAGAATGTGCAGTAGCTGTTTATGGTTCTGGTTGCAGTAAAACATTTTGATGCACTGTGGGCTCAATATTTGAGAATTCAAAAATCTGGCTGGATCATTTGTGAAGGACAGCCTGGAGATGCAGTGTAGCAAGTTTGATGTCAATTGAGCAAAAAAGGGTGGGAGTAGGTTTAATTGATTTTACAGTCTTTAAGAAAACAGAGTGATGGACTTCATAATTCTCAAGCATCTATACATTTCTCCTCATTGGGCCAATATTTTGGTGCAAATGATGCAACTTTAGACAGTTGTTGTAACACCAACAAACACCAAATGAAAAAGTTTGGCACAAGACTGGATGTGTGCAAAGTTTTGTTTATTTTCATACATGGAAAAGCTGCTCAGACAGTTATTATTTAAAACTTTAAAAAATACCGTTGAAACCATGTATTTCCTATCCACACATCAGTATGCATTAGCATGTCCATTCTGTATCACCCAGAGCTCAAACTCACAACCTTAGATACAGTACCAATGTTAAGTCATGAGCTTATTGAACTAGTTGTCAAGTGAGAAACTATAGATGGCTTCACACTATAACTTAGGCAATCACAAGGGTTTCATATAAAGTGGGATTTCAAGATAGTAATTCATTTTTACAAAGACTGATTGCTCCATAAGTGACAAACTTTATGACACTCTGAGGACAGGTCATCAGACTATTAAGTATTGTCTGTTGTTACAGACAATGCATGAAATATGGATGTTGCAGTGAGAGATGCCAGACTGTCCCCACTAGCAGGTTTGAACTTAGGCTGCAACAGCTGTCTGCTTGGTCAAGTGAGGCATGTAGTGTTATTTCACCACAGCTCAACTGCTTCAGCTGTGCTGATCACCAAGCAGAGACTGTTAAGTCTGCCAGTACAGAAACTGATCATGGATGTGGTTACTTAATGGAAGAATGAAATTATTTTATAGGAGGGGAGATGAGGTCCACTGTGGATTATGTTTCCTTTTGTTTGAGTAGTAATATGGACTTTAAGGATAAGCTCTGGGCCATAACTTCCTTTCACCAAGCCATCTATTTCAAGTTCTGGTTCTTGGAAGCTCCAGGCATGGCGGAATTGTTGAATAGAAAATCAAATAAACTAAATTAGAATTTACAATGTATAATAATTTCTTAGCTATATATAGAGAGAATTTTATTTTTTAGTTACCTCCCTGTCAGGTTCCCAGCTAGTGTCAGTCCCCCAATTCCCAGCCATCTAACCCACAGTGTGCTAGCTTCCATTCTGCACCTTGACCTGCTAGCCACCAGCCTGCTAGTCTCCTGTCAGCTCCAGCCCCTGAGTCAGCTAGCCACCGGCTTCCTGTCCTCCAGCCATGTCCTATTCCTGAGTGGGCTAGCTTCCTGTCTGATCTCCAGCCATGGAGCTGGCTTCCAGGGGTGGTCTTGCCTTTGCCACTGGCCTCTGCCTAAACCTCCAGAGGGATTCTGCCTTCAGCCCTGGACTCCTGCCAGAACTCCCAAGCAGTTAAGCCCATGAATTCTGGCATCTGGCTAATCTCCTGAGCAGCACCATGTATCTGTTCTGCCCCCAGGCTACCCACCTGAGGTTTCCTGCTTTGCCACTGTCCAGCTCCCAGGCCACCTGCCTGAGGTTTTCTGCTCCACCCCCTCTTCCCAGCAAAGACTGGGAAGTGGGGGTGACTGTCGTGCGTTGTGGGTTCATTAATTAGTTGGGTTATATTCAGATTAGAAAAGATTTCTAGTAATATGGTTATATTTTTGCAGGAGGACCAATCTAACCAATTTTTGTTAAAGTCACGTAAATTATGACCTTCATTAATACAGTGAAAAACTAGAAGATTGGGCAGGTGCAGCTGAGGATGTGTATTGCAAACATGTTTATTTTCATGCAGAATTAATGCATGAAAATGAAAAAAAAAAGAAGACAAGGTGTTCTGAATATTTGTGAGGTTAAATAAGCAAAGTTTGATGAAACATATGTAGCCACACAACCGCACCAAATGCATGTATCAGCTCTATATAGCACATCATTCATCGCCATCATTTGTTTTCAGCATCTGCACTTTTTCTACTCAACCATGTTTCTAAAACTTTAATAATTTTTGGTCTGTGCAACCTATGCTCTACATAAATATTTTTTTTTGTACAAAGCTCCTGATATTAATGTGTATATTCTATCCAATTTGCAAGCAAATCATGATCAGCACAATCTCTGATCAAATATACAGTAAGCTGTATATGCTGATGAAATTATGTTCACAAAGCTTTTCTTCACCTATATACCAAAAGAATACCTGCACCTCATCCTTGATCAGAATGACTGTACATAATTTCAAAGAATAAGTGCAATATTCTCAACCTGTTTTTTATATTATATATGTGTGTGTTTCTCACCTGTTTATAGGAGAGATAGATAGGCCTGCTGAAGATGATCCACTCCACAACCTTGCTACATGGAGGAGTAGTCAGAGAGCCGGTGTAGCGATAGTAACTTCCCAGTGAGGATGGCAGCAGATCCTTCAGCACAAATGGCTCCAGGACAGTCTCTTTTTCTATATGAAAGAAGGCAGGACAAAGTGTTCAGATCAATACAACATGATCTAGACAACATTCTTTATTTCACTGTAAACAATGGTGATCAGGCTGTCTGGAGCAAATCCAAGTGCCAGTGCTTCACAGCCTTTAGGTTTAGCTATTGATTTAATTTGCATTGCGCCTTCTTCATTCAATGCCCTCCTATTGACAGACATACTTAAACCAAACACCTATAGTTATACTCCTCTTGATGTTGGATGGCATACACAATACAATCAATGCTGCAACATCACACCTCCAAGCACAATTACTCACTACATGTGCTCACCAAACAAAAATCATCACTGATATGAAACACACTGTGGTCTGTTGGGAGGACGGAAGGCTGAATGAAATGATAAAGGTGTCTTCAAGAAAGGTAGACTGTTTACTTTTTTTTTTTTTTTTTTTTTTTACTTTTTTAGTGAGAGTAATGCAGATCCCCCAAGAAATGGGCATTTCAAAGAAAATAATTAATCTAACAAACATATTCACAGTCTAACTGTCAACTGTCAATTTATTTTCTCTAAGTGGCTGGCATTGAACTACCACTGACCTGAGGAAAGATGTTAGTTTGTGTTCTACAGTTGGCAATAAAAAAAGCCTCAGCACTGAATATTGGTAACAGAGTGAGCAATGACCTGAAAATTCTTTCAGTGTGTCAATGCACTGCATCTGTGAGTATCGTGCTAAAAGTAAATAATCAAGGCCCACTAGAAAGAGGGAAAGAGTGCAGACAATATCTTGCATTTACCATACAGAACAATTTTAATAAACTCGTTAGCGAGCTGAAATCTTCGTAGTACTTAATGCTGCCAGTGTCAAAAATACTGCCACTTGAGCTTGTCAAATGCATTTTCAACATCAAGTAACAACATGAGACGTGGTAAATGGACTGTGTTTGTATTACTCTTTTCTAGTCCGCAGACCACTCAAAGTGCTTTTACAACTCAAGTCTGCATTCACCTGTTTGCGCACACATTCATATGGCAGCGAAGCCACCTGCTCATTACGAACATTATCCACTCACACACCAATGGCACAGCATCGATGGCACGGCAGTTTTGGTGTTCATTGTCTTGCCCAAGGATACTTCAGCATGTGGACTGCCAAGGCCAAGGATCTAACCACCAACCCTCCGACAGGTGGACAACCACTCTACCTCCTGAACCACAACCACCCAGTATACTGTGGCCCCGGTATGTGTAATTGTGTGGATGCTTCTATCTGCAGTAAGGAAGTAAGCAAGCATGGAAAGCACCCTTCTTTATAGCAGTCAGAAATGAGCTCAAAATTATTGGGCCAAGGATGTCCCAAAATTGCAGAAGTACTTTGGGTGGAATCCTGTCAGGGCATGAGGATATCTCTCCTAACATTTTACTCAGTGTGGTTTTTAGCTCCTGTACACTGGCAGACTCTTTTCCACATATAAACCATTTTCCTCTAATTCTTCTATCCGAAGGTTCCTAATCTTTTATCAGGTTCATATCAGGTTTGACATATGTGGTCACAGATGAAATCTTTTGTTGCCATCTGCATGAATGTGCCATTTTCAACAGAGCCTTAAGGAATATAGACAGCAATAGATTTAGATCCATTGCCAGAGGACGAGCCCACTGTGTATTATTTGTGTTGCATCCTAGGAACATCCATTTGTTTTAGGTGAGATTCTAGCATTAACTATATCAGCCTGGCCCAGCACATCATTGATATTAACCTTTTAAATATTGGCATTTAAGTCCCAGACATTGAGACTTAAAATAGTCAGCTCAAACATTTTCACAGATAACCACAGAACTATTACAGACACGCATTCCAGTGCAGTTTATGTGCATGTTTATTGTCCAAGTAGAGACCCCTGCCTTCCCCACATCTGCCATTCTCGTACCTCACAACTTGTGCTTCTGTGCAGCTCACTGAAGCTAGCTACTAATCTAGTGGTCATATTTAGTGGCAATGGGCATAAGCGTAAAACATACATATAACATACCTATGGATTTAAGCCATATGTAATAAATAGAAGTTCCCAGCATGTGAAGATAACACTGTTAGAGTCAAACTGCCCTCTAAAAATAACAGTCACCGACAGAACTGAGAGCAGTCTTGTAACCATTACTTTCAAAGTTTCAGTGGGGCAATGTGTGGATAACAAACAGGACAGACCTTAAAACTCCATGTTTTGGTAGGTATTTGTGCTGAACTCTGGTGTCACACACTCTTGCTCAATTGCTTCTCTGTGCTGATTTTCCTTCAGGTGCGGGCCGTGCTGTAAATTTGATGTGCTATCTATATGTCAATAATTTACTTTCCAAGAGAGGGTATCCATTTCAAAAGCATTGCGTATGAAATTTCATGTTGTTCCTCGCTCAGTTTTTTTTCCCCTTTTATGGTTTTCTATCAGGGCAATGTTGTGTTGGAGTTTTGTTTTTTTTTTCTTTTTTTTCTTTTTGTCTTTAGCATTAGCTGAAGAAGTTGAGATGCAACAAGTAATCCTATTTGCCCAAAAAGACATTTACGTATCAGGTGTGGTTGGTGGTGGGATATCATCTTTAAATCTGCATTCAGTGATATTTTTGCCCACGCATCTGACAATATGTAAGCAAATAGTCGCCTATTTACACATCCAAAAGACACAAAGCAACATTGTGCAATATTTTTTATACACCTGGAGTCATGTTTCTGTCCAACTGTCAAATTAAGTCCACTATTTATTCTTGTTTTAGCATGTTTTTGTTTGTTTGTGATTTTTTTTTTCTTTTAAATGTGGCTTTTAGCTGCTAAATGTTCCACTGTATTAACCAGATAGTTGCTGACTTTGACTTTGGTCCTGAGCGGGTAGTGTACAGTGAGTTTATCTGACTTTTTTAGCTCAAAAGACATGGCATTTATTTCCTGGTTGGACCTTACATTGTGTCTTAATAATAAGCTCCTACACATTCAAAACATTACCTCTGTGAATATGTGCGTTACCTGGTACAACTTGAATCATGTTGCAAGATGGTCACACTTAAGACTGAATATCAGTGGCAGTTTTAAGAATATATGTAGTGCAGTAATTCTTGAATATCCTGTCATGTTAGAAAATGGATTAAATTTAAATGTAAATGTTTCATCATTTTCATCATCAACACCTCATCAGTCATCTGCTTCAAAACATGAAAAAAAGCTTTGCCCATGAAGACAGGAGGAAATGGAGGAAGTGTCCTGAAACTACAGGAGAGAAGAAGTCAGAGGAATGAAGTGAATTTTGAAACAAATGGAAAGATGGGGAAGGAGGAGTTATGCAAATTATGCAACCAGCAACAAAGGGGAGAGGAATTATGATTGAGAGCTGAGAGGAAAGGGAAGAGGAGAAGGTATTCAATCCACTGAATCGTATCCATGAGGAGGAAGGATGACAGCAATGGAAATAAACGGGGAGGAAGTGTGTATGAGTGTCTGGGACACTGGGTTGGTGTGTGCAGTAGGGTGTGTCACTTAACAAGGATTGCGAGGGAGAGATGTATGTCTCTATTGACAACAGATTGAACTGCATGTCTCCCCCTCCTCTACTCCCACCTCTTCCGCTAGCTCCTCCTTCCTCCTCTCACTCTTTGCTCTCCTACTGACAAGATTTGTCTCCCACTACTTTCCCAACCAAGTCAGAGATGTATTTTCTGTTTCGAATCCACATGACAGAGCGAGCTGGGGAACAGTCCGAGACAGGAGAAGGGGTGTCGACGACAGGGTGGTAGTAAGTGGGGTGTGAATGAACGATGACAGGGACAGACCTTTTTCAAGATTGGTGCATATGAATCAGTCCTCACACACTTTGGAACATTGCTTCAAACACAAAACTCAGGAGCATCTAAATGTAGCAGGATGAGATGCATCATCCCTGCTCTCATGGCACGTGAGGGTGCCGCCTTGCTCTCCCCTCAGCGCATTAGCCAATCAGCACCTGAGGCCACTCTATATAGGGAGGCAGTGCCCATCTTGTCACCCTCTCACTCTTTGGCACTGAGGCCTGCCCACTTCCTGGTTGCCTCACTTCTTCCTTCCCACCGTTGCTGGTGCAGGTAAGGTGGCAGTAGCTGTAGTAGTTGCTTTTGTACCTGATTTCGCCTGATTCTGCAAATTGTTATATCGGTCGCTATGTTTGGTTTCACACGTCGGATTGTCAGACACCGTGCTGACATAACAGCTCACGGGGGAATCCCTGTTCCGATGCATGTGGCTTATTGGCGGCCGCGGTTTGCCACCGCAGCCAGCTGAATGTAAGGCTCTCCTCTCCTCTCCCACATGTGGTCTGACGCAGCCTGACGGTATGTACAGCGCATGTCAACCTGTCTCTCTGCTCTCAGTCTCACCTCCCTGTATGCATGGTATTTTTATGGAACATTTGTAATAAAGTATTTTGTATTTTACCCAGAACCACGTCTCTTGCCTCAAGTAGAACGAGCCTGAGTGCCTTGTGTTGGTACCACAAATAACTACTTCCTTGGGCGAAATTCCCAGGGTGGTGTTGTCTGGCTCTGTTGGATTGTTTATAAATTTAATTTAATTGTACCCGACCCCACTCGTACGTGTGTGCATGCCACATAAACATGAGACAAAGTTTGTCGATCTTATATGGTCTACATCACATGCAAACATACAGCACCTGAAGGAGGAAAAGCATGAAGATTTAGCATGGTGATGCAGCTTGTGCAGTGACCATCTATGGGTTTTGGATATTCAATTGTCACAGTCCAGCATAGCACTTACCTGTGCTGCGGCTCTTCAGCCACGCCCCATACCTGCCTATCTGCACACCTAGCCTATTAGAGTCATCAGGAGGGTATTTAAGCCACGCTGTCATTCTTCCCAGTTGCCAGATTGTCTTTGCGTCATGCCAGACTCTCCAGCGTTCTTTTCCAGACTGATCTCCGGTGTCCGACCTCGCCTGTTCCTGACTACTCCTTCCGTCCAAGCCCTGTGTCTGCGGGTGTGCAGATCTTACCGCCTCGGTGGTTTCAAAGAGCATATTCCTCCTCCGAGAGTGGTTTCGACCACGCTGAAATCTGTCAGTGTTTTCTGCGTTCGATCTGCTCTCCTCACACGAACTCCCTCTGAGCCGGCTCTCTGCTCGGTACGGCACATTGTTACCCCGGTTGTCTGTTTCCCTGTCTTCCCTGTAAATTGGCCGGCACTGCAATTGGGTCCTCCACTAGCCCATTACATTCAATGGTGCATTTAGCTTAAGGACAGTGCAACAAATCCTCAAACCCACATGGTATCCAAATGACCCATATGAGACTTTTCTAACCAAGCATGACAGCAACTGTACAAAATCCTCACTCACTTCCTGGTTAACCAGCCCACGCCATCGCGCTGCTTTCACATTCCCTGCCCCATACTCACTCACGCAACCAGGCCACCACTCACGCAACATAATGCACACACCTGATGACGATCAGCTGATTAGAAACACAATATAACATACCTGGGTGCAATGTGCTATCGTTTTTGCATCCGGATTGTTTGCCCAAGATCCCAACACTTCTCCTATCTCCTGGCCTGCGAAAATAATCCAATGTGCTTCTTTGAAACGTGAGTGTAGCGTCCCTTTCCTCCTGCCTTTGATGATGGGCTGTATAGCCAACATCTGCGTGCGGTTTGAAGTAGCCATGAACGCAGCACTACCGCGAGTATTGTTTGTGTTGCAAGCAGTGATAAGTTAAGTTTAATGTGGGCACTATGCCGGTAACCGGTGCTTAAAATGTAAATCTGTAAATATTTAATTTGCAATATATTCATTTTTCTTGGTAAATTATTTTATGTTAATGATGCCATGGTAGTTAAGTGATGTATATTATTTCTCATGGATATTGTTGGTTCTTTTGTTGTTACAGCACACACGCAAACTAATTTCCTGTAAACTGAACATTAAAGAAAAGAAACTTGAGAGGAAAAGAGATTTATCAATAAATGCCTGTTTGCAGCTAACTGGACTTCACTCTGCCTGTGTCCTGCTTCCAACTCCCCAATCTGTTCCCCACCTCTTTCCAAACTGTCCCAGTGCCTCACCTTACCTAGAGCATTCCCCACTGGTTTCAACAACGTTTGTCACTTCCTTCCTTCACTTCCTTCACACCAACAACATAATGCAAGGTCCACTTTTTCCCGCTTTTTCTGGAGCTGTCAGTCACATCTGACTTTGACGACCATTTCCTTTGTCTCCTTTCTCTCCTTTTCTTTGATCACCATCTTTACCTAAACTGAACTAAATAAAGCTTGAAAGTTCCATACTTAACTATCTCCAGGGTAATTGGCCAAATTGTTTCTCAGTCACTAGTGCAAACATTTCCATGTGATACTAGAAACCCAGCACAACATAAGGCCTGTGAGAAGGCACCACACTTAAGACCACTGCTAAGCACTGCATTTGCATATTTATTTTTACACGTTTGTGAAACTGGCTAAGCAGAAAGTGCCTAGTCTCTGGAAATAGTTGCATCGCCCCAGAAAGCAACTGCACGGAGGGAATTCAGTTCAAGCTGGTGGCATCCACTTCCCTCCAGATGAAAGTATTTGAGAACCTGATATAAACATGTATTTTGAAACAAGCTGATAATGTTTTACAGCTATTACAGCTGGCATACAGGCTAGGGAAGAGACCAGATTTACTGTACTTACATCAGTATATTTAGTGTGTCTGATTGGAGCAAGGTCATTCCGAGAATGGGAAAATTATATACATATTTTGTTTGATAACTTTGTGATCCTAAGAAGCTTAAGGCACTTTAAAGATTACGTGTTTCCAAAGCCCCTTTAACACAAGAGAAGGAATTTGGCACACAGCTGGGGAAGAGCAAACTGTTTTTTGAAGACAAATACAAATGTAGCCAGTAAATACTCAACCTGAGGGTTTGCTTTTCCTGCAGAAATGATAAATGAACTTAATTTAAGATGTCTGATGGCTTTTTATCATTGATTATATTGAATCCATTTTTAAATCTTGTGCCCATGCCTCATTTGGTAGCTTCAGATGAGGCAAAATAACCACTGAGGTTACCAACAGGGCTGGAGACTTGCCCTGAAAGACTGAAAAACTGATGTCAGATCTGAGTCTGACAGAGCAAAATCTAGTACTACATACAAGACAGCATGTTAGCATTGGCACTGTCAGTATATTAGCATGTGGACATTAGTATTTAGCTCAAAGCACCACTGTGCTGAAGTACAGCCTCAAAGAGCCACTAGCATGGCTAGACTCAGACTCTGAATCTTGTTTTGAACTGTGACCACAATCATTCCCTAATCTTTACCAAGTGTTTACCAATACAAGCTACAGTTTGCACTGAATGTTACAAAATATTGTTATTGAATATGTTGAATATGTAACCTTCTGAGACCATTATTCTATCTGGGGATGGGTTTGAACTCTCTCAGGTCTGACAGTCATCAATTTCTTGTGCTGGAAAAATCAATTCCTTTCACTGCTTGTTTCTTCTTCCCAATACGAGTTTCTCTTGATTGACTTATGGTAGAGAAAGATTGATCAGAATAATGATGTGCTCTTGGTTATCTTCATTATAAAGAAAGAAGAGAACGTGGCCTGCATCCTTAGAAAGCATTCATATTGTGTCCACAATGTCAAGCAGAAAAGTGCAAAAGTACAATACAGTGAAAAAACTTAGAGAACGCATTCCGTTGATAAAAGTTTGATGAGAACACCAACTAAATTTCTGAACTCCTGAACAGTACTGCTTTGTGGAGAAAGTGGGTCTTGGAAAAGTCATACAGGGACAGTGTTGCAAGCTTTTTTTTTTAAAAAAAAAAAAAAAAAAAAAAAAAGCTGAGATATTTCAGTTCGAAATCCTGGAGTGTTCGAGGGCAGTTTCAAGAAAAAAAAAAAAAAAAAAAACAGGGACTCATTTATCTGCAATGCAGTTAAATTGTTTCATTTGCACGATATGTGGTGGTGTTTTATGCCTTGATGAGAAGTTTTTTTTGCTGCAAAAACACTGAGCTAGTGACTTCCTATCCAGTCTTATCAACAGATGGTAAATGTTGGGATTTATTCTGTGGATTTATTAGGATTTTATGGTGTGTTTTCGTTGTTTATTGTGTGTTCCTCTTGTAAAACCTTAGACAAAAATGTTTGAATTAATTTGAGTGCTTTATGGTCATGAACAATTCTTCTGTCAGCATTAGTATTTCAGCCATGTTATTAGTTTTGTAGAATGAGTTGTTTTCTTTTGTGGGATTTTCCTGTTTGACCTTCTCACATAATAATAATGAAACAAGTAAATGAGCACATGTTGCCCCTAAATATACTGAGTTGCAAAGACAAATTTGAGGCACTGCATTCATTGTTATTATCTCTTTGGTGTATGTCTTTTATTTGTTAGTGGGCTTCAGGAGTAATAAGGCCTAGTTTGACATTGTGAAATATGCTTGATCACTTTTTTGTAGAGGGATAACAAATTTCAATCTCAGGTTCTTGTATTATGGATGGAGCTGGAGCTGGGAGGCAATAAACTTAGCCTAGCACAACAGTGGAAGTAGGACCTCCTGAAGTCGCATCACAGTGAGGTAGCCATGCACTCACCAGAGCAGTACAGCACAGCTTGATGAGCTGTTCGTTAAAAAATTATTACAAAAAGCAAAAACTGTCATTTTCATCATTCAATTTCTGTCTGTGCGTTGATTAAACCACTGATATATAACTTGTTAATTAGTGAGCTTTAGAGGTGCAGGCTAGCACATTTAGCCAATCACAGCAACAGAAAAATGGACACAAAACAGGAATTAGGAACAGAATTAAGGCCCAAGGAGTTCTGTGTGGCAGAAAACACAGATGGAATCGTGTAATTTGATTGTAACAACAGAATCAGCTGTAACATGCAGAAATTGCCAAAATGTGGATGCAATTTAGTAAAATGAAGTTATGGTGGTTTATGGTCGAATAACTGAGTGAATTATTTAAACAATCTTTTCCTACCATTATAAGCGTTTTTTTAACAGCACCTAAGCCAAATGAACAGAAAGTGCTGCTGTTTTGGTGTCACGCGCGTGCACACACACACACACACACACACACACACACACACAGAGTCATGTCGAAGAGGTCCCCTGAGAGAGAGGGAGTGAGGCAGCACTTGCAAGAGCTCATCACTTCAACAAACTCTCACAAGGGCAACCATCTTCAGCCAATGCAAAGCTTGAGTTCACTGAAGACTTTGTGGCTGTATGCTGGGGGTACTACGTCCATTTCTGGTCAAGCACTGTAAACAAGGAGGAGCGTTGTCACACTCACTTACCCAGTGTGTTTAAGCTGCATATGGAGGCTGTCCTGCAGATAAAAAAATAGCGTTGTTGTCTTAGCGGTGTTGTCAAATTCATTGAAACTGATTACAATTTGAATATTTTCTCATTGAATTTTATTCATCCACCATTTGATGAGACACTCTGTCTGGTGTCAAAATGTGGTTATATCGTAAAATACGGAATTCAGAAATTTTTTTACAGAAACATGGATTCTGAGAAAAATAAAACAGAGTTTTAATTTTAATTCTTAAATTTGAAATGGATCTCAAGTGACCCTAAATAATTCTTAGATAAGTATCGCATCTTTGATGCCCCTGTCAACATTCAGCATGGATGTGTTGACTGAAATTCAAAATACACTTTTTTTTCTAAACCAGTGTCAGTCTGAATATTGAATTGAAACAAAATGGCATTTTTTTACCTACAGTCTTTTGGTTGTGTGTATTCATGTTAAGGCTTGCTGGACTATGATTGTCTGACAACCTTGATAGAGGTTGTACTCTAAATCCAGTACTTACTCTGTTCTCCTTTCGGACAACAAAGCCAAGGATTCTTTGATAAGAGAAAGCAAAATCTGTCACCTAAAGCTCATTCAGTCTTTGACCTGTCCTCATAAGAAACTGCATATCTGGGATTCTGTAAAAGTGGAGAAGAGTTACATGAACATGCAAAGAACAACACACCATGTTGACTGATTTTAGAGGATTATGATCAAAGAAGTCTGTGTTTTGAGTATGTCCAGTACAGAACAGTACATAGAAGGTGAGGCTTTTTCCTTGTTTCGGTCCCTCATATAGCTGAATAGTGACACACTCCTCTGTGTTAACACTGTCATTCCCTCTGTTAATCTGCTCAAGTGTCTTTGCTCACACTGCTCTCATGTCACAGTGCTGAAATAAAGCCATTCCTCCTCACTGCACAAAGTCTCCACTGACTTGGCACTCTGTGACCCTGATTGGCAATTAATTTTTAAAGGCTGTACATGGCTTACTGTGGTTTCCCCTGGTTGGAGGTTCCACGTCAACCCTGTGGCCTCTTTAAGAGGAATTCGAATAAGAGAAATTCTGTGTTCATTTCCCTCTTTCTCTCTCTTTCTGTACCACTGTAACAGTATGTCTGCCACTCCTTTGCTGATGGGGGTTTAATCCCAGAGTGTTTCTTTCACATCAGATCTGATATGGCTCCACTGAAGAGTGTTTGTATGTTATGTTAAGCTTCTTTTTCATCTTCTCAAAAGGATTTCCAGAAATTTGGGGCAGATGCAACAATTTATCTGACCTCATTTTTTTCTTTTGGTGTAGTTTTGAGGATTTTATTCACAGTCTTTATCATGATTTTAGTGGATATTTGAGGAGTTTTTTTTTTTTTTTTTAAGACCATTATTTCGGGCAATCTTTTAGGGTAAGCATTTATTTATAGTTGTTGGTTTGATCATCACAACTTTCCTTCAGGCTGTCTGATGAATTGCACTGAATCTTAAAAATGCTTCATCCAGCTATGTCAGTGTGAGGGTAACTCTTGAAAGGCCTGTTGTTTTGGAAGAGCTTGGGTGAGATGACAAAACTCACTCTGTTCTTATGAATGAATCTCATGTGGTTAGATCCCAGAATATGTTAACCAACCGATGTTTGAACTGTTTAGGGTCCACAATGACTACAAAAATTGTTTTGTACATTGTATGCATTATGTAGGTCTGTTATTTGAAATATCGGACTAACTGATAAGTTTCAAAAGGAACTGTGAAGAGATTTAATGCATAGCAATGACTCACTTTGAGGTTAATGTAGTCCAATGTTGGATGGAGTCACAGTGATTCACAGTCAAAATCACCTGTCAAGTCTAGATGGTTCCATTCTAGGTGAAATCACAGTGACTGGTGATCTCATTCACCTGTTTACTTACCTGGCATCCTTAAATACAGCTTGCATTTGTACACACTGATGAATTTTGGAAAACATTTTGTGTACTGTCTGGCAGGTGACTGAGACCCTGTTTATACCTGTCTTTATTGTGTGTCTCGGGTGATCGGACAGCACTAAATATCAGTGTAAATGACCATCAAGACTATGTAGTGGAAGTGATGTAGGCAGTAGTGAAATCTGACTGCAAGTGGTCAGCTGGTTACCTTAGAGACAGGATAGTGTGACCATCTCGTCTTTATACATGAATATCATGTGGCCTTACTGGGTGAACTAACTTAATTTTCCTTGTGTATTTCTTTTCGTATATGTATTTACTATACTGTACTGAAATTACCTGTTGACATTAATGTTAATAAGAGAGCCTTCTGCATTTTGGACATTCCCTCAGCTTTCCTCTGTGTTGCCATGAACATTGCTGTGAAATTTGCTGAGTTTTTTCTTTTTAAATTTTTGAATTTTTTAACTTTTTATATTTTATTGAAGTTTTCAGATTTTTAACACAGTACGGACAAAACATGAGGGACAAACATCAAGAAGCCTTGTACAAAAGACAAAGTGAATAAAATAATAATATTAAAAATAATAATAATAATAATAAAATAATGAGTGAAACAAATAGGTTTAAAATGCAAAAAAACAAAACAAAACCCCAACAAATAAAAAAAAAGGGAAAATGCCTAAATGGGTCTATGTATTTGGTAACAGTGGCATGCCAGATTTCCCAAGTAATACATTACATGCAATATATACCATATTTTCTGGACTATAAGTCGCTCTGGAGGATAACTCGCATCAGTCAAAAAATGCGTCATGAAGAGGAAAAAAACATATATGTCGCACTGGACTATAAATTGCATTTATTTAGAAATTTATTTCACAAAATCCAAGACTAAGAACTGACATTTAATCTGGAAAAACAAGTTATTCACCTACACAACAGCACACAACAACAGGCTGAATAGGTGTCCGGTATGTTAGCGTAACACATTAACAGTTATTCAGCTACACAATAGCATAAAGAACATACCTGGGAAGCTGAATAGGCTAAATTAACATAACAAGCCAGCGAGTCCAACAAGCAAGTTACTGGTAAGCAAGTTTACCAAGCTCCTGACCTCATTCCACATCACTGAATCCATTGAATTCTTCATCCTCAGTGTCACCTCTGAACAACTCTGCCAACTCTGGAGGAAGATGAAGCACCGTCTCCTCTTCTGTGAGGCTGTCGTCAGACTCGACATTCAGCATTCAGTTAATTTTTTCAGTGTTACAGGAGCAACACATAGTTGTCAAAAGCCTAGAGCGCCCTCTTGCGCCTGTAGACGGTAATGGTTCATCCTCTCCTTGGTTCATGTCAGTCAGTATGAATTAACATTTAAAAACATATTAAATTATACATAATTTGATATATAGTCGCACCTGACTATAAGTCGCAGGACCAGCCAAACTATGAAAAAAAAAGTGCGACTTATAGTCCGGAAAATATGGTAGGTCTATTCTGCTACCACCACAAGCAAACTCAGATTAGCAATATATTTCCCCCATTTGTCAATTTATTTCACCTATCAGTCCTCCTATAAGACATTTGTTTATAAGAGGCAACCAATTTCAGTAAACCAGTCCCTGAAGGACGGGCTCCCTGGTGTTTTCCACCCCCTCATTAAAACCTGTCTACCCACTATAATGCAAGTCAAAATCCAATCAGACACCCCAAGAATGCAAGAATGAGATGTGAATTAAGGTACCCTCTGAGTCTGGGCCTGACACCTCCAGCACTCTGCCAAGTCCTTAAGGCCTAATCTGTAAAGTCAAGAAGGTGTCCAGTAAAATTGATTGAGAATTTTGAATTGGATAAGCCTAATTTTAACATCCCTTGAGATTTTCTTGGAGTTTTCAAAGATCCCTTCCCACTCCTCTGCACTCAATGAAAGGCCCAGGTCCCTCTCCCTTATAACACTAGATACTGTTTTGGACTGACTAAAGATCTTTGAATAATAAAATGAAGCCTCCTGGCCTGGCCTGTTCCATAGACCACAAAGATGCCAGCAAGAATGTTGGAAATTTAGGGATTATTTCTGGGTGAGCCAAGACCTGTGCTAGCAGGTGTTGTAGTTGTAAATAATGCCAGAACTTAGATCTGGAAAGGTCAAAATCTAGGACTAGCTTATTAAAAGTTTTTAAAGTGTTTTCTTCATATAGATGCCGAAGTGTAAGAATGCCTTTATCCACCCAGTCTTTCCATAGGAAAGGGGCTTTGCCTATTAGTAATTTAGGATTCAACCATATGCTTTACTCTGAATTAAGATAAGGATTTAGCTTAAATGTTTGACATATTATCCTCCAAGTATCCTGCAAATGGGATATGATGGGATGGGATCAATACTGAGGGGACAATTTGGTGGATAAGCAATTCAACAGAGGGAGAGGAGAGTCTATCATCCGCTCCATCCCATACCATGGGGGAGCCCTTTCTGGGGGTAAAGCCCACTGAGCTACATGTCTGGTACTAAAGGTATAATGATAGAACAGCAACTTAGACAGTCCAAGACCCCCCATCCACTGGAAGTTGGAGCTTCTCCAAGCGCATCCAGGGGCATTTCCTATACCACAAGAAATTATTACATATTCTATCAAAATCTGTGTTGATCAAAATCCGTGTTGATCCTCAGCACTGCTGGGTAAAGCATGGCAAATTTCATCTTGCACTCATGGAAGCCCTCTTGCAGTCTTTGAAACCTTCGCGTCTGGCCTGCGTTTCTCTGGAATAGTCTGGGAAGGTCAACACGCTTCTTTTCCCTGCGTTCCTGGTCACGTAACCGGAGGAATCTCGCGACGATGGCCCTGGGTCTCTTGTTTGTAGTTCTTGGGCCAGCCCGGATTCTATGCTCTCGGTCCATCTCAAAACCGCCCAGCGGAGGATTAATGTCAAGGGAGTCTGCTAGCTTGTCATTGAGAGAGGCTATAGCATTAATCTTCTCCTTCCCCTCAAACCCTCAAAACCCTTATTTTCTGCACCTTAGCTGTCGTGTTCTTCTGTGAATCTGCCATTCTTCACTTTTTTAAAGTATTAAAGCAAAGAGAAACGTGATTGACTAACTTGAAAATTATTTAAAGAAGGATATTTTATGCTAGTTGCCCGGAGCCAGAGTTTCAGGCAGCCATTCCTATTCCCTCATCACGTGACTCTCTGCTGAGGTTTTTCTACAGAAAAGTGATAGTGTGAGTGATAATTAAGACACCAATTGTTGATAATGTAAATGATGCAAAAGTATATGATGACTCATGATTTCACATTCCTTCATGAAATGAAGACGGAAGGTGAAGGAGAAGATGTACAATACAAGGATTAGGACAATTTGACAATCAGATCATAAAAATTACAAAGAAATGCATGTATGCGTGATATTAAAATGACACAATGTCAATCAATCCAGCATGAATTACGTTTGTTTCAACAGTGACGGCTCAGCTTTTGACAAAGTAAATATTGCACAAAATATTGTGCATTCTGCACTCATCAGAAAAGCAACACACCAAATTTTGGCATTCTCCTGTCAAACGTTAAGGTTGATCCCATCCCATCACACTAAGTTTCTTCTACTATTATCTTTAAATCTTTAAATTGTTGCAGTAATGTAGAATTGTACTCCAGAATGCATCAGTAAATGGTGAATGGACTGTATTTAGCCACTCAAAGCACATTTTTTTTTACAACACAAGTCTGTATTCACCCATCACATACACATTCGTACGGCGGCTAAGCCAACTACACATTCTGAGCATTAACCATCCACACACATTATCCATTCACACACACTCACACACTGATCACGAAGCATCAGGAGGAATTTGGGGAGTTCAGTTTCTTGCCCAAGGATACTTCAACATGTAGGCTGCCGAGGCCAAGGATCGAACCACCAGTAGTGGTTATTGAACAGCAGAGCACAGAGCTGATGATGGCTGTGGTCAGAAATGTAACACACTTGACACTTTCAACCAGAGAGGGCAGTATAAAAACATTACCTTCTGTTAGGTTACTCTGTAACCAAGTAGTTAGTTTTAGCTGCCTCAACTTAACGTAACTGTTAGCACAGAGGTGGCAAAAACAAAATGAGATTAGGACTTTTTTTTTCTTCATGCATTAATACATTGAGAATGCTATTGTTTTTGAGCACAATACTATGCATGTTTTATCCAACATAACCAGTAAAGCTGACTGCTTTGATATTGAAATCTATAGTAGGTTGATACTGAGCATATACTGTGTTCATTATATATTCTATTATATGCTGCTGACCAGGAGTTGCTCAAACACATAATGTCATGTGTTCCATGTTCTAGTGTCCCACATATCAAACATGTTACTGAAGTGATACACCTTAACACCAGTATACGGTGTTAGGAATTTCATCTGCTCTTCACCTGTGAGTATTCCAGATGTGTGCTTGAACTTTTTCACTCTAATGATGATCTCTGAAATAGTGATGATGTCTCTCGATAATATACAGCATTCACTATAATCAACATTAAAATGAAAAGCATGAGAGCATGAGAGATCTACCATTGTGCTTCTCCTCCTGCTTGCTACCACCTCTCATCTTCCTCACCCCACCACATCATTATCAGTCTTTGCATCTGCCTCCAAAGCCCCTGCAAACCCTGTGTAGACAATGGGCTTTTCTCTTCGCTGCCAAAGCCTTTCATGAGTCTGCTATGTAAATCAGACTCAGCCTTTTTACCGGGCTGATTTCACAGGGATGGCGCTGAGCCGCTTGCTGGCTAGCTAGTCAGAGGGCATTTGTTCCACCGAGGTTTCATGTAAAATGCAACAAGGCATGAGGTACAAAGACAGAGGAGTCAGACCTGTGGTGCGTGTCCGCCAGACAATCCAGGCAACAAGAGAAGAGAGTGCTGTGAAAAATTTAACCACCCGTTGCTCCATAGAGGAGCACTGGTGGAGACAGAGCAAATTAGCCAACCACCTTCCCAGTGGGAAAGATGGGAGCGTGGCCTTGATTGAACTTGAGTGGTCTTTGTGTTAGATGAATTATGGAGGCAGAGTAGTTTTTCCAAGACAGCTGAGCAGGAGATAAAGTGCAAGTATCATGTGGTGGGGTTTTATCAAAGTTTTATTTGTGTATAGTGAAGCTCTCAAAATTCACTCTGAAGCAGTTCTGCTGTTGCAAGGAGAGCGGGGCCCTTTGGGGAGGACAAGACAGAACATTGCTTTAGGATAAATGTTTTGATCATGACAGGAATGTACTTCGGTGCAGTGTGCAGGAGACAACTGTCTTTGACTGAGGGCATACAGTGCTAACAAAAAACAACGTAAAATCTTCTAATTTGTTATGTGAGAAAATAAATCCCAGAAGTCTTAATTTATTGTGTGAGTATACTGTATGTGAGCCACTAAATGATGCAAAAGGCTAAGACTTTTTGATGAGGAGTACAATCAAAGCTAGTACCCTGCAGTTAAAGCTGGATACAATATTACTCATCATATGTTTATCTCACATACACTTGAGTTTTCTTCGCATCTTTTCTGTATAATGCAGAATACAACACAACAAATCCATGATATGGCCTCAACTAGTGATCTTGTGAATTCCAAAATAACACCAGTCACTTTGCTCTCTATATTCATCACATATTGTGCAGACTCACTTCCTCCAAAACTAAGCCCATGTTGTGGACCTGGCCCTCACTTAGCCTCATGCATCTGAGCTATGCAGATTGATGTGCAATATAAAGCTGTTCAGACTGTCATTCATGGCAGCTGATTTTGGAGAGAAAGAAATCTGTCTCTTATTGACTATTGTTTCTGATGAACAGAAAGTTTCGTAAAATGGAGCCCCTCATTAAAAGCCACACTGGGACTAGACCAGTTTTAACTTTGAGAATGATTACATTTATTTTGCAACTTTAGTCTTATTTTTGTAGTTTTGTTCTTCATTTCTATGAGTCATGATAACATTGTACTGACATACTGACACATACTTAGAGACTTAATTGATTGGCAAATTTTAGTTCACAAACTTTATCAGGCATTTTCACACAAGTGATGATAAGTATGATTAAATATATGAGAACAACAAGTACTGAATAATAATAATAATATTTATTTGGATAGCACCTTTGAGTGCTTTACAACAAATAAATTACATGCAGCAAATGCTTCACACACAATGTAGCTTGCTTTGTCACAACAGAGTTTGGCAGGGCAAGAAACATGCAGTCAGGTGACTGACAGGCTGTAAACAAGCCAACAGATTAGCCACATTATGTAGACCACTTTATGTGGACTTGGTTACCTCGTCAGTCCAAAGTTCTATTCACCATTCGCAGACACACAGTGATTTTGTCAAGTCAAGCCAGATTGCTGCAGTTGAACCGATCACTCTTCCATCCTTATACTGTAAGTTGACAAGATTGTCACCAACCATCCAGTGAGTGTGTATTGTGAATAACATTCCTGTGATAAACTTTATGACCAGCTCTGTGACTGAATTATCAAAGTAAAGAAGAGGAGAAGCAAAAGCAGTGTGATGGTCAGGTCATACAGTAAATGTCTGAGCTAGAGAACCACAACGAGGAGCTGAGAGAAGGTAAATGCTTAGGTGCCAACACATTCTGAGTGTCTATATAGAAATCGAAAAAAACCTAAAATCCTGAGTCAGTAGCTACCATTCCCTACATAATTGGGCCACTTACCATGATGGACCACACCCTTCAGGCCATGGATTATGGGGTCGACAGCAGGATTGTCCTTCCCTCCAACCTGCGGAAGACAAAAAGATACAATAATCATCAGAAACATTTCATAGCGAATCATCACCCAATTTAAATGTTTGGAAAATATTCTAATTATTTGTATTTATTTAATCCTTATGTTTGTGGGTGCACACACTGCTTATATGATCTGTAAATCAGATACATTTTTGTTGTTTATTTAGTAATGGTCCCCAAATATTGCTTATCCATCCTTAAAGCCACAAATTACATTTGTGTGTTTTCTTCTCAAAATATCAACTGGTGAACTTTATTAATTTTTTGTAACTCTGCATTTCTTACTACTCCCAACTGTGTATTGTACCCTCTGCTGCCGCAGTGACTCAATTCCCTGCAGGCATGAAGTGTCCACCCTTCTAAGTTTGCATATTGCACACATCTATGTGCAAGTACCTACAAATATATCCATTTCACTGGAATAGGGATGAGCATTGTGGTCAGAAAGGTTTGTTTGAGTGACCCATGCTTATCTATAACAGTAGTACAGTACCCAACGCGACAGTATATGTTTTAATTCGTCTAAGATAAACGACAAAAAAAGATGGGTGCCAAATCAGGAGAAAAGGCTGAAAGTGAAAAGTAACAGAGGTAGAGGTCGGAAAAAGTCGAAAAGCACAGAGGAGATGCTGAGAAAACAAGTGTAGTGTAATTAGGAGGAATAAACAGCAACAAGCTCTCAAAGGCCCTCTCCATCTGAACCAGCAGAGTGTGATGTCATAGAAACACATGCATTTCATTGTCTTTAATTAGAGCATCATTGTTATCATAGAGGCTGGAAATCAATAAAACCAAAGCTCCAAAACAATACATAAACAACAAAATGCATAACCTCGCAAAAATGATTGATAGTGCATATCCTAAAACGCTGAGAAAAACAACTTGTTTTGTTACATGGGTATGAGGACACGTTATTCTGATTCAAGTCAGTGTTTGTTCTGTAACAAGACATCTTTCAGACTGCAAAAGGTGGCTTCATAGACAGTCTGATTTTTCTTGTCTTGCAATATTTTGTTCAAACGTAAGTCAGAAGCACCTCCTCGAGCCCTTAGAAAAGCAGCTGTACACAGTATGTTTGAATGGCAGTCTGTCAACATGGCAGAAAAACATTCGTAAAATGGACAGTTAACAGAGACAGAAGAACACAGTATTGTAGTCAGATTGCTTTTTACATTATAACACTAGCAGAAAAAATGCATAAGAAGTCCATGTCAGTGCCTCCTGCAGAAGTGTGATTTGTATCTACAGGTGCATCAGTTTTGAAGTTTATAATTGGCTATCAATGTCACATCCTATTGACAGGTGATATTAAAATGCGGTCAGTATCCAGATACATTATCCAGAAAATTAGGGGAAATTTTAGGAACTTTGTGAAATTCTGTCTAAGAAAAATTCTTATTTGTAAATTTGTTGAATGTAATACATTAAGTTTTTTCTTCCTTTATTTAAAAAATATTCATTCATGTCCCACCCGCTTTCATTTTTCATGTAGTTCTGTCGAAAAACACATCTTTAAGCACTTTCATGGCACAGAACAGATGTATAAGATTAGGTTAGATTAGATTTGAGGTGTGTCTCTTTCTGGCTTCCTCCTTGCTTGCTCTGTAAATTTGAACAAATTAACAAAATTTGTGTTGGTTAAAAACAAATATCTTGATGTTGTGTAGCCTGTGGGTGTCAGCACACTGCATAGATTGCGTTTACATGAGGGATGTCAACAGTTCACCCCAAGAATATTTTTGACCCCAGTCAGTCTATGTTAATTTGTATACACACACACACACACACACACACAAAAAAAAAAAAAAAAAAAAAAAAAACACAAACAGAGCTTCTTTACTGATAAAATTCTAATTAGCAGAGACAAAATTCTTCACCTCTTGCTCCTAACTGGTACTGATTAATCTTCAAACACAGCAACCTTAGAAACAGCTGTTAACGTGCATTTTACCTGATCCTGACAAGATATCAAGTGGCAAATCACATGAGGTGATATATTAATACCCTGTGGGACACTGGAAAATAATTCTCCCTCTGTTAGACTCTGTGTGATCACCCACATTTTGGACAACATGGTTTTGTACAGCTGATGAAGAAAACAAAGTACTGAATGAAAAAGTAACAGAAAGGAAGTAGAAAAAGTTTATTTGTGGCAATATTAGAGACACCCCCACCCACACAAACACACACACACAGTCTCATGTACACGCACGGACGTGCACGCGAGCACACCCACCCACCCACCCACACACACACACACACACACACACACACACACACACACACACACACACACACACACTGTGTAATCATTTCAAATAGAAGAAGAGGATTATAACTGGAACTGCAATAAAGAGCTTGTTTTCGGGAACAGACGACAGAAAGTGGGTGAGGAAAAAGTGTGTGTGTGTGTGTGTGTGTGTGTGTGTGTGTGTGTGTGTGTGTAAAGGAAAGGAGATTAAGAGAAATAAAGGCGGCTAGGGAGACACAGAGAAAATGACAGACAGAGAGACAGTTCGGAGGAGAGAAAGAAAGGAGGACAGAGGGAATTAGCGTTTCATTATTAATGTTTGTCTCTGAAAGCCCACAGGCTCGTCCCCTGAGATCGTCAGCCACCGGGCCCCACATCACAATGTCCTACTCTCTCTCTCTCTATCTACCCCTTTCTCCTTCTTCAAATGCGGCATCTCTTGTTCTTTCTCTTCATTCTTTCTCACAGCTCCATCACCCCCCCTCTCTCCAGGGACAGGCCACTGCAGTGACAAATCAGAAAAAAGAAAGAAACTAGGTACGATGTGACATGTCCTCATATTTCTCCCCTCCACCACTGTTCTCTCTCTCATCCCACGTCCCTTCTTCGCACTATCATCCATTCAAGATCCCTTTCTCTTGCGTTCCTTCAACTCCTGTGTCTTACAGAGATCCTTCTCCTTCCCTTGCCTTTGGCACCACTAACTGCTGATGATGGTGTAATGGATGTAACAGTTGGACTTCTTTCAAAGACAAGACACATTTGAGTGCAGACTTACTAATTACTTCAGTGACCAATTTGTCAGTGGGCATCATCAGATGGGGCAGACTGGACACTCTGGCATTATTTTGCTGTTCTTTAGTTTTTTAGTTTTCAAAAGGGGATCTGGCCTTCATGCCATCCCTAGGCAAAATGATTACAAGCTTCTGATCATTGTTAGAGTATAAAGTATAATCTCATGGTCATTTTTATGCACATACAGAAGAATCCTGGGTGTCATGGTCAGTCTTGAATCAAGATGAAAGGAGATCAAACATTCATCAGTTCAAGACAAATAGAATCAGGATGATTTAAGCAAAGGGAATCTGGGCCTTTTGTATAATTCAATAGTGAGTCTAGATTAAAGGACATTGAACCTTCCTGTACCTAGCAACAGCTAGGTACAGCTGGCTGACCTTTTTGTCATTCTTAGAACTATACTAAACGGTAGCGGTGTTTCTTGCCATTCTAGACCAAGGTAATAGTCATTCCTGGCCATTCCTAGATCCAGACTTAAGGAGATTCAAGGCATGTGTAACATGTGTATAACATCACGCTTCCAGCCAATGAATCATATCTTTCAAACATTAAACAGCATGTGTTTTCACATGTTTTCAACATTCTGCTGTGACTCTGATAAGCTATTTGACGACTCATTCATTGTGTGACAGAATTGTTATTTTCAAAGTTTTGGGTTTTAATGTTTTAAAGACAAAAAGTATATGAAGTTTGACTTGAAATGCAGCAAGTCCTTGTGAAACAGATCCAATAGTACTAACTTTTTAATTCAACACCTGGGCAAAAAAAGATGTGGATGTGTTTTACATAATGTTTACTGCAATTATATACTCACTATTTAACCCAGTTGTTACTGTTTTAGCTACAGTCCTTTTCTTTTGAAAATATTTGTATGTCTCTTTCTTCTGATTTTCAAGCATAGTGTGGACATCATTACAATGCATGCATACTATAATTCTGTTACAGTGCCCTTGATGTTCTACATAGAAAAATTCTAGTTTTGGTGAGAGAGAGAGAGGAGAAAAACGACAATGGCAGTTGAATCTTCAGTCTGAGCGATGGTGTGTAATAAGTAGGGCAGCCGTCATGTAGGGAAGGGATGGCAGAGACAAAGCCCAAGGTACATTGTCTTTTATCACCCCATCACAGTGAAGAACAAATTCTTAATTGATTGAAACAACAGCAATCTTTTAAAATTCCTGGCAAACTGATGAAAAACTGGCCAGCAGCAAATTACTTGTAATGAATTCTGTTTTGCTGCATAACTGCTGAGGCTAATGTCTCCTCAAGTGGTGTGCACTGTGAATTGGAAGCAGCTCAGTGGCAGTTTAGCAGTGTCGGCATATACTGCCTAATTATCATCATTTGGGGCCAAATGAAGTGGTATGAGGTCCCCTATGTCTTCAAACCAAACCTTTCATCATGCTATTCTTACTCCTGCTGAGCATCTCCATTTTGACACTGCTGCTCCATTTAATGTGAGGAACAGCCCCCCAAGTATGGAAGCTATTCAAATGAATCTTAAGGTTGTCCGGGAATGAATACATTCAGGACTCAACTTTCTGAGAATGTCTTAATTCTTCTATTAATTTTCATCTTACTTTCATTTAGAGTACAGAAAACCAACAAGCACACCAAATTAAATGACAAAATACATAGTTTATCAACCCATTCTGAACATTAAAGAAGCATCTTCTGATTTGATGGCCTTATCAAAAAACACAGCAATTTGGGTCAAAATAACTACTTTGTTAAGGTTATGGGTGCTGTGGTGTTGTCACGACTACAATAAAAAAATACCTTGTTTAAGTTAGAAAACGATTATCATGTTTAAAAAAAATTGATGATGATTGGTTTGAAGTCTCCCCTGTTAAAATCTGATGGTGTGTTGACCCATCCATCCACCTTGACCTCCTCCCTACAGGGACTTTGTAGCTCTATAATAATGTCACCTGACTTCTTCCTTTGCTCATGTCACAATTTCTATTTCTACGGTCACTAGAGTGCTTTGCAGACACTTGCTGGAATGACTGATGCTGTCATTCTCCTCGGGAGGAGTCTTGGCTACACAATGACTGCAACAACTTGTGTCATTTTTTGTATGTACAACCAAGCACAACATAATAAAAGCAGAAAGTATGCACTGTTATCCCCATTTGTACCATTCATTGTGTTCCACATTCATTGTGACCATTTTGCCATTTTTGGCTCCCATTCTTGGATGGCAGGTTTTTCCCTTCGAGTGTTTTGCTGTTCTGTTAAGATTTATATTCTTCCTTCCTACTTCTTGTCCTTTGTCCAAAAAGGCTCTTTTGTCAGGAAGTACAGTGTGTATGACACAATGTGGAGTTGTAAGGTTCAGTGTGTAGGATTTATGGGATCTATGGGCAGAATGAGCCCTTTATATATACATAGGGAGTGGGTCCTCTTCCATCATGTGTCCATCATGTTGCCTAGAATGGACAAACCAACACAGACTCTAAAGAGAGTTGTAAAAGTGTGTGGCTAGCATAGGGGAGGGTGAGGCAAGGGTTATTCAGTGGGTTGCAATCTGCAGCCTCATCACGAGATGTCACTAGCTCCTACACACTGGACTTTTAAGTCCAAGAAAGCTTTTCCTTCATTTTCTTTGTTCTGTATCTTACTTTTTCTCCCTCCTCTGCCTCTCTTCAATATTAAATAAGATACAGATTCGACAAAATAATATCAAATGAGACTCAGTGGGATTCTCATATTAACTTGAGGAACAAAAAGTAGAGTCAATGATCCATGTCATTTGCATCCCAGCTGGGCCTCTTTTTTGCACATTGCCATATCCAGCTGAGTGTGTGACAAACAGTGAGGCATGCAGTGCTGTAAATAAGCAAATAAAAGGGCAATGATAGCTTTACAACTGTCATCTATTTCAGTAATCAGAGGCTGCAGTGCAATGCAATGTTATGCTGGCTCATAAAGGCATGATTACCAAGCTCAGCTGAGCCAATTTGCCCTGTAACACGAGTGTGATAATTTAATTAATAGATGACACAGAGGCAACAATGTAGTTGCTGCACAAACATACTGATGGATGTGGAGAGCTTATAAATGGGTTCCCATTCTTTTCGAGAGATCAATTTCCTGGACTTTTGCAGAACATTTTCAGTGATGATCTAGCTTGTATGACAGACCATATTATTTGGAAGGCCCTCTGTGTTCTATGCTTGGCAAGTGTTATATAAATATTTCATCATTATTATCAATTCATCACCTGTATCATTTTTTTTCTTATGAATTATATTGACTATTGTTGCCCAAACACCAAAAACTGACTAACCACTAAAACAAACAGTAGTCTACAATTTTGCCTACTGATAAATCTTGACTGGACTTTATATACTCTATCTAAATGTACTCTAATGTATGCAGAGATGTTCACAGCATTTCACTTTCAACCAGATATCTGATTCTGACAACCTAACTGTAGTCACTTAATGTACTAACTAGTACGCTCAGTCCTTGTTGCTCTGATATTTCAAAACAAGTTGTTGCTTAGTGTCCCAAACATTTTATCAAAACCATCAAACTTTTGCTAGTTAGCATTATCAGGACAGCTAGCAAGCCATTGCATGGATTTATGTCACTCACAGATGAAATAAATAGCTCTTTACCAAGCTGGATATGTTACTATTATGTTACTGATATTAATTTTACTAAAATAACTCTAAACAATATATTCCAGCCAATGAAATAACAGCCAATAAGATGTACATCCTCTTGCTTGACAACTGCTCTTACCTTGTCTGCCCAGTCTGCTCTGATTGCTCAGTTCACACAGGTTTAAGCAGGCACTGCTCACAGTGTTTCCTGTTGGCTTTGCTGTTGTATTTAGCTACCAGCTAGCTGCACTTCTATAACCGCTTCTAAAATAAAAACTGCATCACTGCACATATTAGAACATGAATCTGACCCATATCAGTCTCTGCCTTGCTGTCACTAACACTACAGCTTTTTCACATTCTTTGTATGGTCTGAGCAAGCGAACTGCTGGGATGTTGCCAAGTGAATGAATTCCTGCAGCCTGACCATTTATTTTCACCGGTAGCTATCTCACTACCTTCAGAGTCTTTTAAGTAAATTTAGATACAGCAGCAACACACACATACATACTGTTGAGGAAACCAGAGTAGAACAGACAAGCTGAGCTAGTGCTGCAGCATAAACACAAAAAAAGCTCCATGTAAAAACCATTACAGGTATCAAACCTTGTATTGTTGCTATTTAAATGGATTCAAATTAGATGTAGCATTCACAGAGTTTCTCTTGACTGTCTCTCAATATTACAAAATTAGTTCAGTGCTCCTAGTCTTTGAAAGAAGCAACGAAAGCTAATGCTAGCCGAACTACTGGAGCATTTTAACACACAAAAAGCAACAGGAAAAAACAGTTACGCACATCAAACCTCGTACTCTCACTATTTAGTTGGCTTCAATTTAGGCTTAGTGTTTCCACAGTTTCTCTTGACTCTCAGTATTGCAAAATCAATCACTCTCAGTCTGAGGGAGTAGCCACATGAGCCAAGTTCAACAAGCTAACAGCAAAGTAAGCATCAAACATGACAATGTAGCTTTCAAGTTTGAAGTTAGGTCACAGCAAGCTGGTATTATAGAGATGGGAATGTACGGGTAAGGTAAGGGATTCTCTCTCAAAAGAGCCGACTCTTTCAGCTCCCAAGTGGCTCCTCAGATTTTTTGTTGCTTAAATTAATTTATTACCAAAAATAATGTAAAATTATATTTAAAATAAATTACTAATGTGCAAAACATACATTATATCAAATGTTTATTGTTTATATTATATTCAACATTAAAGTACAAAAACTAGTTAAAAAATACCCATCTCATTTTGACAAAAAGATCTGATTGAATGATTGTATGTATAAGCTTTATAAACTTTTAACTATTTACAGTGAAATAACATAGAGAAGCTTAAAGAATCACACTCTAGATGAAGACTTTTGAGTTCTTTCAACCAACAATGGAGATGTTCTTGTGCTTAGGTCTTAGCTTTGCACTGAGCTGGAGGTGGTGCTGTGTTACATAGGTAGATGTGTAATGAAAGAAGAGTTTGGACTACTGACAAGCCATTTCATGCAGTTCAGGAATAGTGTTTTCTGTGGGAGCGAACTCTCTTTGGCATGAATTTTGGGCTTTGTGTCTTTGCAAGGAAAGGGAAAACTTTCATTTTTACCAACTGCATCCACATTTTGGTCATTTCTATGATATTCTGCTTTTTAGAATTGATTCCATTTTACTTATCAAATTTGTTGATTCTGCCTGTGTTTTCTACAATGCAGAAATCATGGGACCTTTCCAGTTACCCTTGACTTCTGAATATTCTGATTATGATGATGTTTTGGAGAATCTCAAAAGCACCCATTTATACCACTTAAAGATCTTTGACTGGTAATTATAGGACAACATCAAAATATCTCATAATGTAAATGGAAGATAATCATGAGCGTTGCTGGGCATATTCATGCCCCCAATGAGTTGAACCCTGTTCATTTTAATTACCGTGACCTTTCCTACAGGGCCATCCTCATGCTCTTTATTTAGTTCCCAAAATAGTCATTCACTGTTAAAACATTTTATATAGAGAAATTCACTATATTCACACTATCACTATGTTCACATAATCATTCACTGAATTTCAGCAGAATGATACATAACAGATTGTGTAAAAGAAAGGGGTCACTTCATGATTGTAAGTGAATATGTTTGCCTGCACAAGATATATACAGAGCCCTCTCAGGCTCTGTATATGGGAGTGTACAGAGGGAGGGAGGGAAGAGAGACTATAGACACAGACAGAGCAAGGACTGAAGTCAGAGGAGGAAATATTAACTGGGAGTTAATGGTGCAAAAAAAAAGCCCACTTAGGTAATCGATGGCCTCAAATGAACTTTTTATTCCTGCCAATTGAGAGTGATAGAGCTGATAATGATCCCAGTCCACCCTCAGTTCCACTCAAAAGGCCAGGGAGCACTTCATTGGTGGCTGAACTTTGATCTTGATCTACAGGTTTTACAGTTCATACTTAGATTCCCTCACAACACTCCAACACACAAAATCAGGGATTTTAGCATCTGGTAAAACCAACAGCACAAAGCAGACTGAGGAGAGAGATGAGACAATAATACTAGTCTCTGGTGGGAGTAACTACAAGCACTGACCTCTGACTTAAACCTTAAACCTAATCCTCATCATACTTCAATCTAAACTGATGTAAATCTGAATTCTGATGTAATCATCTTTGTTGTTATCCTATCAAACAGTATTATCAGTTCAAGATATTATAGAATTCATAGGCTCAAATTCACAGAAATGTACTACTACTAATACTACTACTGCTACTAGTACTACTACTACTACTACTACTACTAATAATAATAATAATAATAATAATAACATCCACCACTTTTTTACAATTGGTGTTTGTGTTTGTTTGCTTTGTTCCCATCTCCTCTACGTGCAATGATGTGATTGCTGGAGTGCATTTTGGAATAATCAGAAAAAGCACAATAGGCTGAGTCAGAGGAGAGAGCTCAAGAATAGAGACAAAACAATGGAGGTGGTTGTGTTGCAGGTGCTTTGCCTTCTGTGATCTGAACATTATGGTAGAGATCAAATTATCATTAAATTAACATTAAATTAATGTATCAAATTGAACACGTTGATTGTTGAGTGGTATGAAAGACACAGCTGTCCTGGCCTACTAACTCACTACAGACAAGGGATTGTAACAGTCTTGTTAACATGGGCATTTTAACAAACACTGGCATATTAACGTCATACTAGTCAGTAGTAACATTATACTTAACTAAGATAACGTAGTTAGCTGGCAGAGTAAATGTTGTGACAGGGTGCTGTAGGGTAATTTTGCGCTATTACTTTTGACTTGGCTAACATTAGCTGTTCTTGTTGGTCATGTTGGCATTGTACTTGCTGACCAACAAGAGGAGCATTAGCAATTTTTCTAGGATTGCTAGTGTGTTGCTCTGTCTTGCCCAGTTTCAAATCCCAGGGTTGCTGTAGTTAACATTACAATTTATTACATGTAACATTACAATTAAGTTGTTATGCATGTAGTAAAATGCTGAGGTAGCTGACTGCTGAGGAAAAGAAAATTGCCATTAAGGACATGCTTGGTGAGTTAACTTATTATCTAGTGTTGCACATCAAATCAGAAGTTCAGTTCATTTTCATAACTTCTATATCAAAGTAGGACTTTCAATTTTGTTTAGTTTTTTCTAGGCAATGCAGACATCAGAGAGAGACAGAAAAGGAAACAGAGAAAGCCCAGGCCAGGCAGACAAAGACAAGAGGGAAGAATTTGCAGCTGAAATGTTAAAATGTCAAAGAGCACCACCTTCCACCATTGTTTTAAGCCAATTTCTCCCATCGCTCATTCTGACTGAATGAACAGCGCTTTCTTTTAAGTTACAGTGCACCACTTTGTGGTTGTCAAAACAGGTGTCAGAGAGAGATGGAGCAATCATCTGAACCGAACCTCTTGATTCTTCCTGAAGGGCACAGAGCAGCAGCCTTTCTTAATTATGCCAGTCTTAATTAGACTGCTAAAATGTATAATAATAATAATAATAATAACAATTATTATTATAATAATAATTGTTATTATTATTATTATTAATATTATTGTGGTAGCAGTAGTAGTATTAGTATTCATCGTTGGAGGTGTAGTAGTATTTCAATCAGGAGAGACAAATGAATGAAAGGTTTATTTTGACAGATGATAAGTGATAATTAAGTTTTATCAAAAAATCTTTGGCACAGAGACTCTACAGGGAGTCCAAGCTTCATTTTATTCAGGAGAGACAATGAAGTGAAGATAGTTGCTGTCAGCTTCATCACCAGAGAGTCCATTCAGAAGTCTCTTGGCATGTATCTGGAGATGCTCACAAAAAGAAAGAGCCAGAGGACAGTGGGAAACATATAGAATGACACACACACACACACATCACAGGGACTTAATGACACTAGTTGAAAACACATCTTCCTTTAGTGTCCTGTGTTCATTGCTGTCAGTTGCACTAAGGTCTTTGAGTACAGCTCTCCACAGCTCATCATCATAACAGTGTTCAACCAGACCACAGTGAAAAATTGTTTAAATTGAATTTAATTGATTGAATTTATTTAATTCATTTAATTTAAACAATATTTGAGAATTAGCCGCCCCATGTGATACCCGGGCAGCTGTGGCTCACACATGCTGAAGTCCACATGCCGAAGTGTTCTTGGGCAAGATACCCCCCCTGAAAAAACTGCTCTGATGCTGTGTGTAAATTTATATGTATGTTGCGTTGAATAAAAGCATCTGTCAAATGACTAATTGTAATTGTAATAATTAAGTCTTATCAGAAAGTTCTTGGTGCGTAGATATTCTCCAGATGTAAGGAAACATGATTGTTTGGTACAGCTGGGTCAGCAATGGCTATAGGACAAGAATGCCCAAATGGTCAGCAGTGACCTGAATAGTTAACAAGTTTAAGCTTAGCCAGCACGCCTAGTGTACAGGAGTGACATGCATAGAAAGTAAGTCTCGATTACCAACCACTTTTGTAATCAGTTTGGACAAACACTCAAGAAAACTGATAAATATTGCAGCCTAACCCGAAATGCGTGAGAACGGTGATCACAATGCTGAACCTGGTAGAGAGACAGATCGATGCAAACATTAGTGATGCAGATGTGTACATTAAATTTGAACCGCATCAGTTCACATGCTGTGATTGGATGTGCTGAAGACAAGCTGTAGAGCTGTGATGGAGGATGGAGGGTGAAACCACACACTGTGAACCCTGTATTCCCACAGTAGTGGAGGAAACGACTTGAGAACCTCATGACCAGTAACACAGCATCTGAATAAGACCAATTCAAATTGTTTGATTGGAAATATAGATAACTGTTGATGGAGATTGATTTGACATACTGAACACGATGTTCCTATGATTCTGCTCACCAGCACATGCTGGCATAGGAATCAGTTCAGTGCCAAACATAAAACTCATG
The DNA here is from genome assembly GCF_051107435.1 of Chaetodon auriga. Classification (NCBI taxonomy): domain Eukaryota; kingdom Metazoa; phylum Chordata; class Actinopteri; order Chaetodontiformes; family Chaetodontidae; genus Chaetodon; species Chaetodon auriga. The sequence goes on along the minus strand of NC_135075.1, from coordinate 2,377,669 downwards.
TAACAATGTTACTGAAGGTCTACTTATTTTATTGGGGGGAGATCCGATCAAGATGTTCCTACACGGGGAAAAGTTTCTCTTTCTCACAGGGTTCAGCAAAATGCACCTCTATGTCACACACAAACCAACAACTCGCCAACACTAACCCACAAAGTGTGAGCGGATCCATTGTGGTATATATATGTTCAGAAATTGCGCCGATAGTCGAACCAATTCCTGAACCAGCAAGGTTTCAAACATCACCAGTGACATCACTCACCCTAAGCGACACAAGCGTCGATACAATCCATCACATCACTACTCTAACCCTAACCGTCATCTTTTCCTAAAACTAACCAAGCAGTTTTGGTGCCTAAACCTAATCAATCTGTGACAGTTTCACAACGTTAATGATGTGTTTATTATCGGTACTGAGACATCACAAAACTGCGACCATGTGCTGGTCCAGTATACCTGTTGCATCATGTGTTGTTTTGGAGAAAGGTCATGTATTTCATTTTGGGAGTCACTGGCAAATGACCTGCTCTGTTGTTTAGGTATAAGGATGTGTAGGTAAAAAAAAAAAAGGTCCTACCTGAAAAAATACCGCCATGGCTGCAATGATCCTCTTCTCCCTGAGCGCTGCACTGAGACTGTCGAAGTCGTCTGAGTTGTACATGTAGATCTGCATCTGTGAGAGACAGAAACACAGAGTTAGATCGGGGAACACACAGTTACAGCAAAAGATGAAACCGTCACATAAAATTCATTCCTTCATTGCACCCACTGGCAATAGTAGTAATAATATTTGCTGCCCACTTTTACATAGAATTAGAATCTTTTCATATACTTTTCACTTGTCACTGAGAATTTACCCATGATCCTTAACCCAGCTGTTTGAATTTCAACAGTGCTGCCTAGAGAAACACTGAATTCAAATATTCTACTGCTGGGAGCAACGCATTCATGTGAAGAAGCTCTGCTCTAATTTTAAAATAGCTGAGTGCCAAATGGTACCCAAACACATACACGTGCATTCAGTACATGGATCGTGGGCCTGATGTGACTTAAGCTAACAATAGTTATAAGCAAATAAGTTGCAACCAAGAAATCAATGTGCCTTTGCATCCAAAGGACTTAAGTGTTTTCTTTTAAAATCATTAAACATTCTTTAAATATGTGATGTTAGCTATTTGTCACTTGTGGATAGCCAGCAGTCAACTTAGCCTAATTCCGATTCGGAACCCGATGAATGGAGATAAGTAAAAACAAATAAATAAGCATATAAATAAGGGCTAATACAAAGCGAAATCATTGTCAGACGCTAGACCCCATTTATAGAGATTAGCCTAATGCTGATGCTGTTCCTAATTCCATAATGACTTAGAACTTTAAACACAGCTTGAACTGAGTTTGGATTTTACTCTGGAATTTATAGCCAAGACTTGAGACTTGTAAAACAATGACTCTACAGTGTGTGTGAGTTCATGGTAATGGAGGGACATGTTACTCACTGCAACAGTATGGCTCTCTGATGTGCTTTTAATATTTTTGGACAACAATGTAGTTAAAAGGCACAGAGGAACCAGATATTTGCTAATAACCCATTAACTGGCCAAACTAACATATTTCATGACAGTATATAAACAACAGATGCCAACAGTGAAAGTGATAAAAGGTATACAGCATTGTCAGTCTGCTATTTGTGTTGAAGAGATAACCAGGTTGCAGCCTGAAGTCAATAATACTTGGAAATGGACTTGGATGTGTTGTTTCTCACTGTAAACCAATGAGAATGAACAAACAAACACACACCCAAACACACACACACACACTCTCACACACAAAACTGGTCAAACAGTCAGGCATTATTCGTTGTCATGGTGACGTGGAGACATGACATATGAAGGCAGACAGGCAACTGTGTGTATATAGTGGGAACACATTGTGACTGTGGGTGTTTGCATGTAGATAAAAATTGTTGATATGCACATTTGTTAACATAATTTGTAGTATTGGGGAACACATTTCTGCATGTCAAAAAACAATTCTGGAGGTTTTATCCTTGCCAAGAACAAGACTACCAACATCACTGTTGGGGCAGGGCTCAGGTATACGTGGAAGTGAACGACATCGTCCACTGATCAAGGTCAGTGGTCTTATCCCTGGCCTCGGCAGCCTACATGTCAAAGTGTCCTTGGGTAAGATACTGAACCCCAAATTGCTCCTGATGATGTGCCATCAGTATGTGAGTGTGTGAATGTTTAAAAGCTTGTAATGAGCAGGTGGCCTCGCCATCATATGAATGTGTGTGAAAGGGTGAATGCAGACTTGTGTTGTAAAAGTGCTTTGAGTGGTTGTCAGACGAGAAAAGTACTATGTAAGTACAGTCCATTTCACTTGTGCAGAATTTTCTCTAGCTTGCTAGTTCTTACATAAAGAACTCTGCACATCGCTTTTTGATCTACTTGCAAAGTAAACAGTTGTCAAGCAGCCTGTTTACTTGCAAAGTAAACAGTTGTCAAGCAGCCTGTTTGGTGAATTATAGCAGCGACAGCTCAATTTGAACAACATGTTCTCCCAAACGCTTACTAATGAAAGTCATCGTGGGGGACTGTACTTGAACTGATTGGAGTTTAGCAGTGAAACAGCAGCTCAACAATTAGAATCTATTTAAACACAGCTGTATTTGCCCTAATGTTCTCACACAGTATGATGGGATAGGGATAACATGAAATGGACAAAAGACTACATTTTACTATGCAGATGATAGGAATGCAACACTCAGCCAGACTGTTCTAGAGCTGAGTGACATGGAGCACAAGAGGTTGAAGAGCGGTACTGGGCACTCAATCAGACTTCTGGGTCCCCTTGCAAATGCTTTAGTTTCAGTACAATTTAATTCATTACAAAATAAAATTGGCAACACTGACTACTGATGAATGAATCTAAATACCTCATCCCACAAATGATCAAATTACAAGACAAAACATAAACATATATGTGTGGATAACTGTAGTTGTTGAATGCTATCAAAATAGATAGATAGATAGATAGATAGATAGATAGATAGATAGATATTATAAGTAAAGCTCAAAAAATTCAGCATTCATCCATTACGCAACTTTTTATTGTCTTTTGTCATCCCCTACTTTTGGGCTACTGGGTTGCTCAGACAGAGCAGCACAAGACATACAATTGTTCAAAGGCTGAGCAGCGCTCCTCATGAAGAGTATTGAGACCATATTGTGGCCTATTAAGGAATTGCAGCTTAAGGCATTTCTTACAGAGGCTTAAGAATTCGGTTGCATTGAACCCTTATTCCTAATTTCCACTGGCCACAGCTGTGGTGTGTTCTAGCTGCATCATGGCCGCTGGAGCTGATCATGGCATGCCTGGAGCACGCAGAAGCATCCTAGAAGTGGCTCTCCATTCTGCTCCATGGAGAATACACATTGAGTTAATTTTTGATGGACATTGTAGTAACCAGAACAGAATAGATCAAGCCAGACAGGAAATCACCATAGGAGAACAGCATAGAGTATTCGGAAAATTTTCAAAATAAAACACACAGATATGTCAGCAGTAAACACAATGAATACACATAGAAAAAAAGAAAGAAAAAAAAGCCATTTAACTATGTAGCATATGTATGATAGAAGCACAAATACAGTAGAACACACATATCAACATATAAGTAATATATAGTATGTTACTGTTGGTGGTCACATCCATTGCACAGCTTGGTATCATCTGCAAACTTGAACACTTGGGTACCTGTTATGTGAATGGGGATAAAATATCATTGCTAATAGGTCTAAATTTCTAATTCACATTTAACTTTGGAGATTTTCATTTTATGCCTTGATCCTTAAATGCGTAATTTGGGTCTTAAACTTCATTTGACTATATTACAACCTCTCTAATTCTTTTCATTCAATTTAACACTCATCTCACTAGTAGCTGTTTCTAACAATGGTCTGTTGAATAACAAAAATGCTAAAAACAAAACAACATCAAAAAACATTGTTTTCCTAAAAAGTTTCTAAGGTCACTGTCACAGTACCTTACCAGCATGAACATGACAATATTCAGACAACAGGAGGGCTTAAAGGGATAACGGTCATGATACTGTCCAAATAGCAGTCCCAAGCAGTTAGGACTGATGAGGGAAACTCATATAGTTATATTAACTCCCTCTACCTTCCTGCTATAAAAGCAGAGGTACTTTTGTAATGCCAAATGTCCAACTTGGGAAGCCAGAACTTTTCACAAGCATTCAACCTTCAGCTGTTGTGGCCATGGCTTGAGAAAGCTGATGATCCTCTAAAAGTCTTTGGTTTATATAGACACAGAACTGCTTCAGGTTGAGAACTCCAACTAAGCATTGGAGATGCCACATCTGTTGATTCAGGCTCAACCATTAAACAGTGGAACAGTGCACACAGCCATTACGCAAAGACCAGAGGCAAGTGAGTGTGATTAGTGATTACTAGTGGTAAGCATAGTGATTAGTGCATTGACTAATTTGGGCCTGGTAGCTACCAGTCTGTGAGATGTACTCTACAATATCCTAAGTGTAAGATAGGATAAGATACAGTGTAAACATGGAATATAACAAGTTAGATTGAAATATAATTCAATTTTGTGAATATGATATCCTGTATACTCAACAATCAACCCCATATTCCAAACAGAATTGTGATATTGCAGTTGAAAGATGGTGCTATTGACAGTAGGTCTATGGTAAAAAAGAGAATGCTGACTAGTATCAGTAGTCTAAGCGAGTAGCCTAGCTAAATCAAACACCTATTTTCCTTGCTTTCCTAAAAATGCAAGGACTGTAAATGCAAGGACATGCATTTTTCACATTGACTGAAATGTTTTACTCAAAACCATGGACATGAGAAGTTGGGATTCTCACTGCAAAGAGACAGAGAGAGAGAAAGAGAGTATAGACGGAAGTGTCGATGTGATATAAAAACTTTTTGCTGATCATGAAACCTATCATTACTCTGTTAACAGTGACAAAGAGACACTGTAGATCTGTGTTTAGGCTTCACTCGTCTCCCCGGCGTCTATGAAATGTCTGTATCCTCACTGCACTGCATTACTATCAACGATGATGAAAACATCCTCAAAATGTTGAATTCGTGATATAGTTATTATTTTCTTACTGGTTTCGAGTCTGTTCGCTCATGACAGTTTTGCGAACACCTCCTACTCCAGACAGCAACTTTTGGATTTTGATGCACAAGCAGTGTATTCGACAAACTTCAGCTCCCCCAAGAGATCACCAGGGCTGCGAGGCCTACTGACTCAGCTACGCTGATCTGAAATGATCATCAGTGGTGACCAGCTCACTGCCATCGAGGACCTCCAGTGCAAGCCGTGTCTAAGAGGGGCACGCAGCATCAGCAGTCAGCTCTCACCCCAACCACGGACTGTTTGCCCCTCTACCATCTGGTAGGAGGTTGAGGAGCCTCCGTTTCTGGAACAGCTTCTTCCCCAGAGCTGTTATCCTACTAAACTCTGTCCCCCAGCAGCTCCTCCTCCAACCCCCCCCCACCACCACCACCTCATGGCACACAACTGTACTACCAGCCTCCTTGCTCAAAACACACATAAGGTAACACAAGGTCATAGAACATTGAGAAAACGGACAAAAAAACCAAATAATCTCACTGTGTCCTGTGCATTCTAAAGGCTTGTCAAAAGATGTCTATTTGTGACAGTCAGCCATAGGCCTGTCAAGGTTTGCATTTCTCTGCATGCTGATGTGGTGTAATGAGGCTCTAAGACGCAATACTATGTATCTCAAGAGAGTGGAGAGTGGTGTCTTCTTTGTAGTCTTTCAAAAACTTAAAACACAAAGAACAGATTCAACTTTGTCTTTATCTGTTCCAAAATCATCTACAAATATTAGCATGTCTGGCCAACTACCTTTATACAAAGAGGCATTGGGCATGAGCTTTTCTCATGTCAATGCCTTTTGACATTGGGCAGGAGAAAGCCCAATGTCCATTATTATTTGGTAGGCTTGCAGTTTACATTAGAAAAACACCTATTGAGGACTGACAGATCTGCTGTTTGTGGATAACATCAATCTGTGAACCAAATGCAAGTACATCAGAATTTAGAGTTATGATAGCAGCCTTGTCCTAACGAAGCGAATGGTCAATTTGCTCCTCTAAAGACAATTCTATCATGTTGTAATGGTAGGAGTCACAGCTTTGTGCTCGTGTTCATCTTTGGAATGTCTTTGAACTCACCTTGCATATCAGTACATATGTCCCACTGGCACCATAATAAGTCTGTCAAATATTTGAGCGCTCTTTTTCTGTGCTTTCACCTCCTTGTGATTCCTATTATCTACCAGGATATTGAAAAAAAAGTCTTATCAATAACAGGAGACAGAAAAAGCTATAATTTGTAGCAATTGGAGAGAGGGGAACTAAAGACAAAGAGATTGAGAAAGAGTTAGGTAAATAGTAGTGTGGGAGGAGTAGAGAGGGAGAGGAGGAAGAGGAAGCCTGCCTCCCTCTCGGCGATCAGCCTCAGGGGGCCTGTAACAGCACCTTTCCTTTCCTGGAGTTCAAAAGCCTGAGTGGGAGGTAGACATGCTGTTGAGCCTGGAGGCAAGGCATCTCAACACCAAACAACATATTTATTTTTTGCTCAGTAAAACATTTTGTAGAGTGGAAGGGAACCCCCTGTTGCTCCCAAGGCAAACTGGGTCCACTTTTCTACTTCTATAACTTCATATCAGTCCAAAAGACATCCAGCCAGTCTGAGGGCCGCTGCAGACTAAGCTGCAACCTGTAATCAGACATGGAAAAAGACTGATGGCCAGTTCAAGGTCTTTGTGAAAATATCTCCTCTACGCTCTGTCTGCCCAGAGTAAATAGAAATACTCCTGGTGTCATGTTCAGAACGACATCCCATCTCAAACACAGAAAGAGGAAGAACCAAAAAAGGAAAAAGGTGACCAGACCAGCTCACTGGAACCAATCAGAGTCTTCCTGTGTCACTGTGACACATTCTGGTTAATGAGCATATTTAGAGTGGTGGGACAGTGGGAACAAGAGAAAGGCATGCACCATATCACAAAATAATCTTAATTCATGTCAATGTTGAGATATTTTTTTTCTTTTTTTCTTTCTAAATTGTACTTCTGCAAACAGTCCAAACAGTATACTATGGAATTTAATTGTGATTACCCAACTCAACTTTACTTATATAGCACTTTAAAAACAACCACAGCTGAAACAAAATGCTGTACATAAATAGACAAAACAATATAAAACAATAAAATAAATAAAATAAAACAGGAATAAACACTAAAATCATTGTATTAATGTTTTTAAAAACAATTAAAAACAATAAAACAATAAGTAAAAGCAAACCATAAAACACTAAAACAACAGCAGAGTCTCATGCAGGGTTAAAAGCCAAGGAATAAAAGTGGGTTTTAAGACAAGTTTTCAAAATGGACAGTGACTGGGGCCATTTAAAGATTTAAAAACAAATAAAAGAATCTTAAAATGGACCTTAAAGTGCACAGGCAGCCAGTGGACGGAGGCCAGGATGGGAGTTATGTGCTCCCTCTTACGCACTCCAGTTAAGAGGCGAGCAGCTGCGTTTTGCACCAGCTGGAGGCGTATGATGGAGGACTGGCTGACTCCAAAATAATGTGCATTACAGTAATCCAGCCGAGATGTGCTAAAGGCATGGATTACAATTTCAAAGTGCTGTTGTGCAAGAAAAGGCTTCACCTTTGCCAGCTGCCTAATCTGGAAAAAGATGGACTTCCCTACAGCACTAATTGGCGATCCAATTTAAAATCACTGTCCATCTTAAAACCCAAGTTTGAGACTGTTGGCTTTACATAGCCTGCCAAAGGGCCCAAGTCAACAGGAGGGGTTCACAAGGGCCACTGGGGCCAAACACCATCACTTCCGTTTTTTTCTCATTGAAATTTAAAAAGTTCAAGGCCATCCCGGCTTTGATGTCTTCAAGACATGACAGAAGTAGTGTAAGGGAGAAGGCATTTTTCTTTTTCAGCGGCACATATATCTGACTGTCAACATAACAATGAAAAGAGATGCCATGCTTTCTCAGGATGGAGCCCAGAGGCAGTAAATACAGAGAGAAAAGCAGGATCCCCAAAATCAACCCCTGTGGAACCCCATACAGCAGTGGAGCAGAGCTGGACTCGCCGGCCAGATAAGATTTGAACCACTCCAGTGCAGTACCGCAGATGCCCACTAGGTGGCGTAACCGAGCCACTAGGGTGTTGTGGTCCACAGTGTCAAAAGCTGCAGTTAGGTCCAACAGAACCAGAATTACATGGTCACTAGAGTCATTAGCCGAGAGGATATTGTTAAAAACTCTTAATAAAGCTGACTCGGTGCTGTGCAGAGTTTTAAAACCGGATTGAAAGACCTCAGGAAAAACTTTAACTGAGCATGAACAATTTTCTCCAAGATTTTAGAAATAAAAGGCAACTTGGAGAAGGGCCTAAAGTTGGCCAACACTCTGTGATCAAGGCCAGGTTTCTTAAGTAGGGGCTGCACCACTGCATGTTTAAAACTTAGGGGAACAACACCAGAAGACAGACTGCTGTTAATGATAGCTAAAACTGACTGCCCTATATCAGGGAAAACCTCTTTAAAAAGACGAGGAGAGACAGTGTCACAGGGAGAACCTGATGGCTTAATATGGCCAACCAGATCTTTTAAAATCGACAGAGACACAGGCTCAAACTTATCAAGAGCTACAGAAAATGGGACAGGGTCAGAGGGATCAGATGCAGGAGCTGAGAGCCCTAGCAGTAGCAACCTTATCAATAAAAAAGTGCCGGAGAAATTAAAGGGACTGGCGATCATACACAAACAGAGACTCGATCTGTTTAGTGCTGATCGTTAAAAACAGTAAAAACACCAAACATTGCAGGAGCAGCAGACGGCCAGCCACAAGCACCATCATGCCATGCCCAATGTGTTGTTATGGATTATGGAAACCAAGTACAAATAAACTTTAGTAACCTTTGTGTTATTTTGTGATATTTTGTGGTATTGTTTAATAACTGCTGATGATTCAAAGACTTTAATCAGGTCAGCAAATAGTGTGCATGAAGAGGGGGGAATTCTGAGGAAACAAAACTAACCCATCAGGTGTGTAACATCTATGTTCCATGAGGCATGTGATGGTGCTAATCACTGCCATTGTAGTCAAAGAGTGCATTTGCACCAGGTGCATAACTTCTCTGTTTCAAGAGCATCCCAGAAGCTCTGCGTTCTGCTCAGCAGAGAACACTTGCTATATTTCCTATTTTTAATGAACGACATGTCAGATCGAGCCAGACAGGAAGTCACACATGATGTAGAGAATCCAGTAAAAGCACCTTGTGCAGACTCGTGATCATACATTGGGATACATCAAACAATAAATGCAATTAAAACAGACAAAAAGGAAACCATTTAACTACAAAGCCTACTTAGTCATGGTAGAAGTACAAAAAACAAGGGAAAATGACCAAATAAGGTCAACAAAGCATGGCTGGCAAAACACTCTGCTTCTGAAATGTGAGCTGTGGGGACTGGAGACGCCTGGAGGACAGAGCAAATAGGAGTATGCATACATCAAGGATACATGCCTTGTGGAAATCTCAGGTAGGAGTGTATAACCCTGGTACTTGGTTTGTGAGGCCATCTGAAAATTTGGTTTCATTATCGTTACTGTAAAGAAATTCAAATTGAGATCAAATGTTTGTGTTTGATCTTTAGCAGTCAAAGTGAGGATAATGCGAAAATTGGTCAATTGCTTTCATAGAGAGTGGAAAGATGTGAAAAATAAGCTGAATAGATCAAAGACCTTGATCCTTCATTTTTTTCTGAACGTATTTGTTACATTTTAATGCATTGTATTTTAAGTGTGTGGTATATTACAAGTATTTGTGAGTGGTTTGTTGAGAAACACACTGGCCCAAAACAACAACCAGTTGGTGACCCAAATGAAAATTCAGAGGAGCGCCAAAGTTATTGAGATTCATGGTCTGGGAAGCATAAACGTCTGTACAAGACATTATGCCAATTCGACAAGATGTGGATATAAGTGCTAACTTTTAGACTTAGGAATTATCATGCAGGAACCATGAATTTCTGCCAAGATACATTAGTCTGGACGAAGCTGGTGCCAAACCAACCAACAGTGCCAAGCCTAGTTCCAGATCTCTGAATTACCACCCACATCACAGATTAGTTCAGTGATTCAAGTAGATAAGATTGTTTTGTCTGATGCTAGCTCAGCTGGTTGACAAAACAATTGACCAATTCGAGATTTGCAAGATTAATATGGATATCATCTTTCTACAATGGTCACTAGCTTCCGAGATACATCCATAAAGAAAAGAATCAGAAATGATACGAGTGATGCTGTACATGTTGTTTTAAGTTGACTAATAATGACTCTGAGATTGACATATGTCTTAAGTTCTCATGAAAAAAGTTAAGCCTGCATGCCAACTTAAAACTATTTCAGTTTTACCTCACAAACAGAAAGTGGCTAACATGAGCATGCCAGGTTGAATGAATGACATGACACAAAATGGCATTCATTCTGATAATCAGGCAGGACATGATCATCCATAGATCCAGGTCCCTGGAATGGCTAATGAGTAACTTGATGTTAAACTATTTTTCAAAATGTTGATTTTTAACTGTTGTAACATGTAATGGGTCACTGTACCCCAAACTTCCCTGTATGCAGGAATAAGAGGTTACTGGTGAAAGCAGACATAATCCTTCCAATTTGAGTGTTACACAGTTGGCTTAAAAATGTCCACAACAAGTACTATTTTCAAAGTCTGGTGTGTGTGTGTGTGTGTGTGTGTGTGTGTGTGTGTGTGTGTGAGAGAGAGAGAGAGAGAGAGATCATCATCAAACACGGATGTGATGTAGTGTAATGTACTCAATGAAGCATTAATATGTGGGAAGGTAAGCACAGGAGACAGACTCTCACCATGAACAGGCTACAGTGATGAATCAGGCAGCCTGCACTGCTGACACCTTAATGCATCATTATTATAGATGTTCTAGGTGGTTTCTGAGGGAGGGGAGGACGAGCTGATTTAAAGCTAACAACCCTCCTGAAAAGTGAATGTACATGCATTCATTCTATGATGTTACAAAAGTCTATTATCTACCACTGTGAACTTTCCTCAGGCTGGAACTCAAAGAACAAAGCCTTCATCAGTTGTGTCTTTGAAAACTGGCCAAATCCACAAACACACTCTTTAAAATGTGTTGTATTGTCTTTTAGGGAGAGGACATAAATTGGAAATATAATTTACGAGTTGAATATAAAATGTCTTATCAAAGACAGCATTATGATACAACTTCCCTGACCTCCACACTTTTAGATTACACCATTAGATCCTCATCTGGGGGCCAAGACCAACCCAGGGAGGTCATAATATAAAAATGAGGGCTTTTTTTTTCCTCTTGGGAATTACTGAACAATGTTATCAGGCCTCTAATAATCTAAAGAAATCACTTTACTTTAACTGATAACAACTCCTCATTATTGTCTTTATAATGAGACTATGCTTGTGACAATAAAAACAAATTTCTTTGTCTAAACACAACTTGTGTTTACTTGCCTCTCTAGCAAATGTACGAATTAGAACTATTGTCTGCCAGGAACAAAGGTTGAGGTAGTGTAACATCAATAGTGCCAAAAAAATCTCTTAGATGGATGTTGCCAAAAAGCTTGTGACTTAGCTACAGGATATCTACTGTTTGTATCTAAACCTTCATCATGGAAATGGCAAATGGCAGTGTTCATATGAGTCCCCCAGGACAATGATGAAAATGCACTCTTCACAATCGGGATATCAGATTAGAAATAAAAGTGTAGAAGCCAAGGCCACCCTTCATTGTTTTAATATTTGGTCAAACTCTCTCAATATCTTTGGTATGACATCAAATAGGCGAGTGCAGCAGTGCTAAAATGACCAAACCTGTAGAGGGTGTCTACCTCCAGTTGGCACTGCCAACACAATGGATAATATTCAGAGCCCTTTATATACTGTACTATAAAACATGAATGTAAAATGCTGACTAAGTAGTTGTACATTTAAACATGTCAAGCTAAGGCTGTGATTTAGTCGAAGGTCTTTGTCTCTTGTTTTTTTGTGTTTAAGCTTTGACAAAATTCTGTCATTTTTAGCGAGAGTCCAAATAGTGTATTTGTGAAAAAAATAAAAAATTAAATAAATAAATAAATAAATAAATAAATAAATAAATAAATACTTTTGGCTGAGGGAGTTTATTTGCTTTTGATAAAATAACGTTGTGGCTCTCATTTTGGGCACACTTTATTGTAAAAACTGCACACTAAAAATCTTGTTGTGAGACTCATAAAGCTAACATGACAAGCAAGCCCAGAGGGGAGCACAGTGCTGCCTTGTTAACTCAGATCACATCACAAGTTGTCTCTTATTTTGCCAAGTTCAAAGTTTCCAATACACTGGTCAATTGCATAAAACCTGTGGGGCTTTGAAAGCTTATACCTTAGTTTATAGTGTTTGGCAGCGCTGTAGTTTGGGCTTTTGTGTTTTTACATATAAATGAATACCTGTGAGGCAGAAATTGCTCAAACATTGAGTGCCATCACAAGAGGAACGGATGCCCAGTGGCCTGCCGTCATTTCACACTGCTGTCTAACTCCAGTCATCATTTCCATGATACAAGACCTGAGGTTACAGATGGTGAAGCTGAAAATGATGAGGAAGATCAGTCACTTAAGGAACACCCTGCTGCCATTTTGGCAGCTGAGGTCAGCTGAGCAAGTTGCAGCCACCACAGATGACTGTGATAAGTTAAAAGTCTGTCCATTAAGCAAACACACCCAAAAACCTGTTTTTCATCAAGTTCATGTATAAAAATGAACATAATTGCATAGACTCATTGACTCCTTGATTGTGTTAGAATTCTCAGCAGAGCAGTAGTCCACCCTTGTACACACACAAGTTTTATATGACAATTTATTATGAAACTGTGTTTTAGTAAAAACTGTCTGTTGGTGTTGTACCTCCACAACTTTTGGAGTTTGTCCTTTTAAATCAAAACAATCTGACAATTTTAAATGGCAAGAGAATTATGATAAATTTGGAAATCAAATTTTCAAAGGTGTATTACTTTGGTGGACTTCCAGACAGACAGACAGACAGACAGACAAAACAAAACAATCAAAAGCAGCAACTTGTCGAAACAAGAACAACATTGTCATACACCCACAGCACCCCAAAATAAACAAAAGCGAACATCTAGGTTCCAAAAACAGGGACAACAAAATCTCAAAAATTGCTATTTAAGTGACTTTTTGAACAAGGATCTGTTTTTAATCTGTCTGATGTTGGCTGGGACCATATTCCTTGGAGCTGTATGTGTAACAACACTTTTTTTTTTTTTTTTTTGTATTACTGTTGGGTTATTTGAACTGAACTGAACTAAAATACGGTACACAATAAACGCTGTGTTGGAAAATTGACCCAGTCTGGGTCAATATAGCACGGATGCAATACTGGGCTAATTTTATCAATGGATGCCCTCTGGTTGACTCAGTGAATATTTTCTATTCTGTATACTCAAACAACAACAGCCCTTTGGCTTGGGTTGTTTTCTGCCAATAAATACTGGGTCAAGTTATCCCATTATTGCATCAGTGCAATATTGACCCATACTGAGATAATTGTCAACCCAGAAATTTTTAGTTTGTAGCTAGTCTGAACTTTTGTCAGTCCTCTTCCTATGCTGCTGTTTATTGAACCTGGATTATTCTATCAGTAATTTCTGTTGGTCATTATATAACTTTCATGTATGTTTTCATAGTCTCAGCAGTCAATTAAAGTTCGACATGGTGCTAATGTCATGTATTCAGCTGCATATTGTGTGAATGAATATACATTCAAACAAATGTCCAACTTAGTTTTAATTTGGGTTGACTTTTGACTATTTTAGGGGGTGCCACGTTGCTTACAATAACATGTTTTCTCTTTTAAATCTGCAGTTTCATGCCTTTGTGTTGGTCTTGATTTGGTGTCATCCACTGGTAGTGTAAAAAAACACACTGTGGTAGGCAGGATCTGACCTGGGGACAGTGAGATGAATGGGCTGAAGTCGTCACAAAGACTGCACCAATATTCTATAAACTCTGTAATGTGAAAAGAACAACATGCATGAACCTTGATTCCACGTTTATGACAGCAGACAACAACAGATGGAGTAATAATAATAATAATTATTATCTACATAAGGTGCTAGCTAAGCTTCAGTTTCTGTACATTTACATTGAAGAAACATTGTAGATGCACAATGTTTTTATCCCCATTTACAGAAATATCAATTTATATAGTAACATTTTGGTAATTTCTGCAGGATTAATTTCCACTGAATTAATATTAATTTCTTAAACAAATTCTCATCACGTCATTACTCTCATGGAAAGCCAACATTTCCACTATTTCACATTTAGATTAGCATTAGATTTATTTTTCCTTCTGCAAGGAAAATTGTTTTCCCTTCTATACAACCTCAGAGTATACAAATACATCAAACCGGACAGAATACATCAAATTTGACAAATACATACATGAATCTCACAACATACACTCACTACCAGCACAACATAACATTACATAGACAAACACAAGCTCTGGCACAATTGCATTACAGTCTGGATGTCCTATTCAACTTAGTTATGGCAGAGGGGACAAAAAAAGTTCCTCCTGAACTTCACTTTCTTCCATGCCAGCAACCTGTAATGGCGAACCAGATGAGAGGGCTACTAAGTGTGGGCCAGATCAAAGTAATGGATCCACTTGGACAATGTGGATGGATGGACAAGTGGATGGAAGTGGATGGACTTTTGTCCATGGACTTTTGTCCATCCACTTGGACAAAAGCTAAAGGTATGGTTACTCCCAAGGAAAGATAACCTTTCTTCTTTTCTTTCCTTTCTCACCAAAGAGAATACTTCCAAGTAAACGGAATCAGCATTTTTCCTCTTACTCATCAAGTAATGGAGAAATCAGCAGATAAAGAATATTTCATTACAATACATTACGAGAAAAAGTTCAAGAATATTCAGCCTTATCTTAGACTTTGGCTTTACTTTATTGATCCCAATTTGGGCAATTCTTTAACACAATATGTAGAGGGGGTGATAACAGGAGAGATGGAGATTTATAGCTGATATGATATTCACATAGCTATCACAACACTCACCACAAGGAAGAGTTATCACACTTATATGTCACAGTAATGATCCAATGACACACACATAATTACCAACACACATACACAGAGAGAGCAGTGTGCAGAGCAGGAGATTGTAGCCCTCATGCAGAGACAAAGACACAGACTTACATCCTGACAAAAAATATAGAAAATCAATAACTGTATCGACTCAGCAGACAGGACCTTGAGACACATCAGGCACACTCATACCGGAACACACTCAAAGACCACAGGATGGCCATTGATACACTAAAGTGAAAATGTGTGAAAACACAGTGACACTTTTCAAAAAGTGTCATTTGTGAAGCAAAGTTGGTCTGCAGTTTTAACTGTAATATGTCTATTTGTTTCATACTTTGAGTCAATGGCCAGCAATACTGAATTAATGCTTAATACCATGTCTGATGAAAAAGGACAACTCAAAAATTGCTCCAGTCTAATGGTCTAACCTCCATTCTAAATAAGTGGTCAAAGTAATCTAAACACGAGTTACACAATGACAGTATTGGGGTACCAATTAGATATGTATTGCGAGTCTTCAGTTTTGCGATTGTACAAGCACTGTGATTTGATAATCTGATTTATTGCCTGTGGTTTTTTCACTCACTTTTTTTAATACAAAACCATTGGAAAAAGTTGAGTCATACATTTCGAGGGACTGTCTGTGGAATCATTAATTATGATGCTGTAGGATTGACATTGCGATATCAGATATATAATCAGCCTATCATATCTCAGATAAGCAATGCTTCCTCCTTTGAGGGGTCTTTCATCGCTGGGATCAATTGCATTTATGTCAAACAGATTCTATGTAGTCTGCATTAACAAACAATTTCACCAGTACAGCAAGCTTATCCTTACATCTGAGAAGCTATTGCCCTTGTTATTTCCTTGGTCAGGTGATTTCCCAGAGTGTTGGGCACTTCAATTCAATATTCCTTTATTAGTCCCGCAAGGGGAAATTCCAAATTACAGCAGCATCAATAAAGTAGATAGAGTAATATAACAAGTGCATGCAAATTAAAAACAAGTATATACAAAAGAGTGGGAATTAAAAAAATAATAATAATAATAAAATAAAAAGAAACGCCATCTAAAAAATTGTAAAAAATTGTATTGAATTGCACATTCAAGTTCTTTGTGCTTATGGTAAAGTTTCAGTTTTTCTGACATTTTATTTATGGATCTTCTCCTCAGAGTTAGACCACTTCTCATTGTCAGTCTTCAGAATTCCTTCAAAGATCATCAAATTTGATTCATGATTTCACTCTTGCTATCGGATGGCGCAGAGCTTAGAAATCTGGGATTCAGCCTTAGGATTCAGGCTGATCAAATACTTAAGAATTCAGCATCTTTGGTACCTATCTCAGATTCACCTCAGATTAGCAATCTAGGGACAATATTACCAAGGACTACATTCATTTTAGTTGGACATCTCAAATTCAAGTGCTCAGGAAAGCATGATGGCAGCCATCTTTGCCTACTAGTGCTCTCTGTCAGTTAAGTCGTTTACCACGTTTCTGTAATGTACTGACCTCAGTTGAGAACTGGACCTCACAGTACTCTGCATTGTGGTCTATTTACATCAGCTGTTAACATTATTTGAAAGTCATAGTGCCACAGTGGAAAAAGAAAAAAAAAAGAATCTCCAACTGTAGCTTCAGCTTTGATTCTGCTATGAAGACAGCTATGAGTGAAGGTTCTGGGCTAATATCATGATTGTGATATTAGCCTCCATACTTCATTATGATACAAATAAAGGTGCATTTCTCTCCTCTAGTGTAGTGTTGTGTTCCATGTTATGAGCTTCCAATTTGTGTATGCAGGGGCAGATCCTGGATTTTTTAAAATCAGGGGCCACAAAGGGGCCATACTGAGTGGGGCACGTTATTATGCAGGAAGGCATCTGGGTCTGAGTATTAAACCTTTTATTCCTGCATTTAATCACTGTTTTTATGTGTATATATAACCACAGAACCTTCCTACCAGCACATCAACTTGAGGCAGAGGTGTCTCAAAGACTAACACAAATTTCAAGCTCCAGACAACAATATTATTTACTGGGGAGGATAGTACAGGATCGGCCTGAGCGAGGGCTATACAGCTTGGAACATCTTGTGTATATACACTACGACATGTTACCTTCCAACAGTAAACCTAACATTAGACAGAACTTCAAAATTTTAGCTAAAATGTTGAATCATAACTTGCTGGCTTGCATGGTGTTGTTACAGTCACATTACTTCTGAGAGTCTCTTCGTTTGTGTGTGCAGTCAAAAATCATGCAGTTGATTTGGTCTCCTCCAGGGTCTGGTGCAGGTGTAAGCTTTGTGTCAGTATTTGTACTCAGCATCTCATACAGGGACAGACTACCCAGACCAGCAAAGACTTCCTGCCAGAAAGCCATTCTAACATTTGGTTAATGTTGTGAACTGGTTGTAGTTAAGATAAGATAAGATAAGATAAGATAAGATAAGATAAGACAGGACTCTATTGATCCCACACCAGGAAAATTTGGTCGTTACAGCAAGCAGGTTACAAAAAGCAAGCAGAGTAGCAGTTGTGAAATTCTCACAGTTTGGTTAGGTTTAGGCAAATAAGCAGTCACAGGCAGCATAGTAGCATAACAAAAGACTTCTGAGGCAGACCTCTGCCCACAGGAAATGTCATCTAAGTCTCTCCTCTGCTTCAAACCATAAGACAATGATTCAAAAACATGTGTCCTGACAGAAACCTCTGAAAACTCCCTTTATTCTTTTCATCTACCTCCGAGTGTCTCATGGGACAGCTCTGTTGCCTCAGGATAGAAATGTAAAGCAGGAGGTACTCCGGGTTGGCGATGCTGCCACGACCCTGCTGAGAGTGCTGTGAGACTGGGCACAGCAGCCTATGATCAGCCCCGAGGGACTGACAGATCTGAGGTGACATAAGCAAGGCTTTGTGGGAAAACAGACAACATGCACCACATGGAGTGCACATCCTTGTGAGCAGAGAGAGCAAGTACATCAAGAAGATGGTTTGATGCAGTCTCTCTCGGTTTAAGCCACGCTATGGGATTTTGAATTTTTCAGCCCTTCTCGCAGTAGGAGAAAGGGCGTCCATCAAAGAAGGTCATACGATGTAGTGTTGTCGACCACTGATGCAACACACAAACACACACACACACACACACACATACACACACACACACACACACACACACTGCCTTTCATCTGTCTCACTCTTACAACTTTACAACACAGATAGGAGGTGCAGGGACAGGGCTGTATAATCTGGGTTATGAGATATATTTAGAGCTTCAATCTTACACCATCTATCTTAAAAACCCAATTGAAATGCATTATGTGAGAAATGGTCCTGAGAGTCAGCTGTGACTTTTTCAATTTCATGAGTGTTACATTTTCATAAAAGCAAGAGGAGCGCAGGAAATATTGCTTTTGCCCAAAAAAGAAAAAAAAAAAAAACACAAAAAAGGTGTTGAGGGTCGCCCTATCAGCAAGCTAGATTATTAAAAATCTCATAGAACAGGCTCGGCAACTGGGACAGCATCTATTTGCCCTCTAGGCAACATTGGGCTTTTAAAGAATGACTGTGTTTTTTTGGTGTCATTGAGGACAGGCACTGGGAAATATAACATTATGTTAGGAATGGCATGTGTTCTCTATCCGGAGGGAAGGCCAATCATAAATAAAAGAGAAATAAATATAAAAAACAAGGGAGTGCAGCCTGGCAGTCATCTATTATCTTTGAAGGTTTAATGGAATGTAGCTGGCTGAGAGAGAGAAAGAGAAAGAACAAAAGCAAAAGGGAGAATAAGAAAGAAAAGGTAATAAATGAAGAGAGCACAAACAGCATAAAGGCAGAAGGGCTGGATATAACAATAAGACACGTAAAACTCCACAGATACCATTACTAATAAGATCAACAGCACAGAAAAACAACCCTCATCACCATAATGTGGTTATGCACAGAGAACCTACATGTATTAGCCTGCAATATCCAGCACACTGATTTACTTACTTGTGTTGTGCTGAGGAGAGTAGAACAAATTCTGTTTTTCATTAGCTCTGTCTATCTGTCAGTGTAACAGCAAAGTCCCTCTGCACCCATCCACTCCATATTCCTTCTCTCATGTCACTGACATGCTGCTGCATCACTACTGATAGCTGACTGCTCACCTTTCCTGTCATGCACAAATGCACTTCGCACACATACTTATTGATGCCTACAAGCATTCCATTCATAAATACACTTAACTGAGACATACATAATGACTATGTTTCAGTTACAGAAATATGCTATCAATTAGCTGAAAAGTAGAAAATTACATTTTTGAAAAGTTTTTTGAAGACATGCCAATACTTTTCAGTGTCCTTTCCTGCCAAACTCTCCTCACCAGAAATACAACTTTGTTGACCATTTGTTTAAACACTGAAAAGTAGAGCCTACCCAATGTATCAGCTGAGCTGATGTTATTGGTCGAGATGGGCATAACACATTGATACAATACATTGTATTCAGTGCATATTTTGGCCAAGAGGTATTTATTCAGAACAGATGCCAAAAACTGGCAATAAAATTACTAATGCTTCTCTTGTGCTTTACATGTGTAACTGTGACATGAAGCATGAATCTTTTTTCTTTTGATTTACAAAGGCAACTACACAGATAGCCCAACACAACGGTTGTGATCCTTGCAAAAAAACAAAAAAAAAAAAACATGGACAGCAGGACTGTTGTTGAACGTGTCCAGTGTAGAGACAGTGATGAAGAACTGAAGCTGCTGCAGTGCTGACATGCTGCTTTCTCTATGTAGCTGATGTAGACAAGATGTGCCACCAAGAGTCATTGTTGGTTACTTTAAAGCTGGGCTGCCCAAACTGGGGCATGTGGTCCAAAGTAGGCCTGCAATAAGGCTTGACTTGGCCCACCAGATGTTTCTAGCCAAAAAAATATAATAAAAATGAATTTGAAAAATGTCTAACGTACATTACTGTTTATGCTGTTTTATGTTTGTGAGATAGAAATTATCTTTAATTTTTAATTATTTGTCATAACTGGAGCCACCAGAGTAACACGTTGCACAGAAAGTCAGTCAGTTAAGGAAGTTGGGACGCTAGTGCCATTTTGCATCTTAACAATACAACACAATAGGTGTTTGCCTTTGGTTCATGGACAACCAATTAGGTTTAAGTTTTTGCCCTCAAGGGAAAAAGTTTATCGTGCCAGTGGCAGTGCATGATGATATGTAAAAATATAAAAATGGTGCATTTTCATACTGAAAAATTTAATCTATAATGAAAGTAAGCTGATAAGTAAATTGAAACTGTTCACGTGTCTGGTAATTTGGCCAAACAGTGTTTTGTAGCTCCTAAGGGAGAAATTAGAACAGGTTGTGTCCTGTGTGTAATGGGTTTGCAGTGATGTTTCTAACTCTGGAGATGTATACATCCTGATTGGATGGCAGGTTGGCATCCAGTTATTTTTTTCTGCAGTCATAACTGTCTGTTGTAGTCTTTTCGTGCCCTGTTTGGTGACTGATCCAAACCAGGCAGTGATGGATGAACAGAGAACAGACTTGACGATTGCATTGTAGAACTGGATCAACAGCCCCCGAGCCAGGTTGAGCTGTCTGAGCTGGTGCAGGAAGTACTTCCTCTACTGGCCCTTTCTGATAGCTATGTCTATGTTGGAGACTTACTTTAGGTCTTGGCAAATACTGAATCCCAGAAATATGAAGGTTACCACAATAGACACAGTTGTGTTGAGTATGTGATGCGAGGCAGTGTTGGAGGGCTCCTCCTAAAGTCCACTGTTGTGCCTAGAGTTCTGAGTGCGGTTGGCTCCAGATTATTTTGACTGTACCGGGGCCAACCTCCTGTCAGTGTTGCACACTCATCAGCCCAGGTCGTCTGCAAACTTCAGGAGTTTAATAGATGATACTCCTGAGGTGCAGTCATTTATGTAGTGTGCCCATGGTCAGCATCTTTCAACAAAAGATGCATATGTTTGCTTTATACATACCTTATTGTCATGCATGGATATTGCAGAGATAAATATCTCTGATTTCACAAGCACTCAAATGAACTTTTAAAACGAGTCTACACTTCTCAGCAGAATTACCAAGATAGGGTAATTTTCAAATCTGAAGTTGATTTCCCTAGTGTTCTGAAACAGACCGAAACCAACAGAATATATCTGCCAACTTGTGGGCATACTGGCCTATTATTACCTTATAAAATCATTACTAAGTTAGGTTGATCAAGTAAGTAAACAGTTGCTTATCTATACATTCAGCAGACACTCCAGTATTCACTCTTCTTACAGCTCTGTTTTGGTCTCTACAAACTCCTGCTCCCCCCCCCCCACCCCGTTCATATTAAAATATTGATTTGCACAGACTACACTACAGACTACATGACACACAACGCAACTGGGACCAGCAATCGATGTCACATTAATAACGAATCAATATTGTGCCAGTTGGTGTGTATGGCTTCTTTTGCTTCATATCAAGTTACTGTGACTATGTTTCATAGATTGCAACCTTCAATGAGTAAAATGTAGTCCATTTCTGACTGCCATGTCAGCAAGGAACTATTATCTGTAGATATTTTTTTCCCACCTCTGAACTATGTCTGTTGAATTGTATTGATATCCTCATGGACAGACCCACATCACTGTATGTGCCTTTGTTGACATGATTTGAGCTGACGCAATGTGTTAAATAATCATGATGGTTGTAAAAACCTCAGAGAATTCGATTTTTTTTTTTTTTTTGTATTGTTCAACAAATATAGGCCAAAGATATTTACTAGTTCAAATGAAAGATGGTGTTCATGCTGAGCACATTGATTCCAGTGTTATTTATTTTGGAATTCAGGAAATGACTGCTATCAGGGAAACAAGTGTTAACAAAAACAGAGGAGTATGAAATGAGCTTCATTTTTATTATGCGTCAGAAAGGTGTTGTAGTTCCAATATTGTAAGTAAAAGAAGGGGATGAACCTTTGAATTCCCTCCTGCTTGGAGCTCTGCCTCTGTGTTGGTGGTGGGTGAATTAGGAGTTCATTGTCCTCTGGTGTGATTAAACAATGAACAAACATCGGTTTAAACATCTGCACCACAGTTTGTGGAAGCTCAGTATTCAATGCATTTTGAACCGCAGTGTGAAAAAACAAAACAAAAAAACCACACTGCAGGCACTGATGGAAACAAACTGTTTGCATACGGTGCTTTGCAGACAAATCGTGTGAAGAAATGAAATTTGCTACCCAGTGTTATCATTATTCATCTGATGATTTAGGGGCTGGGATGAGCTTTCCATTTCCGACGCAGTAAAGGTTGATGGGAAATAAAATCCCATTCATCACTGACACATCTTTATCTGTGATACCTGCGGCAAAGCAAAGAGAGGAAGTGTGTGTGTGTGTGTGTGTCTCTGTGTGTGTGTGTGTGTCTGTGTGTGTGAGAGTGGGTGCACAAACCCCCCAAATCCACAGACACAGACACACACACACAAACACACACACACCACCCGTGCTCTCAGCCCCCCTATCGCGTGTTAATTTACAGTGCCTCTCTTATCTAGGCAGGTGGGTAAAAGCTGGCAGAGCAAGTTCTGGAGCCACACACATTCTCGTCCCTTCCCCCTCCATCTTTTCATCCTTCACTCCTCGTTTATCATGTCTGGGAGGCTTGGGAGGGGGTGGAGATAAAAACGAGCCTCAGCAAAAGGCACTCGGACTGAATTGATAGCTTAGCACCTCGGCCAGCTAGCCCTGATAGCACTCTCACCTACTCCTGGGGAATGGACACGGGAGGAGCCATAGTGGGAGGTAGCCTTAGATAGATATACTGGTTAGCTGCTAATGTACGCTGGGGCCGAAATTTTAATACATATCTGCATTCACTCTCTGATGTAATGCCGGTATATGGTTTCAGATTTTATGATTGATTTCATATTTATGGTGGAATGGATGAACATTCACTTGGGATGTCTTTAAAAAATCCTTGAAGTGAACACCATTCTTAAGGGGGACTTTAATAGGATTCCCGTGGATGGATTTAAGTTTGTTTTGTATGTATGTAGTAGTTGTTACCGTAATAGGAATTTCAGAACTTATGTACATATTTGGAATTAGAATAAGGGTCCAACAGCCATGACATCAGTTCAAAGCCTCATTGTGGACAGTGAACTCAGGGTTATAATTATGTCCCCTTCACTCAGAATATGAACTCTCTGTACTAGAATTGTCTGTATAAATTGCTCAAAAAATGTGTTGGCTGGAAAAAGGAGGATTCAAAGAACAAAGCACATAAAATCTCAAGTGAAAAAAATAAAAAATTACTTATTATAAGTGTACTGAAGTATATTTAAATATTGCAAAGTATGTTTCCAATACACTTATGCAGATTAAAAGTACATAAATGTTATGCTGTCATGACACTAAAGTTATGGAAGTATAACTTACATTACTTTATCAATGTATTTCAGAGGTGCATGAGCAAATCTAAAACAGTCAGTACAACTGTCAGGTATACTTAACACAACTTAACTTGGACTTTTGATTAAATACTATTTAAGTGTACTATGTACAAAATTTGTGGCACACTTTAAGTACACTATTTACTAGTATTTTTTCGAGATTGTCCAAATCTGTCTGGTGTCTGATATAATGATACATCAAGATACTGAAGTGTCTGGTCATTAGTTCTGAATCAGGTATGTTAAAGTGCAAGTAACCAAAGAAGAAATTGTAGATTTACAAAAAAAAAAAAAAAAGTCCAGTCATTGGAATTTTTCGGGATATTTTTTTTTTTAGCAACATCTCATGGTATTTATAAGCACATGGAGTTTGCTCAGTTGTTGTGGAGATGGTTCAGTTGTTATCATGTGACCCAAATATGAAATTTATGATGGTGGGTAAAAGCTATGCAAAATTTCCCGTAAGTGAAAGTGTGGTAATGTTGGAGTGGTGTTTGTGTCCACATGATGAATGAAAGTCTGATATAGCTTCTCCTTTGAGCTTTGGTTTGGTCTCCAGCAAGTCTTGAGAAAAACATCTGGCTCTTCAGCAGTTACATGTTCCTGTGTTTTCACCATCGAATTGTTGACTTTGTTTGTCTGCCATTAAGTTGTACAGTTGATTTACCAGAGCATATTTGTTGCAAACTGTGGAGATTCATAAGTGCTGTAAAACATGCAGCCAAAACAATAGGTTAAAAAGCCTTGTTGTTGCTTTTGTCAACAATTGTCAGAAGGTTTTGGTGTGAAATTGCTGCTGTTAGATGAAAACTTCACAGCTTGGTTTCTGAGTAGGGGCTATTTTTGAAATCATACAGTGTTTAATTTAGAGTTTCATGGACTTTTTAAAGGCCCATTACACAATCATGATACTTTAGATGAGGGGTCATGAACTGCATTTGTCCAGTGTCTACATTTTCTAAGCAGACTCTGAGGGGGCCAGACTTTCAAATAAATAAAGAAACAATTAAGATAAAAATAGGCCTAATTAGGCTAATATTTGTTATTACTACTACATCATATTGGTGAGAACAGACCCCTAAATGACATGGAAAATTATATCTAGATACTTAACTAGAGCTCTTAGATCTCTGCTAAAGAAGCAGTCAGTGGTCAATATAAAACCCAATGTTAAAAAACCAATCAAAGTCTTTATCTCAACAAAAAACTCCTCTTTGGGATCCCAGGACACATACAAAAATATTCAGTTTGGGACAATATAACAGTTGGCCAACGAATTTTAACCAACATCTCTTTTGTCTTTTGTCTTTCTTTTTTGGGTTCACAGAGTATAGGGGATGGAGATGGAGAATAATTCTGTCCAAAGGGTAAACTATTAATTTGTTTTGTTGTTTATTGCCAGGGGTGCCAAGTCAATCGATGATCACTCTTAGGACAGACTGGGCCTCTTCCATTGCTTAGTAACTAGATGTTCATTCATATTTTGCAGGCCCAACAGGAAGCTTTGATGGGCCTGAAATGGCCCATGGGCTGCCAGTTGACAATCTAGGCCAATTATGAATAACTGAAAATCAAGAGATGTAGACAGTGAAGAGTTCATGTAGTCGGCACAGAAAACATATGAAACCATAAGGAGTCAAAAAACAGTGTGGTACCAGTTATCTTAGCTTTGCACAAAGACGAACAATGAAGTTCATCAGGCCAACATATCTTAAAGTAAACTGGCTCAAATTAGTTGAGATATTCTATTGTTCTATTGTTTCTGGGTCCCCAGAACTCCAGGGGCTCGAGGGCAGTAACCAGCCTTGTCTGGTCAGTTGCCCAGCCTTGCTTCAGCGCAGTTACATCACTGTTGGTGGGGAAACAGCACCAACAATCAAACAATAAAACTCAAGTGATTCCCTGTGCATGCTAGTATTATGTGTGTCTCATTGTGCTATTCTGTGTACTCTAGGGATATGACACACAGTATATACTGCATGCAGATTATTTGCTCTTAAGACAAACTGAATAAAGCCTGACATATATTTTCTGCTCCCCTCCAAACAAAGAAATCCCTGATTAAGTTAGTTTTCCCACCGTAACTTAACCTTGGGCTTGGTTTGACAATTCGAGTTCGACCACACAACCTCCTGCTAAAGAATACCTGTGAGCGATTTCATACATGTTTGACTTTCGATGCAAAGCACATAACAGTGTAAGAAGAATGTACAAGACACAGGGGTGTGCATACATGCACGGGATAAGTGACACACTCCAGCTGAAGACGTGTGCTGTGCTGCCTGGCAATGCTGTGCTTGGCATATTAACCACAGCATTACTGTTTAAAACAGCAGGTAGAGGAGCAGCGGGTCCCTACTTCATCATGCTATTCAAGGGCCCTATTAGGCTACAATTACTAAATGGCAAGGCTTGTAAATCATACATCATTCATGTGGAGCACTCGCATAAAGCACAAGAACACCCCTCTCAGTGCCACCCACTGCAAGACTAAGCTGCTGAGAGGTACTGGGTGAGAGAAAAGGAAAGAAAATGGAATAGCAAAGGGAGGAAAAGAAAAAAAACAAAGAAAAATAATACAAAGAAAATGTAAGGAAAATTGTATAAAAAGACAGGACAACATAGAAATATAGATACGAAAGAAAACTACATGGGCTTTCATCTTGTGCCACTCTTATGACAATATATGAGATACACAAGACACCCGATAGCTGAAAAAGCAGACAGAAACTTGTCTGATGTACATTTCTGTTTTTTTATGACAGCAAGACTATCAGCTTGTTCAGTGTGTCTCACATTTTGATATTCCAGATGGATGTAGTATTGCAGCTTGTAGGTGTCACACTTGTGCCGATGGAGAAAACAAGTCAGCAAGGGGTTGAACTCAAATGCAGAGTCAAAGCAGGTGAAACTCAGACCACACAAAAAGGCAATAACAAAAGGCTTATGGGAGGGTGAGGCAAATCCAAAGAAATAAGCTTAAACTGGCAAACAATTCCAAAGAAAAGGAGCAGAATTTCGAGTTCCAGAAAAAGCGAGGTTCAAAGAAAAAACAAAGCAAAAGTCCAAAAACACTGGAAAACACCAGAAAACACTGCAAAGGGCAAGGATACTTAACACACAAGGTACAAGAACAACCTGGCAGAGACGGAGGGAAATGAGGTGAATGAGGTACACAAGGAAGTTCTTTTCAACATGAAACGGAGAATAACAAAACTTACACCCAAAACCATGACAGTAGGGGTCGCTGACAGGGATCTAGTCTCATCTTCTTGATGTAAGAGAAGACATGTGTTTCAGTTTGATGGATTGGGGCAACTGTAAAAAGCATTGCTGATTTTACTCCTAAGCATACAACATGCTTGTACCAATGTTTAATAATGCTGGTGATAGGCTAACTAACGTTACACATCGTAGAGGCGTGCAGGAAACACACTTTCTTACACCCAGAGATGGGGCACAGTTTTTTTTTGTTATTGTTGTTCTTTACAATCAACTGCTTATCTGCACAGTTAGCAAAGTGAATGTTGTGCTGTCTTAGTTAGCCAGTGTAGCTATCCTGTATCAGAATTTATTCACAACTTCGTCCATAGGCACATCCTCTCCTCGCCATCACAGAGATGGATTCTGCCACCAAAGTAGAGAGCATTTGTGATGGCAAACATGGTGTTGCTTTCAGACCGACAGGTAAAAGGAGAGAAATGTCCTGAAGTTACACAGTGGTCAATTGTCGGGCTAGCTGCTCTTTAGCACAGACAAAGTAAGAGGTCTCACTCTGCAACTATTTCCCAAAACCACAAACATTGAATTAGGCAAAACTACATGCTACAAAAGTGTATTGTTGTCCCATCTGTGGTATAATAAACAGTAAATGAATCAAAGTCAGTGCCCCATATGCTATTTTCCAAGTTACTGTAGCTGTCCTATGCTTTCATCATACGGATTTGGGTGTGGTTTCATGTAAAGTAGGTTGGAAAAGCAATAGATGCATCCTGTAGTGCAGGTTCTCTGTATATACACTTATCTCATGCCCACAAATTAATTTAAACATGGGAATAAATTGTATCTTGTATGCACACTCCATTCTAGCATTCCAAGTACTGAATGCAGTAAAACGTGGCCTTGATATATATTTTATTCTGTCTATGGCCACCCCGAGGCTCCCTAGAATACCACAGCTGTGGGTGGAAAAACATGTTCTGACGCCCGTGTCAATTATGTATGTGCTAACACTGCCTACTGTTTACAGTGTGTGTGTGTGTGTGTGTGTGTGTGTGTGTGTGTGTGTGTGTGTGCATGCATGTGTGTCCATAAATTAATTGTCTCTACTCTTCCTGCAGAGATAACATTGTGCAGTGTTGCAGGCAGGCAGTGAAGTTGAACCAGGAGCTAGACAGCAATCAAACTGTGCTCCTTTCTCACTGCTGAGGCTGTGTCTGTATGAACTACGATTAGAGACCGCACTGAGAGAGTTTTACAGTGACAACATGACAATAACAAGTTGACAATGTGATGAAGTGAAAAAATTTACACACAGTAGGAGTTTCTAAACAGAGAGCTTGACAACAGTAAATATTTCCTTTAAAAATCAATGTAATTGCATTGATTAAATTAGCTTTCAAATGATGCATTAACTAAAAGTAAATAGTAAATAAATAAATTATTAAATTGAAAGAATATTGCCTTGATTGGTCTTTAATTGATGCCTTAATAATTGGAATATTTTGGAATGAAATCAATGAAAGAAATCATAAAGTAATCTTAAAACGTTGAAACTTATACACTTGGTACAAGAATCTGCACAAAATCATACCTTTCAGCAGCTTCACTGCAGCATCACATCAGTATCACTTGTGGGCTTAAAGGACTGAGCAGGTAAGCCATCCTGACAATATTGAATCTGGCACAAGGCAGAGGTGTGTGTGTGTGTATGTGTGTGTGTGTGTGTGTGTGTGTGTGTGTGTGTGTCTGCGTGTGCACCTGCATGCGCTTCTGGAGAAATAGGATACCTGACTGACAGGCTCAGTCGATATGATAAAACAGGCTTTCACTGGAATTTCATACAAGTGCTACATGGAAACTTTTCCTCACTGATATCTCACTGCTAAATCAATTGTGATAGAATATCATAAGTGTGGCAATTTTAAAGCAGCAACTCCAGAAAGCTTTGTCATGCATCCATATAGGAGCTTTGTGCTTTCAGTAGTATCTTTGAATTCTTCTCCCGCAGGCAGATTTTTCTAAACTGAGTAGTGATGTATCATTTACATACAGAGCTATCTGAACCACTGACACAAAGGCACCTTTATGCAACTTTGTGGAAAGGTTTGGGAGGAAAAAAAGAGTTTAGAGAGGAGAAGATTACAATATCAAGCTGAACTGTCAGCATGCTGATCTTCCAAATGCCAAACAATGCATATTCATCTGTTTGGTCGGCCACAGCAAAGAGGCAGTGCTCTAGCACAAGTCCAAACAGAGATGGCTGACATTTCAGCATTTAAAAGAGTGACAGCTGCACATAAACAACATGCAAATAGACACAGAAAGACTCTAAGAACGACCCACACACAGACACTCACATTTACACACTTGGCATGTTGCAATAAGTTTATTTATAGGATTTTAAAATACTGTCTTTTAATGCCAAAAATTAAGGTTGAGACATGAGGCCTTAATAGCTAAAATCACTCACTTGCTTGTGGGTAATGCAGTCCATTCTCACTCCAACTGCATCAAATATGGCAACTTGGTCAGTGGCCCTATGCTCCAAACTGTGACACCATAGGAACTCCTTTAGCATAATTTCTGGAGGCACCCCTCTAGCAGAATGTTTTGATCGGTCATCAAAGTCAGGTGTCACAGAATAAAGAGCAAGAAAAATCGATGTAGGGAGGGGTTTGGAGTAGCTGGATGCATCAAATACACACACAATAAACTGTTAACCTGTCACTCTGCTTCTGAGTCAGCTTTTGAGTCCTAACAGCTTTACCTAGTATGTTTTACAGTTTTACCTAAACATGAGAGACAGACTGGGCTTGGGTGGGCCTGTGCCACCCAATTTTGTTCAAGAGCCACCCATTTGAAAGACAAATGAAATAATAGAAGTCATACTCAAAGGAGAAAATCAATTGTGATTAGCTATCTTGTATAAAGGCAAAACAATCAACCCCCCACAAATTGGGAAACAGAGCTCTTGTTCAGTTTTTTTCAAGAGGCTGTGCCACACAGAAGATGAGGAGCAGTCTCAAAGCCAACCCTTACAGGTGCACCCAATCTCCAAAACGACAGCCATGCTAAATAGAAGAAGATGGTTCTCCTCAGCACTGCTCAGATTGCTCTTCATAAAACCCTGCTGCCTCTGATGCAAGATCCAGTTCAGGTGACAGATGGCCCAATAAGAGGCCTCTCTGTGGTAAATAAGCCAAGCTGTCAGCCCAAACTACTCACTTGTCACTATCCACTCAGAGATATTTAATAATATACAATAATACATCACCTGACATGAGTTAAGATAGTTACCTGCTTGGCATTTGGCCTGTTCTGGTGTTTCTGTTTCAGAAGTAGTTTGTTCGGAACTTATATTGCCTGCTGCACCTGTCATAACACCTGTCCTATATGATTTAATGGGACAGAACAGAGGCCTTGGTTCTACCAAGCTTACTTGGCATTAAAATTATCCTTGTATCACCCAGTAATCTGCAAGGCCAACCCATTACAATATTTCTGATATATAGCTGTACTTCTGCTACTGTAAATATTGCCAAGTGACAAACACCTTAAAAGAGAATCTTATTTCCCCAGAAAAACATAGCATTTCAAGTAATTTAACTTGTAATGTTCATGTCTACTTGCCAATTTTAAACAATATTGTCCAGTAAGAGGTTATTCTACTCTAAACGTGTATATTAGGGGATATGTTTGCCTTGATAGATAGGTGCCTCAGCCTTCTACACGCAGCCATGGTCATCCTACAACAACTTTATCCAGACACAGATCTTTGTGCAAATTTCTGGTTCCAGTAGCCAACAGACCATGCTAATTCCAGATTACCAGAGCTTCAGAAGTCTACTGAGGAGTTCTCAAAATCTACACCCACATCTACACTGATATGAAAGAAATGTAACAATTCACTGTCAGATTTGGTTCATTCCTCCAGTTGAGTTTTGGTAGATTGTGCTTACCTCCACGGGGTAACGCCAGCCGTTGATGCTGTGTTCAGAGCCTTCAGATCCATTGCTTGGACCCCAATGAAACTCCACTTTTTCTGCTTTAAACCTCCCTGGTAGCCCTGCTCCCCGGACAAAGTAATCATCTTTCAACATAATGGCCACTGGAAGAAAGGCAGAAAGACAGAAAAACAGAGACAGAGCAGAAAGTCATGAGTGGTCATACATCACTGAACATCTTTTTCAACATACATAGTAATTGTTCCTCTCAAAGACACAGACAACAGAAAATTGATGTCTGCTGATGCGAAGGCAGATTTCCCAGATAGCTAAGTGTGAGACCTCTTTAAGGTCTGAAGTGACACAGACACGAACAAAAGGATGTATTCTGATGACATTCTAAAGGTAGATAAGTGTTTATCTTTTAGATTTACTCGGGGGAAGACATGCTCACACGAGACCATTTCTGTCATAGTCTGTGAGCCTCTCCGCCAAGTTCTCAAATGAGAGGTTAGATTCCAATCATTCTCTTCAGCCAGCACAAACTAATCATTGCAGCCACCTCCTTCCCATACTTAATCAGACATGACTGTCAGTCATGAAGCATCACATACACATGATAACACATTATCAGGACCTCTTTACATACTCTGTGCCAATAAAATGTTGCTAGCACAGAACATGAAAATGCTCAGGTAAAATAGGAACTCTGCCGTACCTCAACTAGAAATCTTTAAAGGATAGGTTATTATCACTCAGGCATTATTTTAGATTAGATTAGATTTGACTTTATTGTCATCTTCAGAGTGCAACACAGAAGCAACAAAATGCACTACAATTTCCATAGCTTTGTTCATAATTTCTATCAATAATGTGAACATTGTACCAATTGCTGACTGACAATTGGGACAATTGCGGGCTTTTAAGTGGGTGTGCTGTAGAAAGCAACATCAACGTCAAAGTTACTTTCATAGTAGGTTTCACAAGTTTTATTCACAAGCGCTTTGTGTTTTCCATTATTTTGCCCTAGCCCACACAACCAAAATAAATAAATAAATAAATAAAATACTAAAATAGGAAGTAACTTGTACTTCAAGTAATTTATTAAGTCCTATTTTATTCTTACATGAGTAGGTCTTTCAATTGGCAATTTTCACTTTTACTTGTCATTTTTTATGGGAGTGATTGTACTTTTACTTGACTATAGATATTCAGTGTCATTTCTACTCCTCCTTACCAAATTTTATGCATGGACCGAGTCATGATCGTAGATTTTATAAACTGAATTTGGTACAAATCCATTTAACTGGTTTAAAGTTAAAAAAGGTTTTCACATTTGTTGCGTGCCCTACTGACAGAACATCTCAAGACTGCATAGTGAAGCTTTGACATAATATCTGAACACATGTACCAGGTTCGGTTACAATTGCTTCAGCTGCTTTTGATCCATGAATGTTTCTGTAAAACTGAACGGAAATAAACAAGTCTGTGAATGTATAATTTCAAAATGGATGGATGTATAGAAATGTCCTCAACAATTCTAGATCAAGGACGTTTGCCATTGATCTTGACTCAGTTTCAAAAATGAGAGATTCAACTGCTGAAAGAGTTTTGACTTTATGCATGCAGTTTTCAAGATAATTGAGAAAATGTAAACTTGATTGTTGTTGGAATTTTCAATCCACCTGCACATTTTGATGACTTTTGGTGTTAGGTTTTTGCTGTGTGAACACTTTTAGCAGAGAAAAATCAAAAAGAATAAGGACGAGTTAAAACAAAAAACAATAGTTCCAGTAGTGAGCATCGCTGCTTGGACCCCTAATAATGTTTGATATCAACTCTATCAGAAGGCAGTTCATTAGATCCGCCTGTGGTACAGGTTAATGTGATACAGACAGCTATATAAAAAAACCTGTCATCATGTCTGAAATTTGTAGTTTATTTGTATTATTACATTCAACTGTTCAATGACAGTTGTTGTCTATTAGTTATTTGTTACAGTGCAATGGAAGAAATGTATGTACATTTTGAGTAATGGAATTTTAAGTGTCCCATGGTGCACTAAATGCCGTTGTTGACTCTGTATATAGACAACTCTGTAGAAATCACTTCATTTTGGTTTTCTGTGCCTTGAACTCTTCATCTTATACAGTCATGATATATATTTTGGCAATGAGTCAAAAGCCGCAAAATTAGGGATTCACAAAGCGCGATAAGTAGCCTTGGTCCTGGTCAAAACATCACCATGGGCAACTGAAATCTCAATTGCAATCATCATTGAAGTCCATTACAAATCAACAGCACAAAAACTTGTCTTGAGCTACCTTAGCTCACTTCCTAGCAAGTCAGTGTGGAGGAGCTGAGGGAGCGGAACTCTACTAGGTGAGATTAAAATGATTAAATGACACAGCTCTGAACAACTTCGGATAATGCAAGTCAGGGATAATGTACTGTCCTAATGAAACTGTCTGAAATGTGATATGCCAGTGTATTAGGGTTCAAGCCCTTCATCATCTTCTTCTGCATCTCCTTATTTTTCTGCCGTTATGGCTCAAATTGCCATGAGCTAAAATGAGTTAGAAACATGAAATTTATGACTCAAAATTATGGGCTTCCTAAGAAATTGGAGCCCAATTGGCCAGGTGGAGACGCTGTAATTAAGGTTCAAAACTAAAGACCATAAGTGTCTGCCATTATGAATTTTCTGACATTTTTAATTTTTGGAAAAAAGTAATAACTTCAAACTTTAAACTTTATTTATTTATATGGCACTTTTCATACGTAAAAAGCAGCACAAAGTGCCTCACAGAGGCTAAAAACAACAAAGAAGAAAACCCAGCCCTCCCACCCCCATAAATACATACAGACACAAACACACACACAGACACACACACACGCATGCAGACACACACCCGCGCACACACCCATATGAACAAGATAAGGAATAAGCCACTTTTGGGGGCCATCCACACTGAGAGGGCCCCCGGCTCATGACTGGGGAGCCGCCCTAGACCACCCCGACCCAGACAGACAGGAGGCCCTACACCAAGGTGCAGAGGCCTCCAGCCATCCAGGCCAGAGCCTTCTCCTCAGCAGCGCCCCCATCAGTAGACCAGGAGCAGCTCCCAGTGTGGGGGGCCCCCATGAGGAAACACTGGAATAGAAGTTGTTGGCTGTATCAACACCAAAATACACTATACACCATCACAGAACTGAGATACACATTTGTATGAGCAAGACCACTCAAAAAATATGGTTGTTAACAGGAATATGCCTACCAATGCCTAAGCATTTTGATTCCAACCTGTTGGGGGCATCACAAGTACCAAAATATATGTATGTCAAAACCCAGTTGACAGTATTTCACCAATATTAGTGTGCGTGGTCAGGGGACAAGTCTTGACCAAAACCTGATGTGCCATATTGACATCCCACTCTCCACAAATTTTAAGTTTGATTTGATTACTTAGATCATGCTTTTTAGGAAATTTTATAACTTGGCACAGTAGATAAAAAAGGAGCTTAAATAAGAAAGACATTTATGACACATTTATATCTAGTTTTCTGGATTTCTACCTAGACGTAGAGGACTATGTACAATCTTCCTTAAAAGTTCTGATGCTGTGCAAAACATACATAATATAGAATGTGATAATTTAATAATTCCTTTTGACATATACTAAACTGAAAACAATACAAAGACCATATATTCAATGTTTGACCTTAACAACTTCAATGATTTTTGATTGACTGATTTTTAGTAATGTATGCTTCTGAATTTGACCATCACCTTCCTCACCATCCAGTAAGTCTTGATTTTATTTGTCATTGATCTAAATAAAATCATACAACTGCAGCAGCTCTGCATTTTGACGGTGCATTTTGGGTCCAATTCCTGGTTCACCCAAGACTCTTTACGACAGTATGATCTGGCCAATGTGAACCCAGCAGACATTAGATCCTGCTTGGAGGAGGTGAAAGACATCAATTCTGGTTCACGTTTCTTTCTTTCTTTCTTTCTTTCTTTCTTTTTTTTCAGTTATGCTATGGACTCTAAGAACAGGTTGAGAGCCATGAACTCCCTGGAGCAAATCATTTTCTCTGGGCCAAGTTTTTGATTTATTAAGGGAGACTGACAATCTCAAAACTGTGCTGGCTAATCAGGGTTCCTCCAGTGTTAAGTCCATCTCCAGGCCTGCTAGCCTCCTGCTTGCTCCAGCCCCTGAGTCAGCCAGCAAATGGCCCCCTTACCTCCAGCTATGTCCCATTGCATCCCAATGTATACTTGAAGGTTTTTTGGAGTTGTTTATAGTTGTAATATGTAATATTTATAATTTGCATCTCTGCTGAACAGGAAAAAGCAGTTTTTCATGAATCTATTAGTTCTTTCATTTGAGTAACAAAACATTAGTTCAAAAGCCCCAACCTAAGAGAAGGAAAAAGTATATAATATTTGGTGGAAAATATTTTGGTTGGCTTCAGCAGTCTCATTTATGCATCACTCATGTTTTTCCTCCTTCATTCTCATACCATACTTTTTCACACTTGGTTGAAAAAGCTATAACACATTTTCAGGGCTGGTATTGAGACACTGCATCCTGTAGTTCTGTTGATTTGCCTACTGACCATGAACTGTCAATCTCTTTATTCATTCAATTTCAAGTCAGACACTGGGGGTCTTCCTGTTTTCCTGGTTTTCATTCCTTTCCTTCAAGGGAGCCCTTCTATATGTGTCACCAAATCAGGCACTGCATATTCTTCTTTGCAGACTACCTGGTATAGTCATATTTGAGTACATGAAGCTGTATGTACAGAATGCTGGGATCACATTGTCTACACAGTTTGAAGCATTTTTGTGCAGAGCTGCTCAGCATGAGAAGCTGTTTTGAAAATAGTGTAACCCTCTTTCTTTCCAACCATAATGTGTTGTTGACTCCACATTCAAGATCAAGAAGTTAGAGTTGAGCTGTGAAGAAAACTACAGTGATGTCAGTGATGAACTGAGTTTGTTCTGCAAGAAGAAGGGTTTTATTCAGCCTCTGCCTGCCTGCGTTTACAGCTCCATCACAGCATTCAGCGGCATCTCCACCAGGTGATCCCTCCACAGATAAAACACTCATCTGTCATTTAGAAACAGTGCAGAATCCATGCATAATTTGTGGCAGAAACGAAGGGACATTTGTCTTGTTAGCCATGCATTACAGAGCAAGGGGACAGCAGAAACTGCGCACCATTTTGTTTCACAGCTGTTGTTTGTATTAGCATTTTACATGGCTCTCTACATGCTGTGGCACCCCAAATCCATTTATATTGTGCTCTGCTGTGTTTCATAGTTTGCAGGTGGCCATCACCGTCATCATCATTATGTCTTTTTTTCACTGTGAGCAGTTTGGGTGGCCTTGGGGAGATGGTTTGAGTTGCTGAAGGCCTGCAATGCTCTGCATTAAGTGTGTCAATGAAATTTTGTTCTTGAATACAATGATGAGGCTTTCTCTCTGTCGGTGTCTCACACTTTCATCTTGTTTGTGCTTGCGGGTGTCAGCACTGCTGATCCCATACCTGAAGGTCAGCTGCTCGGTTTACTCCCACAGAGGATGACAACACACACTGTGTTTGCCTCGTTGGGTGAGCTACCTGCACTCAGTCAAACAGATGTCTCATATCTACTGCCACCCGCTCATGATATACTGACTAGGAGGTGGACAGGGCATTTACTCATACTCTGTGACCTTAATGAGTCCCTGAAAATTGGGAACAAAAACGGGTACAGCAACAAGGCTGCTGAGGGAATTACGCACAGAGGGAGACTATGTTCTTCAGCTCTCCTGTCCTTTAATGGTCACACTGTGATTGGAATTATTACTAGGACAGTTTCAGGATGTTTAAAACAAATATGTCACTTTTCACAGTATAAAAATAGTTAAGTCGAGGTCCTGAATTCAAAATTTTGCTTCTGTGAAAGTACAACCTATTAACAAAATGTGCTTAAAGAAAAGGAAAGGTACACTTCACGCTGGATGCACCTTGTGAGTATTACATTATATTATTGGATTGTTTTTGATATACGGGTCATCGTGCAAGTGTCATACTTGTACGATGAGCACTAGCCAATCAGAGGCAGAGTTCTGTGGGTTATGACTTCACTATCCTGGGGGATGGGGAAGAAATGCCAGCATGTCATAATTGCTAGTGCAACTGGCAACACAGATGCAGCTATAAATATCTGAGAGTTTTATAAATAAATCAGCACAGGTTTCAATGGGAAAAAAATCACATTTTTATACAAATTGTGCCCACTCGGTCTGAAAAAACAAATCAGAATGTCAGCAACATTTGAAACTATATATTGAGTTGGAGCATGTGACCAGTTTGGGAAATGGGAGTGAATGATTATCACAAAAACTTGAAAACAAACGGTGAAACCACAAGCCAGAAGCTGCAAAGTTTCTCCACCCAAGTCAAACTCTGAGCATTTTGTAACAGACCTGAGTTTCCCAACAAGTAGAGACGCTCGTAACTTACTAGACTACATTGTAAGAGATGCAGCTGTTACAGCTCATTAAAAAACAAATGAAAAAATTTTCACGGCATTATTGATGTAAATAATGTATGTAATGTTGGGGCTCTGTTGGTCAGTTGGAGACACTGTGTGAACTCACATTCAGAGCAAATTCTTCATTTTCTACCCCCTGCAAGTGCTAAGTAATGTGCCCAGAAGGTGTAATCTAGCACAAGCAGCGCAGATACCAGGTAAGATTAATACAAACTATGAACTATGAACAACAGCAAGGGTCAAAGCCAAAGCAAAAAGTCCAAATCGGCAAATAAATCCAAAAAGGCAGCATAGGTCCAAAAAATGTGAAATCAAGCAAGGTCCAGGGCAAAACAAAACCACTTTAAATCCAGGCCGCTCATTTGAACTAGATTACCTATGAGATAACAATTACCACAGTTTATTTTGCCTGCATTAACATTACATTAGACCTTGTTATATGTGCAGCTAACTGACAAGATCCACAGCTGAACAGTGATGCTGAAGTAACTGAACAACATCCCATTAACATCACAAATGTGTAAAACAGACTATTGAGGGGACAAAGTCAGATGTAATGAGCGTGATGACCTATTACTATATTATTTGTGTTCTTGTTTCTGTATTTATGTTAGATGTTTCTGCTGTGTTTCTCTTCCTCCCTCCCTCCCTCCCAGCCAGCCAGCCAGCCAGCTAGCCAGTCGGCCCTGCTCCATTGCTCCAGGTTTCCATCACTAGCTAATTTTGCAATAAATTGTTCTTGTTTGAACTTTTGCATGGTCTCCAAGTCTGAGTTCTACTTTTGGGTCTTGAGTAATTACATAAAATTTAGCGATTTATTTCTTGTTTCTTCCTCAAAACTAAAAAATATCCGCTTGTCTGCAACACTCAATGTCAAATTACTATAACAGCAAGAACTGAAGTTAGTGAGGAGCAGTCTGATGAATGCTAGTAAATTACTAGAAAAAAACAAATTTGTGCACACCCCTACCAGGCACCACAGCTAACAGTCTAACAATAACAAAATTATCAGTATATTGCACCATTCAACATTTTCATAGTCAGATGTAATGTACACTGCAGCCTCTAGAGCTCACTTAAACACATCTGATCAGTCAAAGAATAGCTTGAAAAGACATTCATTAAAAATCCCCAGAATATGGCTAATAGTGTGGTGGAGTAGGTATTACAATGCTGAGAAAAATCTACTATAAAAGTTTCCTGAGAAAATACTGCCTTTACCTCTGTTTAGCTGTTTTGACAGTTAACATTTGCTTGAGTGGATAACTATAATTAACACTCTGGCTGCAACAACAAATGGCACTGTTATATACAAGGATTGTAGCGTCTTTTCCCAGAACATTTGGCATATTTAAATAGCTTGTATATGACATGACATGGGGATAGAGGACCTGGGGATCCATAGTGACAGTATGTGCCACCATAAAAATGCAGTGGACGTGAGAAGTGTCTGAACTACTGCCATGTTTATGAAATCAGCATCCATGGGGCAACCGTGTAAGAAAGGTATCAACAACAACAACTTCTGGCAGCAGAGGTATCTGCCCTGTCATTACAGGAGATGAACTATGATGACAGTGAGACACACTGAGAGGAAGTGAGAAAGAGGCCATGACAGTGGTTAGTAAGGAGCTGCTCTGTGTGTCTGTTACAGGATGTGCTGTAACAGAGCTCAGCAGCAGTGGAGATGATTGGCAACTTATTTCATTTGCAGATGTCACACTGTTTCTGTCCTATGCATTATACTGCTGAAGACAAACACAATTTTTCATTGATTTAATGCATGTTTAATCCAATAAAGTGCAACAATACAATGACCTACTACATGTGGATATTGCAATGTCAATATCAAACATTCTGGACAAATGAACAGAAGATATGCTGTGTGGAGGACATGGGGTTAAAACTCAAAAAAATCTGCCCAAATGCCTCATGACTTACCTACCTACTATGACTTGCACAATGGTGGTGGGGCTAAAGCTGTGCTCAGAAAATGTCCTAGTAATTGACCTGTTGCATTATGCAGGATCTTGTGTGCAAATGGAAATGCTAGGGTAAAGGTGGTGCTCAAAGAAATAAGGTTTGTATGCCATTTAAATATGGGATGAGGAGAGTACTACCATATTTACAAGTGTGGACTTCCCCTCACATTGACTTCTATCCTACAATGGTCATGGTTTATAGAATCCCATTAATTTGTACCCACTGTCTTGTACAGCTTATAATGCCTGCACAATAATCTGTATTTAATGTGCAATGTTAGCCTCAGGGCTGACTCTCACACCTTATATTACACTTATTACTCATTTCATGTTTACCATTTTTCTATCACAAGCACCTTGTGGTGTATTGTCCCAATGCTTGACTCTGCTATGCTGTGTGCATTTGCTGCTTCAATACTGCATACAAATGTGAATATTTGATTCATATGGGACTTCTTTACAGGAGAGCAGTAGTCATTCATTCACTCAGCGCCTAGGCAAGAGGCTTCAACACTGAAGTCTGCATAATGATTAGATCACAAAATATCTGCAAAGTTGACTTTTCCTAATGAAGAGGGCTCATGGAGCAGTTCATGTGTCATGGAGTGTCCAA
The DNA here is from genome assembly GCF_051107435.1 of Chaetodon auriga. NCBI lineage: Eukaryota > Metazoa > Chordata > Actinopteri > Chaetodontiformes > Chaetodontidae > Chaetodon > Chaetodon auriga. The sequence continues at coordinate 2,337,586 of NC_135075.1, read as the reverse complement.
AATGGAAAGGATTCTTTGAGGAAAATGGATGTGCTCAGTAAATTATGGAATAAAGGAACAGGACATTTTAGGATACATGTTTATTTGCTTTCTTGCCAAGAGTAAAATGAGAAAATTGATAACACTCTCATGTCTGTAAAGTAAATATGAGGCTAAGGCCAACACTGTCAGTTTAGCTAAGCACAAAAAGGGGGGAAAAGTTGGTCTGGCTCTCTCATATGAAATATTATTTTGTTGAGATATGGTGTCTTTGAAAGGATCAGCCACTTTATTGCAGTCTCTCTTTCTCATTAGGCGTTCAGTAGGATTCAATAGGTTTTATTTTTACAATTTGTTAGAGAAGCTCCAGTAAACCTATAGACAAATTGACAATTTATTCAAATGTGTCTTGATTGGGTAAATAATGGTATGTAAAACATTGTTGTGCTAAACACACAGCTGTGCTCTGGGCAGCACTCAGCGATGCCAACTACCTGTGGGCTCTCTCAAAAGCCTTTCAACTCCATTTCCCCACTGAGGAGAAAGGATAATCCATCTTAGTGACAACCCGGAATTGTGAAAAATACCTGTCGCTGTCAAGGAGGGTCCTCAAGATGCCAAGAGAGCCAAATGCAGATGGTCCAGTGCTGAATCCTACAGGCAGTGACACCTGGCATGGCACTTGTACTAATATGGATGCAGCATGTGTGAATGAAAATGGGATGTGTAATATTCACCATAAATGACTTGCTGCATATTGCGCCTGGCTTGTTTTATATTTATGTAAGTAAGTAATGCAACAGATGTTTGACATGCAGACAGCTGTCAATATGAGCTGAGATTATTAGAGGTGTCACACTTCAGCTTTTCATTCTCTTTGCTCTGTGGTCTGTCAAAGCATTAGATGGCTACACACATTCTGTCATAAACAACTTGCCTACATTTCTTTGAAGAACATGACTCTGACTGTTATTGGGGGATTTGTGACTTCATATTGCGATCTTAACTGTGAAAAATATGATGTTTAGCGTAAAACAAGATTTCAATAAAATAAAACATCTCAAAGGATTATTTAGGTTTATTACATCATTGGTTTTATTTTGAGAGTTTTTACCATAATTTCTATTAGTTAGAAATAATAGAAATGATGTTATGACAACATTGTTCTCGCCAAAATAATGTCTGAGACCTGGGATCGTGATGATATTTTTACACTGAACGGGCAAGAAAAATGAGCAGCGCAACAAGGAAACAGATTAAAAACAAACCAACAATTCATCCAGATTATCTGAAACACTTTACTTGGTGGAGAAAGTGACCACATAGATATTAGTCATAATCAACCACCACCGGCCAAATGTGTGTACATTTATTAAGCGGAGAACGAATTTGATCAACCTACCAGCCACGGTGGTGGGTACACCACACAACCTGGATGGGGCGGAACATTAAAAAAGGTTGACATGTTGACAAGTGAGTAGTGGAATGATTGGTAAGAGAGAGACTGTGTGCGAGTACATTTGTGCATGTGCTTGGTAGATTATCAAAAGTTCTGACTTAAAATTGATCTGCCGTATTTTCCGCACTATAGGGCGCACTGGATTATAAGGCGCACTGTCAATGAATCGTCTATTTTCGAACTTTTTTCATATATAAAGCACACCGGACTATAAGGCGCATTAAGCGAAACAAAACAGTCAGATAAGTCAGTCAGTCAAACTTTATTAAACGCGTTCACAATAACTCTCAACATTGTTCAAACGTTAATGAGTGTATTCAAAATAACTCTCAACCGTTCAGTTGTAACACGTAAAAAAAGCACAGTCTGATACCGCTAAATCAAACGTTAGCGTATTCACAATAACTCTCTAAATTGTTCAGTTATAACACGTAAAAAAAAAAAAACACAGTCTGATACCGCTAAATCAAACGTTAGCGTATTCACAAAAACTCTCAAAATTGTTCAGTTATAACACGTAAAATACAACACAATACACTCATTCAGTTCATTCCTCGCCCACAAATCCCTCAAATTCTTCATCTTCAGTGTCCGAGTTAAACAGTTGGACGATTACGGCATCCAGCATGCCCGGATCCCTCTCGTCATTATCCCAGTCAGTGTCGTTGCTGTTACCTGGCAGTTCAGTGATGATTCCGGCCTCCGTGAAAGCTCGGACCACAGTTGAGACTGATACCTTAGCCCAGGCATCCACGATCCATTGGCAGATAGTGGCGAAAGTCGCCCAGCGCTGTCTCCCTGTCTTGGTGAATGTGTGTTCGCCTTCTGTCATCCACTGCTCCCACGCAGCTCGCAGTTTAACTTTGAACGCCCTGTTGACACCAATATCTAGCGGCTGGAGTTCTTTAGTTAATCCACCCGGAATGATGGCAAGCTCCGAATTAGTTTGCTTCACTTGTTTTTTGACAGCATTGGTGAGATGGGCACGCATGGAGTCACAGATCAATAGGGACGGAGATTTGTGGAAAAAGCCATCCGGTCTCTTGACGTAAATTTCTCTCAGCCACTCACTCATCTTTTCCCCGTCCATCCAGCCCTTCGGGTTAGCTTTGATGATGACGCCAGCTGGAAACTTTTCTTTTGGCAAAGTCTTCCTCTTGAAAATGACCATGGGTGGAAGTTGCTGGCCATTAACCTGGCAACCGAGAACTACAGTGAAGGATGACTTCTCATTCCCTGTGGTGCGTATAGACACCGTTCTGGTCCCTGTTTTCTCCACAGTGCGGTTCCCGGGGATATCAAAGGTGAGGGGAACCTCGTCCATGTTGGTGATGTGCTTTGGCCGGATCTTCTTTTCAGTGATCTTGTTTTTGCAGTATGCGCGGAAAGTGGCCAGCTTTTCTTCGTAATCTTTTGGCAGTTGCTGCGAGACGGTAGTTCGTGTGCAGATGGAGAGATTACGTCTTTTCATAAAACGAAAGCACCAAGAAGGACCGCCTCGAAAGTCATTGATATTCATGTCCCGTGCTAACACTGTTGCCTTCATTCGAATAGAGACTGTAGAGACGCTTCTACCTGCTGCTCTCTGTTCAATAACCCACTGTTCAATTTTGTCCTCTAACTGTGGCCATCTCGCATTGTTCCCTCGGAAACTCTGTGTGGTCTTCTTTACCTGGCGCAGGTCATCTTCTTGCTTCCTCCACTTCCGTAGCATTGATTCATTAATGTTGAATTCTCTCGCAGCTGCTCTATTCCCATGTTCTACTGCGTGACTGATAGCCTTGAGTTTGAAGTCTGCGTCGTAAGCGTGTCTCTTGACAGGTGCCATTTTGGGGTCCTTATACACACACACACTGTAATATTATGGTGAAGCACAGTATGTATTACTCCGCGACGCTCCTGACTACGGTAGCCGTAATGCTGCAAGCGGTGCGGCTTTGTAGTTTACCAAAGTCGTACTAAAACATTTTGACAGAGCGCCGTGAGCGCCGTGTACTACACAAAATCGCTTCGAGGTCAGTAAGCACAACCAGAATTAATCCATATATAAGGCACTCCGGTGGGTGGGCTTCAGGGGCTCGGTGCTGGAATGGTTCAAGTCCTACCTGTCTCATCGGACATTCTGTGTCAGCCTGGGTGACTCTGTGTCCTCCACTGCTCCTCTCTCATGTGGGGTCCCACAGGGCTCAGTGCTGGGCCCTCATTTATTTTCTTTATATCTTCTCCCACTTGGTTCCATTCTCAGGAAGCACGGCATTTCATTCCACTGTTATGCTGATAACAGCCAGATCTATGTCCCTCTGAAAAAGGCTGATTCATTCTCCCTTAAGCCACTGTTAAATTGTTTAGATGATGTCAAGGCCTGGATGGCTCTAAACTTTTGAAATTTTAATGAAAACAAGACTGAAGTGATGGTCTTTGGTGGCACATCGGTGACCCCCTCCAGTCGATCTGGGTTCCAAACCTATTGTTAATGATCTGGGGGTAAAAGTGGACGCAGATCTTAAGTTTGACAGCCAGATTAAAGCTGTGGTGGGAACAAGCTTCTTCCAGTTAAGGCAGCTGGCAAAAATAAAACCTTTTCTCCAGAGACAGCACTTTGAAACAGTAATCCACGCCGTTGTGACCACACGACTGGATTACTGTAATGCACTTTATATGGGGGTTAGTGGGTCCTCCATCGCACATCTTCAATTGGTACAGAATGGAGCTGTACGTCTTACCCGTCCATTTTAGAATTCATTTTAAAATTCTTTTATTTGCTTTTAAATCTCTAATGGTCTTGCCCCATTGTACCTTTCTGAGCTTCTGCACCCCTACACACCCAGCTGATCTCTTAGGTCAGCAGACCAGCTGCTCCTGAGGGTTCCCAGAACTAGGCTGAAGCTCAGACGGGATCGGACGTTTTCTGTTGCAGCTCCAAAATTGTGGAACGAACTCCTGCTGCACATTAGACAGGCCTCTTCACTGTCTAATTTTAAAACTCTTCTTAAAACGCACCTTTTTTTTTGGCTTTTCACACCACTTAGGTTGTTGATTTTATGAGCACAGATACTTTATAATTTTATCTTCTTATCTTTTTAATCTTTTATTTATTATGTTTTAATGTGTTTATTTTACTGTACAGCACTTTGGAAACCTTTGTGTTTATTTAAAATTGTGCTTTATAAATAAAATGGATTGGATTGGATTGGATAATGGAGACCACAGTTCACATCCTTCCCATATCCTGCTTTCCTTCCCATATCCTGCTTGTGGTTAGTTTTAGCTGCGAAAACACTGAAGGTTGAGATTAAAGTTAGTGAAAGATCATTATATTGTCTCACTTAATATCCATTGGCAATACAATTGTTTTGCCCTCAAAGTATCAAATTGATTTAAAGAATAGCATATTAGTAATAATAATAATTAGTTAAGAAATATATTTCCACATTTCGAAATAAGAAACATTTACAGTAAAGAAAATTATCCTTTAGTTAAATGCAATAATCTTAAATTCCAGTAATACATTAGAATTGTGTGATGTGTTAACCTTACTGCAGCTCACTGGGAAAACCTGCAGAGATGGAAAGAATATGTGGGGCTACAACTGCATTATATGTCAATCTAACAACAGTATTGGAACAACGTCACAGCAGCTAGCCCTAATGTTCAAATGGCAATAAATTCAATTTGCATAGATGGATTTTGCACCCTGTACATGATTGTCAATTATAAATATACAACAGACTTCCTCTGTATAACCTCACTTCAATAAAGAAAGGAAGACAAAACCCAGACAGTTAAACACAAATGACCAACAATAAATATAAAAAGCTATTCACACTGTGGCGAGTGCAACCGACAATAATAAGCAACAGAAATGAAATTAACTGCCTTTTTAATAGATGCATAAAACGCCACCAAAGCAGACAACACAGATGTTAATAATAATAATAATTAATAATTACCTTTCATATAGGGATTGCAGCATCAAAGTGCTTTAAAATCACATGCGCCAAGTGAATGCTTTACATAGGAAAAAAAAAAACAGACTAGACATAAAAACAGATTTAAAAAATGAATGTAGAATAAGACTGACAATGCATAAGACTACAATAAAATTTTAAAATCTATGTAAAAATAGCATAGAATAAGACAAATCACAGCTAAAAATGATAGGTGTAGGTAGGTTGAAATAGACTACACAGAATGCATAAAATCAAGTAAAATACAACATTTTAAAAAAAGTGCAGCCATGTGGAAGTGTGAAGCAGAGCACAAAAATCATAGCTACTGAAAGGCTAAAGTGAAGAGAAACGTTTTTAGCTTTCTTGTTCAGTATTATTCAGTGAGCTGCTTCCCTGATATCTGTAGGTAGTGTGTTCCAGAGCTTTGGGTGAAATGGACAAAGGCTGCATCCACAATTTTCTTTCGACTGTTATTGGAAACCTTCTGTAGACCAGCGGCAGATGATCGCAGTGTTCTTGAAGGCAAAAACAAAAACAAAGGAGGTAGCGATGTAGCTTGGTCCTAGTCCATTAAGGGCTTTGTGTACAAAGAGGAGGACCTTTAAATCAATCCTGAATGTTACTGGAAGCCAGTGCAGAGCAGCTAAAACTGGACTCATGCTCTCTCCTCTTGGTTCTGATTAGTAGTCAAGCTGCAGAGTTTTGAATAAGCTGAAGTCTTTCACGGTATTTTTTGAGGGGAGGACAGTAAATAGTGCGTTACAGTAAACAGGTCGGCTTTCTTTTCCAGTATCTCACTGATGAATGGATGATTGGATATCGGCCTGTAGTTAGTGAGTGCATTGCTATATAGTTTGGGTTTCTTTAGTAATGGTTTTACAAGTTTTTAAATGCATGTCGGAAGATGCCTGTTTGCAAAGATGTATTTGACATGACACGATCTGGCACGCTGTCACACACCAGCTTTAAATGCTGTAGGTACAGGGTCAACACAGGAGATGGACGAGTTGGACTCATTGACAGTCTTATAGAGCTTAGCCAAAGTAATAAAGGTGAATCTTCCCATGGTTACATCTTTTTTACAGGGTTTATTGAGTCATATGTGTTCCCATCGGCAGCAATGTTGCCTGTGATTGAGGTTATTTTGATCGTGAAGAATGAGGCAAGTTCTTCACATTTTGCTACATAGAACTGTGGGCGAGTAGGGGCAGTGCTGAGCAGCAGGTCAATAGTGGAGAATATATTCTGGAGTTCCACATTTGTTAGCCAATGATCTTACATTATATAAGGATTTGTTAGCCAATGATCTTACATTATATAAGGATTTGTTAGCCAATGACCTTACATTATAAAGAGGTAATTTCACCTGTAGGGATTCTGTGATAGGAGACTAGGCTGACTGTGGTGGAACATTGACAAATTTCAGATTACTAAAATAGGTACCAGATGGTCTGTGATTGCTACAATGTGACCATGCCACCGGCTGTTAAGATCACTGGTATGTTTAAGAAGGTGGCATGGCATCTGTCTCATTTCTGATGGACATCTGAGTGATGATGTCTATGATTTCTGTTGTTTAATAGTTCACCAGTTTGACTGAGCTAGGTTATTGCTCTTCAGGCTGAGTCCCTGGAGAAAGAGATGGCGGTGGAGAGAAGGACGAGGGGTGTTGGATCCCTGACTGGCACAGAGACATCCTCTGGTTGCCTTGGGTGATGTGAAGCAGAGGGTCTGGTGAGGCTTTCTGCCTGTGCACGCTGACCTTGGCACTTATCTGTGTATTTTTGTTTTGGCACAGTATGCCAAGAGCATGTCACAAGTTTGTGCCGCGCTTTCTGCAACCAGTGATGTTTGGGTGTACTCCATCAGGCCTAAAGTGCTCTTTACAGTTCCAAAAGACATTGACATTGTCAATAAACCTTTTCTCATGATTGAGGCATTCTGACGTCAGCCATATATTCAGGGCAAGGAGTCTGTTGAAAGATTTGATGCCTTTCTCCAATGTTGGAATGGAGCCTGATATGAATACATGTTTTGACTGAGAGTCGATCAGTTTCTCCAGTAGGAGGCAAAAGTCTTTTTTCAAGACCTCAGAGCCAGTTTTCTTTTGCTGAAAGTCAAAAGATCTAGCATGAATGATAATGTTCCAATCACTTGGATGTGCAGAGAGGATGCCTGGCAGCAGCTCTGTCTGACAGATGTGTCATTCATGGTGAGATTTTCAGTCTTTGCCATTATTACATGCCTGGTTGTAGAGTCCCCAATCAGAATAATGTCTGGCTTATGAGGTGTGGGTTAATTTGTATTATTTCTGGGCCTTGGCTTGTCAGATGGGGAGTTAGTAATATTTATGCTGGCCTTGAGCCTCTGAGTGGTCTTGGGGCTGTTTCTTGGGATCGGCCAGCCTTACTGGTCGTGATGTGATTAGTTTCCCTGGTCTCAACATAGTATGTACCACCTTTCGTCAGAGTCAGTGGTTCATGCCTGTTTTGCAGTGAGAGTTCAAGTGGTGGAGTGAGCGTTGCTGCCCACTCATGTAATTTCTTGGATTTGCCTTTGCAGTGGACGACATCAGACGAGGTCCTGGCTGCAGTGGATGCTCTTGGTCTGTTGCCAGTGCTGTGCCAGTAAGAAGCATCATTAGGGGACCCTCAACAGCTGATCCAGTGTCGTTAGGACATGTTCAGTGCAGTGTGTCAGCCAAATCTGTGCCAGGATGCTCCGCAGCTGTCTGACTGTTCGTTTTCAGCGACAGGTATAGAGGCTGCTCTTTGATAGAGTCTTTCAATCTTTTCAAGTTCTGTGGTTCTCTCTGTCAGTCCAGTGTCTGTGCAGCTCACAGATTTTTCCATATTCTCTCCATCTGATAGCAGGTTTCTGGTCACAGAGACAGCAAAAAAGGCTTGTGCTGTTTGGAGGTCACACTGGCACAGTACTGAGACATAAAATATAAACATGGTCATTAATTTAAGTCTCTGTTATGTCTAAGTGTCCAGGATCCTCTTTCTCAAACTTTTGGTAGAGAAAAACAAGGATATTAGCAAAAAAAATGTAAGCAAAGCATTAAGCAAACAGAAGAAGTGTCTGCTCTGTCGGAGAGCAGGAAGCAAAATTGTATAAACAATTTAAACTTCACAGTGGCTGCAGCCACAAACACAAGCTGCACAGTTTTTACACACCATGTAGCATACACACACACACACACACACACACACAAGCTAGATTGCTATAGGCAAGGCAGTGATTGTTGACATCCCTCTCTGTAATTGTTTTACTCACCTGTCTGAAAATAATTCTGTGATCCTTGTGCTCGACAAAGTCCTCAACAAATTGCTCTTGGTTTAACTTCTTTGCTTGGAAATTCTCAACTCATGTTATAACCAGTTCACTCAGCCTCTCTGTCCCAATATAACTAGTCTACCTCTATGTCCCACTGTGCTTTTCAAAGATTGCAGAGCACACTGCCCTGAAGGAAGAAGTTCATAAGCAAAGTAGCAAATGTACAAGTCGCTGGAGGATCCACTGTGAGCATTTCAGCATATAGCATTTAGCCAGACCCAGCATGCACCTGTCGGTCACGCAACATCTTGGGTGTGTTTGATTTAGAATGCTTGTGGGTGATGCATTAAATCAGTGATTAATTAAGGATGATGTGCCTATTTTAATAAGAGAACACCAGGGTTGTGCTAATATGCCAGACAGCTGCGAAGAGGAAAAGATATTTACAGTTAAGAATAGGAATTTTTTTCAACAAAACTGCATGAGTAGCAGCTTGTGGCAGCAGCTCACTGTTCAATCTACTCTTTCCCCTGTTTTTTTCTTTTAACTTTGTGTGTTCTCTTAGCGCTTTAAACATGCACTTACCCTTTACAAGCTGTCCGTGCTCTATGGACACAAAAGCTGTTGAGTTTGCTGTGGTCTTTCTACCGTTTCTTGCATTGTTTACAATCATGTCCATGGATCCCCACAGCTATGGCTCCACTATTTTCAGCAAGGATCAACTGATAGCGCTCTGTAACATGGCAATGCTTCTTAGGTAGAAACCCAGTGTTCCCCGTGAGCTGAAGAGGAAGAGATGGGGGAGGTCTGCTGGGTTTGAGCACCACACTTGGAGGGGACGATACAAACCAGTCCTCCTGTCCATCATCCTGTCGAATGTGAGTTGTTTGGGATACATTTTCAACTTGAACCTGAATCTGGTGAGAGTGCTGCAGCTGGGGAAAACATTCTGCATAGTACCAGTGCCAAATACTCTGCACCCCCAAGGACCTCAACAGTTACAGACCAGTGGCACTGACATAATTCATAATGAAGACCCTGGAGAAGGCTCGTCCTTGTCCATCTCTGACCCCTGGTGAATCCATCAGTGCATCAGCTACAGTTCATGGATCAACCTCTCATTGGAGTGGATGACACTATCATCTACCCCCTACATAGATTCATCTCTTTTGGAAAAGGTTGGGAGCACTGTGAGAATCATATTTCTTGATTTCTCCAGTGCCTTAAATATCACACAACTCACATTTCTGAGGGACAGCCACAGAAGTGGACCACCAACTCATAGCATGGATCATGGACTACTATACCAACCGACCACATTATGTGAGGATACAAGACTGAATTCGACATGGTTGTCTGCAGCACAGGGGCCCTGCAGAGAGTAGTCCTAGATCCCTTCCTCTTTGCCCTCTACACTGCAGACTTCATACACAAATCAACTAACTGCCACCTGCAAAATTATTTGATGACTCTGCAATCATCTGCCTAATCACGGATGATTGCAGAGTCTGATTTATCATTAAATCTATTTATCATTTCATGCTTTTTTTTTTTTTACTGATGCCTCTTGCTGATGCATCTCCTTTCCTGCTCCAAGACTGCAGATTTCCCACTGTGGGGACTGACTTATATTATCTTTTTATCTTGTGGCCATCCTCAGTGATCGTCACAGACATGTCAATATAAAGTTACCCTTGTACTCTTTATTCTGATGGTAAAGTCTGTCCTAAGGGTGGGCGCTGGATAAAGGCTAATGGGACTCATACAATCCTACAGGTTCTTCCTCTAGGAAGGAAATGACTCAGCAAATTTGATAGCAACGTGCCAATTATAATATCATATAGTTTATGTGCATTTTGGCAGATGTGTGGTCCTGAGATGAAAAGCCAGTGGTCATGAAAATCACAACAATTCATTGTCAGCAACAATTTTTGGTACCTCTTGTCCAAACTTGAAAATTCCAGGTTCAGGAATATCTCACCAAGTTTGATAGCAATTGGACCAGTTGTGTGTTAGACAAACTAGTGGATTGACTGGAAATCATAATCCTCAGAACTTGCTACAAGTGGGGCAAGATACAGACTAAATGTGAAACACTTAAACTATGGGGACCTCAGATGTATTTAAAATGCTCAACAAATCACATCAGCATCTATTTGCTAACTTGCTAACTTATTTTGCTAAATTGTCTATATGCTTAGTTTTTCCCTTTCAACCCTAAACTGACTTTTTCATCATCAACTTCATACATGTCAGTCAGTATGAATGTTTGTGTTGAAATTGAGAAATCCAGTCTCCAAGATGAGATTGTATTGTCTTTACCTGTTTTGCCGGTGTTTTTCATAGATGTCTTATTAGAGGATTCAGTATCAAAGCCCTCCAGTGTCAGTTCCTGATATTCTGTGGATACTTTGGTTTCCTGGTCCACAATGTTGATTGGTGACTGGTTTCTCTCTCTGCATTCTGGGTAGGCTGAAGCCCAACCTTCATCTGGTCCATATATACCTGCGGTAGACAATACAGGGTTTCATCACTTGAAGGACACAATATAATGTGAAACTGAATAGAGTTTTAAGGGGGAAAAAAAAAAGACATTTCAGAGCTGTCTCATGTCCTTTGAAACCAGCTGACAGTTTGCACTGCCAAGTCATCTGAATTCCAATTAAACCCTGCACACAGAATAAACATCATGAGCCCCAAACAGAGGCAGCTGCTGAAAAACAAAACATTTTCATTCATGTGGTAAATAGAGAATTTGAAAATGTTATTGATGTGTCAATTGCTGCCTTTTGCAATATCTTACATATAAAATAGATTCTATATTTGGTTGTACATTGCTGGCCTCCTTATCAACTTCCCCTCAGAGAACCCCTCTGCAGTTAACAGCAATCACAGTGTTAGTGAGCTGACAGGGAACTCTAAAACACCTCAAATGAGTCACAAGGAAGCCAATGTGTGCATGGATCTCTCTCTCTCTCTCTGTATGTGTATGGGTGGAAAGGCATTATTTGACAGTAAAGTGAAAGCCTGAGGCCAGAAGAGTACTGGAGTCACTTTTTTGCAGAGGCTGTGTTGAAAAGATAGTAAAAGAGGGAAGGCCAGGACTGAAATGTCACTTGGCCCGGCTTTAAGACCTGCGTGTTTACTCAAAGAGCAGTACTGTAGCTACTGGGTACACTGGGGGCAGGATTTTGCCAAGACCCCCAACCCCACCCCTGTACACAATGAACTAAGACATCCTCATTTAAAATCATACTGATGTTTAAGTTAACAAAGATTATTAAAAATCCAGCCGTGGAACATATACATACTCAACAATATGTCGATCTGTCCAGAATATTGTTGCTTATTTAATATTTCTGTTTTAGAGGCATTTAAGGAAAACAGTTCCTATAAAACTTAGACAATCAAGGAGTAAGCATCACCACCTGGACAGAATGGGAAACATGCACATGTTTTTGGTCAAAGGTGAAGTGAATGTATTTGTTTGGTTATAAGGAAAGAGAACGTGGGAGTTAATAATGATCACGTGCTGTGTTTTGCAACATCCATAGTGAATGGATGAAGGCATGACCTCATGCCTCTGATTGGCTTACCCTGATATTGTTACCCTAACTGTAATCAATCTCACATCTCACTCCAGATGCGTAAACTTAACCAACCAACAAAGGGGCCAATCAAAGGCAGAGTAGGGTGGGTCAGGACTTCACCATCCTTGGAAAAATAAGATGTCAGCATGCTGTCATGGCTAGTGCAACTGGCAATTCAGATGCAGCTATGAATATTTGAAAGAATTTAAGGAACAAGTCAGCTCTGATTCTGATCAAAAAAGTCCCAATTTTAATGCAAATTGTTCCTGTTGGATCTGAAAAAACAAATCTGAATATCAGCCACATTAACAAATTTGAACTCAATACATCGAGTTGGACCATGCAACTACTTAAAATATCTGCAAATGAATGATGATCACAAGAAATCATTAACATTCATTGACTAAGGGTAAGACGAGGAACCAACAGCTGCAAAGTTCCTCCACCCAAGTCAGACTCACAGCATTTTGTAAAGGAACAGTTAACCTTGTTTCCCGAGAACAAGTATAGAAACTTGTAACTTACTAGACTATGTTGAAGGTGATCTGCAGACTTTCAAATTTAAAAAAAAAAGAAAGAAAGAAAGAAAGAAAGAAAAAAACCTGAACAAATGAACATAAACTATTTTTTTTAAAAACATAAACTATTTCATTTTTGGGGGACTGTGAATTTAGTTATCGTTAATGGATTTACAATTGCATTTGTTATGATCTTTATCCCTCAACATTTTCAAATGTTTTCAGTAAGTTGTAAAAAGCTTAGATATACCTCTGTACACACTCAAAATCACTGATGCATGTGTTTGGGTGTGGTCAGAAGTGTCTTTTGTTGCACTGTCACACTGTACCCAGACACCTGAGTACAATTTCACATCACAGCAGGGAGGTTCAGTCCCTAGACTTCAATTAACTAGATTTCCAGCTGCTGTTAAGTTGCTCTTTGAACTGAAGACACTTGTTGTAGTTTTGAGGTTTTCACATATCAACTGTGAGATTCAGTGATTTTGAAAAAGAAAATATCAGAAAGAGAACACTTTTCAAGTCTATTGTAGTTCTGTATGAATCATTGTAAAAACTGAATATTAATTTTAAGTATGTTCTGTCGTTGATGTTAATTCCAATTGACATTTTATCCTTCACTGTTGCTATGACCCAATTTTATTTTATATCAACAATGCTCTCAACTCACCATAGAATACAAAGCAGTCTAACTGCTATACCTTTCTGCATGGGCAACATGCATTAAACATTAACAACAAAAAGCATCCAAAGACTTGCTGACTTTGACATGCCATGTCATGAACAAAGTTGTTAATCTGATTTTGTTTTACTGCAAACTGGTTTACTACTCCTACATTTCATTTATTTATTTTATTTTTTGTATTAGCTGATATTAGCTGAATGTGAATGTGAATGCATATTCAAATCTGTCTCAGATTTCTATTATGAGATGGAAAACACAAATAATAGGTCACATGACACTTGTCAATTGCTCTACAGTCAGCCGTACAGTCAGGTTTTCTCCTTTGTGTTTGACAAAGACATGCTTTTCTACAGTGCCATTTCCCATTCAATCAGCATCATGAGCAACACAGGCCTATAATTCTCTACAATACATGAGACATGAGACATGAGCCATTAAAAGTAATTTTCATTGAGACATCACCCCTAAAATCAGGGAAGGTGTATAAGCTTTGCCATTTACTGTAATATACAGAATAGCTCAAGCTGATGTGTTGATACAACTCTTGAAAACAGCATTCAAAATTCCTCTGAAATACTACTGTAGTGGTCATATGAAATGATAGAAGATAACTGCCCCATGTATTCTTTGTGTGTTACTGCAGAAAGTGCAATTTCAGTCCTGCTCCAGTTTTGGGGCTGTTTATTTTATTTAATATTGCTGTTGTTTCTATGATGTTTGTTACGTTTGTCTAAAGGGGCACTTCACTGATTTCACACATGCAGGTCAATTCACTAGTCACAAAGAGTACTAGTCTGCTTGTGAAAACAGTTGTATAATGTCTTCTGTGTCTCAAGAAGGGATTTGTTCAGTATGAGAAAATGACCACTGATGATATCACAGTGATATCTTCAGGTTTATTGAACCTTGTGTAACGGGTATTACCAGGATCCAAAAGCAACGCTGGCTGCTCTGTAATTACTGTCAGACTCTGACGGTAACTCCTCCTTGCCGGTGAGTCTGACTCCTTCTGAAGATAACTCTTCTTCATCAGGTGGTGGTGCCACCCTGGTTCTCCGGGTTCTCCCAAGACCTCTCCTCGGGACTGTAACTCTCCCAATCGACCAGGTACTGAAGACCCCGGCCCCGGTGACGTGAGCATTGTAGGTGAGGGCCACCAAAACCATTGGGGGAGGATGTCTCAGGTCCACTGAATTCCCGGGTGGCAGGTGACCTTGAAGGAGTGTCCCCATTGGAGGGTGCCTGAGTGCAAGTTCTGTGGGATGAATAGACCGTTCTGAGACAGAGAGAGAAGTTGAATTGAGTGAATGACCACCCGATGTATTCTTGACTTTTGTGGTTGGTTCAGACCTGGAATTGTGTCTTGGTCTTGTATCTTGTGTCAGCCAGTGTTGCCACACTAGCATGTCTCTGAAAAACTCATTTACCAGAGCCTGGAACACTGCTGTGGCATTGGTTAGTCTGAAAGGCATCACCAGATAATCCTTGTGGCCAGTTGGAGTGTTGAAGGCCTTCTTCCACTCATCTCCCATGTGAATACCAACCAGGTGGTAGGTGTTATGGAAACCCAATTTGGTGTGGTCGTGGCCCCTTGGAGTAGCTCAAAAGTGGATGAGATGAGTGGAAGTGAATACTGGTTCTTGATGGTAATGTCATTTAGCCCTCTGCAGTCAATGCATGGTCTCAGGGATCCATCCTTTTTGCCCACAAAGAAGAAGCCTGCCCCTGCTGGTGAGGATGATGGTTGAATAATGCCTGCCCCTGAGGAGTCATTAATATAGCTTTCCAAAGATGTTCTCTTGGGTGCAGATATAGGAATATAGGTGCCCCTTGGGTGGAGACAAACCAGGCCGTAACTTGATGCCGCAGTAATATGGTTGATGAGGAGGCAGAGAGGTAGCTTTAATCTTGCTGAACACCTCCTTGTAGTCGTGGTATTCGGGTGGCACATAGGACAGGTCGGGGGAGGAGCTTGAGAGGGCAGAGTGTTGAGGGCTGATGGCCTGTCTGAGGCAAACCTAGTGACAGGGGGTGCTCCATCCCAGGATGGCTCCTTTTGACCAGTCTATGTGGGGGTTAGGGCATCAGGATGTGGAATTGAATTGTCTCATCATGATTCCCAGAAAGCGTGAACTGGTGGGTGACTGTGCCCAGCAGGTGGTCGTCAAGCAGTTGGTTAAGAAGCCGTTGTTCTTGGGAAGCTAAGGCCTGCCTGAATGCCACTGCGGTGACCCCCATCACAGACTCATGTTGAAGAGTTTCTTCACACCACTTGAAGCGACTGGAAGGTGAAGTTGAGTGCACTGGATCCATAACTGGCCAGATTATATTGTAATGGGCATTACCAGGATGCAAAGCAGCGCTGGCTGAACCCTGAAGTTTGGGCATCTCTGTTCAGAGCAAACACAGGCTTAAGCTTTCATATCATATAATCTTGTATTTTATTTTGTGTCATTTGGGGGCAGCAGAATATGCCCTAAACATGAAATTGACATATCATCTGGTTTGGTCCGCTGAGGTCTCTTTAGTTGGTAAATGCTCCACCATGTTCATCAGATAGTCTCTAACTGTGTCTGTCTGCTGTTTGGAGGCTAAGATGGTAGTGCACAGTAGGATTTTGAAGTTTTTTGCTGAAAGTAGATGCTGCTTGAAACAACGTTAATGAGAGAGGACGGAATGACCCAAAACAGTAATTAAGCTTAAAGAGCTTTTAGTTTTAGTAAGATTTAAGGCTATATTTTCATGGGCTTTAAAACAGATCACTGATTTGTATGTTTGAAAGACATGATAAGACTACCGTGGGATTTCTCAGCTTTTAAAAAGACTGAAAGTTACTTCCTGAGTGGAGTAATGAAGTTGGAAGGAGGTTAAAAAGGACCAGTTGATTAGATTCTAGTGATCTGTTGACACATAAACATGTTTTTAGATGTCATAGATGGCATTTGAGACTTCTACATTTGCAGTTGAGCAGAAATGTTTTTTGTTTTTTTTGTTTTTTTTTCCATTTTGTTGGAAAATCAAATGTCATTTTGTCATGAAATCAAATCCAAAAGCACTGATAAACAGACAATGCTGGAAAATTGTCCAGTGTTGATGGAGGAATGTTTCTTTCTGAGTGTGCTGTTGTTTATATTGCACATTTATAGGAATGTGTGGTTGGATGCCATCTCTTAGATCCCACTCTTATTCTCTCATTGAAACATCATGAATGTCAGTCGAAGTACACAATATCCATAAATATGTATGCCTGATGACAATTGGATGATTACATTGCCAGAGATCTTAATGGCTGCATGCCCACACTTTTATATGAAGCCATAACCCTTTATGGACGATCAGTATGTGGTAGGATGAAACACACAGCTATTGAAAATCTCTAAATCTTTAAAGCCAGGAGAGGAAAATGATAAACAGGAAGAATATTGAGAGGCAAGCTGGATAGGTATTTACAGGGAGATGGAAAAAAGGGTGGATGAGGTCAATGCCATGGAAACAGTGACAGAAAACATTTCTCTATGTGAGAGTAAGTGTCATGCACATGGGTGCATGTAAATATGTATCTTTATCTTCTCTAGAGCTAACTCCCCAGCACCCAAAAAACACCCCACAACTACCATGATGACAGCTGCAAGACACATTTATTCAAATGACAAATCCATCATCATTATATTGTCAGCAGACTTCCATGTTTCATCAGTTAAAGTTTTTGTGCGTCCAAAGGCCTATAATTTGTGAATTAACATGGGGAGAATTTTATTTTTCAATAATGAACACATGTGGACTGTAAAGAAAATATTTACTTAAAACACACTGTTTGTCATTACATACGGTGAAAATCACTCCATTTACAAATAATGCTTACGTGTGTGTCATAGTGAGAAACTCAAAAAAGGAAATGTTTGTTAGATCTAGCAGGGGGTAGGACCAGTGATAAATGAGATATGGTCGTCGTGAGCAGGCCTATCAACCCATGTTTCCCAGGATTCTCCTGTATTTTACCCTTCTCTCTTGCTGTCTAGCTTGCTATCTAAATATTTTCCCATACATCTCCCATATTTCTAACCTTTATAATAAGAAGGTTGGCTGTAACAATCATGGAGGGTATAACCGCGTGTTTGATGTGTTTGCTACATTCCCCTCTCGTACAGCAGTTAGCAGTATGCGGAATATTAGCTGTAACATCTTTGGACAAGGAGTCATTCACTCAGTGTCATTCACCAATAAAACAAGAAGAAGAGGAAGGATGAACTTGAGAGGGATGGAGTACCTGCCAAAAAGGCTCAAAGTTTGTGTAAGTATGTCAGCAAATGTGAGGAGGCTTACCTGTACCGAATGAAGAGCAACGTTAGACAGTTTTTGTAAAAATATGCCACATGGATTTTAGTGTATCACATCGAGGGAATGGCAGTATGACAAATCTGTCAAGCATAAGCAGTCCAAGAGGCGCAGAAACATGCTCCACCAATGACTGCACTTGTACTATCTCTGTCATCCATTTTTATAATCCTATCATAATGTGTAAGTGATGTGTACATACCCTTCAAGTAATACAAAGTAAACTAAGTGCTGAATTTATATGCCCTTTTGTGCATTTCAGTTATTTAATGGAGGAATGTTCACAGTATTTCACTTTCAACAGGTATCTGATTCTGACCACCTAACTGTAGTCATTTAGTGTAGGAATTAATTAACTCGGTCTTTGTTGCTGTGATATTTTACAGCAAGTGGCTGACTAGTGGTAATTTTAGGACTCACTGTGTGTAGTCTTGTCTAAATGTAAGGAGTATGTGGACAGTGGTAAGGGTGGTGGGACGGCCAAGAAAGGGTGCCAGAAAATTTCCCTCATTTTTAAATATTGACAGGTATGGTCTTGAGTGGTCATGAAGAGGAATCACAACCATCGTTGAACAAACCATTTGTACATTTTTCAGTATGACTCTTCTTAATCATTTCATGTTGGTCCAGTTAAACAATGTTTTAAAGCCCTTGAAAATATTCAAGGGAAAATATTTGAACTAGTCAAAGTGGATCAGCAGTAATCCATCACATGGGATAGGTTGATCATAAACTGTGTATGTAAAATTGATATTCAATATAACTGACACTGACATACAAAAAGTTAAAAAGCACAATATTTGCTTCTGAAAAATGAGTATAAAGTAGCAGAAATGTATAAATATTCATTCATACACTTTTCTACTGCATGAGATATAAAAATGCCACTAAATCATTCATCATTGCACCTGTAACACAGCCATTATGTGTAATACAGACTCCTTTCAGTCTTTTTCAAACATGTTTCAGCTAACAATAAGAACTTGCATAACCTCCCAGTTAGAAAATACATTAAAGTCAATTTTTGTTCACATTTTTTTCAGGAAATGTTTTTCTCCTTCTGTCTGAAGCATAACATTTGTGAATAAACATAAGCTGTTATGGGAACCCATTTCTCTGGGGATGTGGAGCATGTCAGTTTTATCTATGACAGTGGTTACATAATAATTTTTCCTTAGAGAAATTTAATGTATCTATGGTGAATCACTTCGACCATGTTCACCTTTTATGAGTTTCCCAGTCTTTTCTTTCGTTGTCTCTCAAATTTAAATTAACTTGATTTCATTCATACTTATTTTCCATTAGTTGGAAAACAGCAATAGTCAGCCTTGCAGATGGATCATTGTCCATCCATGGATCATGTGTTTTATAGTGAAGCTTGAAGAAGCCGTCGTCAACAATTTGTCCATGTCAACAAAACCTGATCTGAGCTCTGTCTGAATCTTTCCTTCTCTGTGCCCCCCTCCTTCTCCTGCCCACTCACACATGCTCAGACTGCATGCACCCCACTCGCTTTAAACTCTGCCTTTAATTGAAAGCAATACTGGGCTCCTGGGCTCTAAAATGAATTTGCCTATGATTACTCATGCCCTGGCGCGTTGCGAGCACCAGGTAATGTCTATTTCATTGAATTAGGCGGCATCCTGTTCTCCTTCCCCTCCCCTTCATGTCCGTCCTTGCCCAGGGGTGACTATTGATTGAGATGGTCTGGCTTTCATATAAGGCTAGCACTGCCTATGGATCCAGACAGCTGCGGCCCAGCCGGCAAATGCAGCTGAAGGGAAAACATGAAGCTACATGAAGTCACTGCCTTAATACAACTAACTTCTGCTGAAAGCAGCAGTATGGGGCAGTGCAAAGGTAAAGAAGGAAAAAAGAGGAGTCTGGCAATACTGCTAGAGTGCTAACCTCAATCACACACCTGGCTAATGGGTAAGAAGCTGTGTGCTGAATAGGCAGACTTATAAAAGGACCCTGAACCTAGAAATCTACCTTCTTAACTTCCTTGACTATGCTCCTGCAGTGGCTTCATGTGTTAGGAAGTTGTTAAGACCAATCAAGTGCAATACAAACAAGCTTGTACTCTATATAATGGTAATAGTTACACAATGTTCAATCAAGACTGGACAGAGTCTTGACTCTGTTATGGGAATTAAATCAATGACAGGCACAGATGACGCCGTTAGTGAGCTGTTTTTGTGTGTGTTTGTTTGTTTGTTTGTTTGTTTCAGACCATTGCTAACATTTTTCAAAAACTCACTTTCTACAATATCAGTGCATGGCAAGGTCAAGGTTAAGGTTAAGGGGTTAAGGTTAAGGATAGAGATTGTGGTTAAGTTAAATAATCTCTATGCTTAGAGTTAGGTGATTTAAGATGATGCTTACTTAAAAAATTCTAAATATTATGTGATGAAAGATTGGGAAAAGTCTAGGATATGTTTTTCCAACTATGCAGCATCTGGAAGTCCAAGCAATATAACCTGAAAACAAAGGTCCATTTATATATCAGCAACATCAAGTTCATTCCATTCTACCATTCTGAATGCCAAATTGTGAATTTTACAATATGGGACATTATTCTTTTGCACACTGGGCTGGCGTTTCCATGGTCATTATGTAGCATAATAGTGTGTTCAAAACCATGACAAACACTTTTCCAACGAAAATTTTCTTGTTTTCTTGTGTATGGAAATTTAAATATGCTTATTACACCAGGAAATCGTTTATTATATTTTTATTTTTTATATCTATTAATACATTAAAAAGATAAAAGATATTCCATGATAACTGAACTTTAATACATAGTGGACACTTTTAGCTTCACACAGTTCTATTTTGTCAAATATATAACTTTCACAGAACGCAGAAAAGTGGGCAAGTAATTCATTACTTCCACAAAGTCTCCATCACATACACATCTTACATGAATAAGTTCCCTCCACATTAACTTGTGGTCATCTACAGTCTGTGTCTGGCAACTACTGGACAAGACTGCTGTGCGTTTTAACTGTAGGCAAGGATTTGAAAGCAGCAATGGGTTAGGGAGAATCTGGCACTCAGTGCACCCAGAGTAAAACCAATTCAACTCACTGAATTGGTTTTTCTCTGACAAATCCAGGCATCCGCAACATACAGGCCAACGCATTTTGATTTCTGAATTGATTTCTACCATTTCCCCACTAATCCTGATGAAATTAGTGTGCGAAGAGAAGATCTCTTAGTGCCTGTTGAGACTGCCTGCCTGCCAAATGGAGAGAAGAAACACAGCACACAGCTCTCCATGTCTCTCTTTCTCATTATTTCCACGCTTGAGGAGACCTTTTCTGATGTGAGTGGTTAATTGTTGAAGATGGGCATATGGCAAGAAAGCATCTCATTTTCCTGGACATAACAGGAATTGCCATGAAAGATCGCTCTCTGTTTTCTTGCCCCAGCCTCCCTCCTGTCCTTCATCTCATTTAGGCACACATGATTTCATGGATATGCTTGAATTTTTGTGTTTGTGCCTTTGTGTAAAAACACCTTTTGTTTTTAGAGGTTTTGCAGTCCATTATTGTGATCTTTAGGCAGCTTTTTTTCCATACAGTCTTGGGTTTGTTTATGCTGCAAATTGGAATCTTGGCAGGCTTTTCAGCGATAAGTGAGCAAGGTCACCAGCACAGCATCTGCTTCAAAAGTGGCTCTTAATTGACTGAAAAGCCTCAAACTCTCTCAAAGGTCAGATGTAGCAGCCAGGTGTGTTTACAAAGTAAATAATTGATGGAGATGAAGACTGGGCTTTCTCTCCTGAGAGTTGCTGACAATCTGCGATGGAAGTTGCAGATGAGAAGACAATGTTTTCCCCTTTGTCATATCTCTCTGAAAGGAGAGTTAATCTTGGCTAATGTTAGCTTTCCTGTCAGTGGCAGCACTTCCTTTACCACATGCTTCCCTTTCTGTACAGGCTGACTGCCATCGCTCCATCTCTCTGTCTTAGAATGGACAGTGGTCAAGTGTAATCAGTCCTGTCAGAGATGAATTCAACCCAGTGTTAGAAGAAATATCAAAGGGGAGCACGGGACTCATAGCAGGAGGACACAAAATAATGGTGCCCATTTGCACAGCCAATGCTAGTTTCAACTTCAAATAGTGCTTTTAATCCCCATTTCAGTATTTTTAAATATGACATATTCACAGACTTACTATTATGTGTGCTTACTATTCTAGGATAAAGCCTATTGCCTGGCAAAGGTCCCTTGATAGGTTTTATTCTTGGTGATCTTATGACAACTAGTGTATTTCAGCATGTTATGGTCCCACTGCTTTTACATAATGTACACATAATATATCAAATTGCATAGCTCCATTATGACTGCTTTTCTATGACATTGGAATACAACATGTGTTTTCAAAAAAATTGGGAACAAGTGAGGTTTCTTTCATAAGTGTTGAAGCCCCCTTTGAATTGCTAGAACTTTGTCATGGTTCCACCTACAAACATTAAATTTTAAGTCATGTCAGATTACTGTGCCTTCCTGACAACCCCGCTGGGAATGTTTGGCCACATAATGCTCGTCCTTGTCCGAGTGTATACACATTGAGCTCAAAACAGCACAGAAATACAGTCCACTGATGCCACACCAAAACTCAAGGAATTCTTTGAATGCACCATCTAAGACGTCTTCAGGGGTAGATGTTATAGGCTCAACAAGTACACACACACACACAATGATTTCATACATCTGGTTTGGTGTATACTAATGCATCCCGACCAAGAGCGTGGTGTCGTACAGTAATGACAAATCTTGGTTTTCTAAAGAACAAGTTGCACAATGCAATTCTGCCTTTAACAGTGGAGAAATACAAGTCTGCCAAATATGTGTGCTCTGCAATCAGGACAGCCTAGTCTGACTATACAGCAAAAGAAAATAATAAAAGAAAAAAATAACAACAAGTCCTAACCTTGAGCAGTCTGGAAAAGCCTGAAGGAGATGACAAACTACAAAAATCATTATCACTCCCATCTGACTTCAGACGCCTCACTAAAAAGAAGCCGATCCAGCTATCACATTGGAGTTTAGTGTGATATATGTCTTCAGTACATTAGTATGGCGCTCAAAGGATTTTGTGAAAATTGAAATGGTCCCTGATAGGAGATTCCCCACCCTGATCTACTACGAGTCTCAGCTCAGTCAAAATATTCAATATGCGGATGACACCACTATCATTGGACTTATCAATACCAATGACAAGATTCAATACCACCATGAGGTAAATTGGGTTGTACCTTGGTGTAGGAACAGCAACCTCTAACTCAATACCTCAAAAACAATGCAAATAGCTGCAGATATCAGGAGGAGGTCAAACATCAAAGCCCTGGTTCCTATGACTGACCAAACCACTGTGACCTTCTCCCAGTCAATTCATCGTATAAAATCCACAGCTTCAACCAGGCAGCTAAAATAACCACCGAAGCTTCTTCTGAAGTTCACCACCTCTTTCAGCTTCTTCCTACTAGAAGGCACTGCAGGTCCATATCAACCTATGCCACTTGATTATAAAACAGCTTCTTTTCTACAGCAGTCACTTAATACCTCTTGCTTCAACAGTGCCAGTAAAAGGCAGATTAGAAAATTGTTGTTTGCAGGACAAACATGCATTACAATATTTTCAGATGTGTATTTATAAATATATAAATATTTCCTGTAAACTGTAATGAATACTGTGTTAGCATGGCAAGAAACACTGCAACAGTTTGGGTCCAGCTCAAAATCAATTTAAACTCCTCAGGGCATAGCCTAGTAAAATCAGTAAAAACCCAAGTGATCCTTGACTTCACACTGTGGCTGGCAGTGCAAAAACACTGCAGCATATAACATTACTTGAATTATTTCAGCTCACTTTTTTTTCTGTACTGGTAAACACAACTAGCGACAGCTAGAATAAAGCTTATAATTATGGCCTGTTTAGATAAAGCATTGATTGATTTTTTTAAAAAAAGCTTGGCCACAGTCTGCATGGACTGCACTGACCCCTACAGGGCTAGGGGTAAAATTCTCACATTTGGGGAGAATGAGGATGACGTTAGCTATTACATTAACAGGGTGACATCACTATAATTTTTGGTGTAAAAGAAAAAAATTATTGAAGTCGCTCTGTGGTCTACATGGTCCACTGAGTTACACTGAGTCTGCATATTTCACAATGATTCACAGGGACAAAAAGATAATAAATAATAAACTTTATTTACATAGAACCTTTCCAAAATGAGGTTTTCAAAGTGTTTTACAGGATAACAACAACAAACACAAATCATGAAAGTGTCACTTATTTAAGAAATAAAACAAAAAATGAAAGCCTATGCTGTGGAAAGAAAAGACACAAGGTGGGGACAAAGAAAAGACTTAGCCAGTTAATCTCCTCTAGAGGGCTGTTCCAAAGTCTGTCAACCCTGATGGCAAATGCTGTGTCACCTTTGTTTTTCAGTCTGGAAACAGGCAACCAGTGCAAAGATGAAAGAACAGGTGTAGTATACTTGGTGGTACCTGTTAAAATCCTGGTGCTTGCATTTTGGAATTAGAGAAGAGTGAGAATTTGTGCTCCAGATGGAGAAAAGGAGTTGCGATAATCTAGCCATGATGAAATAAAAGCATGAATAACTCTGTCACGGTTTTTAACTGACAGAAATGTTAGAGTTGATCCTGAATTGGAAAAAAGCATTGTTTTATGACAGATTTGATATGGCTGTTCAGAGTGAGGTTGCGGACAGATAAAACACAAAGGTTCCTATACTGTGGAGTAATGAGATGGGAGTATGATGCTTGTAATTTGAGTTTTGGAGCAGTCAGTGTCAATAAGAAGTATATCTGTCTTTTTTGAGCTGTGCTCAAGGAAATTTTCCTTCTGTCCTGTCCTTAAGACAGTTTTTAAGTGAAACAATCTCATTTAAATTCTTGGGGTCACAGCTGAGGTCAACCTGTATCGCCTGCATAACAATGGAATCTATTGTGTGATCTTATGATATGTCCCAATGGCAGCCAGCAAATAGTGAACAAAGTTGGGCCAAGCATTAATCCTTGCAGAACCCCACAATCACACAGTCTAGGGGTGGATGACCTACAATCACCAATGCCAACACAGAAGCAAAAAATTGCAGCCACTGATGGTGGCTTAAAAATATGACTAAAACATTCATTGGGCTTTGAAAGAGTGATGATGGGGCCAGATATTACACAGCTTTTTCCCAGATATTTGATTGTGCAGCACAGTAATCGAAAGTCCTGATGCAACTTGGCTGACCATCTAGATATGATGTCATTAGTACCAGCAAGTACAGCGTGGACTGAGGGGTAAAGGTCAATGAACGATGTGGTAAGTTCAGTGCAATCCACCCTCAAGACAATAAGTGATGGCATACGGTAGTCTAACAATTCTTATGATGGAGTCATGCTACACCAAGATTTCAGGCACAGAGCTGCCCCTTGTTGGTGAAATTTGAAGGTTGGAAGAGAGTTTGCAGGTGACAGAAGTGGCCAACCTCTGTGATGCAGGGGGTTGTGGCACATTACTGGTGGCAGATTCAAGGTGGTCAATTGGTCTTCGAGTACTCCCACAAGAGGAGATCGCCTATAAGACTTGCAATGGAGGAGAGTTCAGTCTTAATACTGGAGATTTCATTGGCTTTCATCTTCATTGATGAGACTTGCCTAATAGCAGTCCAGTCTCTCAGGTGGAAACCCATGGTTGGAGGGGGTGAGTAAACTGCAGACAGATCTCCTATTGTCACTCTTTAAACCATGTCTGTAATGCCCCTCAATAGAGGCAGGGGCTCTGTGGCAATGCAATCTGTGAATGTAGAAAGGACAATAGCAACAGCACATACAACCACTCACTAGACTAGCACTACTTGTCACACACACACACACACACACACACACACACACACACCAATAAATCCACTTTAGTTAGTCTGCCTGCTTTAACTAACTGTAAAGCCCTGGTAGCCCCTTCAACCCCTTCCTGCACCTGTGTACCTACAAGTCAATTATTATCTGCATCTTACTATGTGTTAACATTATGTTAGATGCTCACAGGAGTGTAATACAGCCAGTAGCATGAAGCTTTGCTAATACCATCAAATACCCATCTGATAGCCTTTTAGATGAGCTAATGTTAACTAAATTAATAGATTACTAAATTGGCTAGAATGAATAAACAGCTATAAAAAAAAAAAGGAAAAAAAAAAAAGTTCGGTCTGTACCAGCTCTATATGGAAAGTGTTGACAACTTCTGTTGTCATTTGGCGCTATATAAATAAAACTGAACTGAACTGAATTGTTTGCTAGGAGATCTTTCAGTGAATGTTACCACAACTCACTTATTATCTGCATCTTGCTCTCTATTAATGCTACATTAGCTGTTCTCAGGAACGTAATATAACCAGTAACTTTAAGGATAATTGGTAAGTTAGCGTACTGCCTGACAGCACAGTCTGTCTCTATTTCAGGTTCATTTAGCTTTGTTTTTCATTCCACCACAGACAAATCATTCCCTCATGCTGCCAGAGATAAGCATGGTACATTTTCTCTTATCATTACAGTGAATTTTGAAATACAGGCAGTAATATTTTGGAGTCAAATCAGATAAGTTAATCTATCTAAAGAATCCTTCTAAAGAAGCTGAAATTGGAATCTAAAGTGAATTTAAATTAATGGTCTGATTACTGTGCAATACATTTGAAAAGTATACATTTAATCCAATTCTTGTAAGGGGAGGTGGGTGTGAACAATGCTGTTGTGATGGATTTTTCTTAACACTGCCTTTCTATGCTTTGTCTTCATGCTTCATCTGAATGTTATTTATAGAGCGGGCTGGTATAGAGAGGCAGGGGCTGGCTAATGCAGTGGGCCTACTCACTACTACATCAATGTAATATTTAATTTCAAAAACAAGATATTGCATTTTACAGTAGCTTACAGAAGACAGACTGAACTACAGCTAAATAGTGATAGTGGCAGTGTGACAGTGAGAGAGAATGCCCTGCCATGTGTGTCATGATGACAGCTTGAGAGGTGCTTGTTGGGGGGTTATGAGCCCTTTGCATAGTGTATCAGATGATCTTTATCTCCACAAGTTGTGTATGTCTGGGCGGTTAAGAGTTTTGTTCACAATATGAATACATATCACATGTATGCAATATTTGTAGCACCCCACTGCTTTACAGTGTGGCTAAGATGCTGTAAGCTACCTGATGGGGTGATTTTGGGATTGTTTTATATAAAGGTAGCTACCACAAAGGTTTACCTGTTTTGAGTGACCTGACATTACTCAATTTATAACTGAAACAACTGTGTAGCCCCACTTTAGGCCTAATACACATGCATTATTCAAATGAACTAGACCCAGACAATGCAGGGAATGAAAGTTTTTTGCAGCAACACAAATTATCTGTCCTTAAACTAAAAAATAAGCACAATATAAGTCCCCAAATACCCAAAATAGACCCCATTTTAAATAGACAGCAGTGTAAATAAACAGAAAACAGAAAATGACTTGACTAGACCTGTTTAAATTTTTCAAAAATATATACATTTAAAAAAATACTGTAAACGGTTCCTAACAAACTTCATATTACATACACTTAATAATAGTGATGTACACTATAATCACTGGTGGGACATTGCTCACAGACACACACACAATAAAGCAGAAAAAAAAAGTTGCAGGCCTGTGTGATATTTGGGTGCGGTGCTGCCAATAGAAACCCTCTCCTCCTGGATAAGACTCACAGTTGAACAGGAACAGTCCTCTCCTTGATGCGGCAGCAGCTTGGTCAGTGTAACTCACAGCTCAGCTGAAGAACTCCTCAGCAGACGGCCTTGAAGAAATTCAGCTACAGCAGTAGTGACGCTGCCCGTCAGCAAGTGCACTCAGTCTAAACTTTCTCCAGGTTACAAAAACATTCATAAACATTTCTCAAAAGACGCTAGGCCTCTTCTTTCCCTGCTGCCTGCTTCTCATGCCATCTCCCTCTTATTTTTGCGTCCGCACCCCCTGCACCCCCTCACCACAGGCAGGTCAAAACTGACCACCTGTCCAACCCAATCAAACAACAGAACAACGCTACAGGAAAATGATGTGTACTCCCCTCATGAAACTTAACTTTGAAGTTATAGCCTTAACACTACAATATACTTAGTTTATAACTAAAATATATAAATGGCTTACTCAAATATGTCTCTGAATTAAAACAAGCTCAAAAAAACTTTATCATTACTTTATTTCTTTTTTTTCTGTCTTTATTTTGTCACAGGGGCTACATATTTATTTCTGTTTAATTAAAATTTCTATTTGAAAATAAATTATTTGTTTTGTGTAAAATGCTTGCCAATGAAATGACTGCTTGAAGAAGTACATGAAAGTCCTTGAATTTCAGCAGAAGGTTTTTCTTGCCTCTGCAGTGCAGTTACAGAATAAGAGTCATACTGGCAGATGGTATAACATTTGTCACGATGACATAATATCAGTAACTGTCTGGACATTATTCATGAACTTCTCATGACCCAATCAGACCTGCACTAATTCCACACCCACAGTCCCATCAAACGTGGAAAATGAAATTCTTGAAGTATTTGTTGATTTGAGTGAGAGACAGTGGCTGAATGTTGAATGATGAAACATTGAACCATGGTCCCTAAAGCAGACCGGCCCAGTGAGCAAACAATCCTAATACTACATCTTCCCCATGCAATTTGATTACATTTGATAACATCACAGCAACGTATATGTGCTGACTGTGTATGTGGTTTATTGATGTTTAAAGAATGATCCAAAATCTGTTATCATTTTTACAATGTGAAAGGTATAGCTGATGAACCCACTAAGAGTTATCACACAGTTGCACCTTTTTAGTAGAAAGATACTTTTTTCAGGAGTTGATGGAGATAGAAACATAGCTAAAAGAGAGAGAATATTGGACTTAAATTCATCAGGTGGACACAAAGACTTCAAGTGGATGCTAATATTGCTCTGTGTCTGTCAGATGTGCAAATGTTACCAGAACAGCATTATTTGGTGGTAATGTCAATACTGTGTTTAGTAAAGACAATTAAAGGTTTATATAGGATATGATTACTTGGCATCTCTTAATATTTGTTCACTGTCAGGCAAACCTAATACCGACAGTTAGTGAAATTCATGCTTTTAAAGTAAAGTTGTACATTCTCCTCAGCATTTTTTCAACACTTAAAAACACAATATTGTAATAACCAGCTAAACTGAGACATTTTACAGACAGTTTTGGAAATTCAAGATTTATCACCTAACTGGAGTGATTGGTGATATCTGCGTCATATGAAGTTGAACCAGGCAGTGCTTTAACTTTACGATGGTAGTGGGAGCTTATTTGTCCAGGAACTGGTACACCCATGGGGGAGACACACACTCTGCAATAATCACAAATAATGATCTGCACAAGACTGAAATCATTCACTGAAAAATCACCATTAAAGCTCCCGCAGTTACAGGGCTGAATATAGGCATAATAGAGTAGGGAGGAAAACAGAGATCGCTCTGCCAAATGGAGAGTGGAAACAGCAGAGGATGTACTGTACTGTGGATGTGCAGGTGCATTAAGTTCTCTGTGAACAAGGTTACCCAGAGTCATCCCATTACCTTACATCATTACAGGACATATGTCTGAATGCTTTGTTCCTGAGTCCATTAAGCCCCAGCATCATATGAGCGTACGTCATAATAGTCTGACACACACACACACACACACACACACACACAGGATTTGCTTTCTTCTATATCACTTTATACCATGGCGGTCAGCTCTGGAGCAACAACCACATCCACAAAAACTAGATCAGTAAATAAACCCAAAATTGATGAAAATTCATTCAGTGTTCTTAATTTCAATCAGCAATCAGTTTGTGATTATTATTCATGAATGTGTAATCTGGAATCAGTCTGCTAATAAATTTATCCAGTGATCTGCCCGGTGCAGCAGTTAATTGTGTTAACTGATCAAAGTGTCTGTCAGCATTTCTCTCAAAATGGCTGCCTCATTATCTCCTCCGAGACGTCGGTTGTCACTCAGTGTGGCCAATTACCCTGCTCCATCATCAACACATGAGAGAGGAGATGGGGAAATGTGCCTGCTGGCCATAATAAGGCATGATCAGTGCCACACAAGTGTCAGAAAAATAACAATGCGCCCCCTGCAAGGCTAAAAAATCACAGGGCTTTTGGGATCAGTCCCCAGTAACATTCGACACATGATTGGACATTATTCATGAAATTCTCGTGAACCAATCAGAGCTGTACTGAGATCACACTGAGAGCCCCATTAAATATAATGATGAACATATAACATGGAAATCCTAATTGGCATCTTTTTCCTTTGTCCTTGTCACTGAAATGTCTTTTTTTATTCCGTGGGGAAACTGAATGGCTGTGAAAACAGCAAAGAACGCCTCAATAAAAAGTACATTTCAATAGATTAAATAAAGCGTAACTGGCAATTGTAATGTAGCCAAAAAGCAGAAATAAATGAATGACAGGTGTGAAAATATTATGAAATTAGGCTACACACACACAAAAAAAGAAAAAGCCAACTTGTCAACTATGGAAAATAACAAAGCACAGAAAATGAATGATTTATTGGCTTGGGGACAAACATAGCCTCCTGTGGATATGGGTGCTGGATATAGACTCCCATGGGTGCTGACTCCTGTAACCTTGAACACAAGATCCATCCATTCTGCTTTGTGACCAATGGGAAGAGGCCAGCCAGAGTGAGCGCACACGTGGGTGGAAAAATAAAGCCTCTAGAAGCTGAAATGGCACTCAGCCTTAATTAGATAAAGTAAAACTCTGTACATCTATGTGTTGTGTGTGTGTGTGTGTGTGTGTGTGTGTGTGTGTGTGTGTGTGGACTGAGAGAGACAGCATGACAGAGACAGACAGGAGGGAAGAGGGAGTGTGTTGACAGGCCACTGGGGATCCTGTCTTGCCATGGGCAGTCAGTTAGTCTGGTTGAAGCCACTGTCGCAGTCCATTTCACAGCTGTCCAATGTCACATACACACACACACACAGACACATACACACTATAAGGTGTGTGTGTGTATACATACATACATACATATACATATACAGTGCTTAACAAATTTATTAGACCACCACTCAAACTAAGGTTTATGCCACAGCTGCCCTAAATTAACAGCATTGGTAATTACCAAAATCATTTTTTATGTTTCTGTTCAGAACAATTAGTTTTAGTCGTTGAATGTTATGCTTGATTAATTTCTGACTTCTCAGAGAAGGCCAGTGAGCCGGCTCAAATTTGGGTATAAAAAGGTGAATTCAGTTTGAAATTCCTCATTCCTGTTCGAAATAGTAAAATGTCGAGAGCTCACTGGAAACGAAAGAGTCCGCATTAAAGCACTTCATGATGCTGGATGTTCTCTGAGACAAACAGGGAAAGACACAAAGTGTTCTCACAGTGTGGTCAAGTATGCTTTGGAGTCAATTGCCGAGACTGTTACTTACAAAATGCGCCAAGGAAGAGGCAGGAAACGAAAGTTAACTGAAGCAGATGTCAGACACCTCAAGATTTTAAGTACTAGAGACAGAAGGAAGACCACTGCTGATCTTCAGGCAGAGATGAATGCATCTAGATCAGAGTCTGAGAAAGTTTCCAGAATGACCATAAGCAGACGACTGATGGAGCAAGGCTTAAAGGGAAGAATAGCTGCTAAGAAGCCATTATTGAGGCCTGCAAACATCCAGAAATGCCTCAGATTTCCCAGGGAGCACAAACACTGGACTGTTGATGACTGGAAGAAGGTACTCTGGACGGACGAGTCCAAGTTTGAACTCTTCGGTCAGCATCGTCGTGTTTATGTCCGCAGAAAAGCTGGAGAACGTTGTGATGCCAGATGCATTGCATCCACAGTGAAACACGGTGGAGATTCCATTATGGTATGGGGTTCCATTTGTGGAAACAGCATGGGCAAATTAGTGAGATCAATGGTATCATGAACAAGACCGTCTACCACAACATCTTAGTGCATCATGGAATCCCTTCTGGACTGAATCTGATTGGGTGTGGGTTCATAGACCAACAAGACAATGACCCCAAGCATACTTCAAAGCTGTGCAGAGACTATTTGACCAAGAAAAAGGAATCTGGAGTACTGGAACTGATGGACTTGGACTAGGATTGAATCCTATTGAACAAATTTGGGATTTAGTAGATTCAAAGATTGATCGCACAAAAGTTTCATCTGAAGCAAGTCTGTGGGAACAGCTAGAAACTATTTGAAACTCAATAACAAAAGAGACTGTCGAACAGTACATAAAACAATGCCAGCAAGCAAGAATGCAAGCTGTTATCAAGGCCAAAGGAGGCCATACAAAATATTGAGTTTTTTGGTTATTATGTGTGAAAAAGGACTATTTAGTCATTTCAGTTTGTTATTTGTTAAATAAATAACAAGTTTTTGAAAGATTTCAAAATATTTATGTTTTCTCATTTTTATGACAGATGGTCTAATAAATTTGTTAAGCACTGTATGTATGTGTGTGTATATATATATATATATACACACACACACACACACACACACACACACACTAAGGTACCAGGTTTTGAATGAGCTGTTTGAGTGCTGACTAATGTGGCTTTTTGATTGGGGCTTGGATCTAGTGATTTTAGTGCTTTGTGGGTGCTTCTGTATGTTGTGCTTGCATGACTGATCTGAAATTTAGGTGTTTGTCTGCAGAATGAGCAGTTTCACAGATGTCAGTAGTTGCAGGCAATCAGGAGAGACTTGTTAAAACCAGTAAATGAAAGTGTAATCAAGCATTACATTCATGTGATTATAGGCAACACTATACTATTCATTCCAATGTTTATATGTGTTTGGCATGGGTCAAACAGACATAGGTCTATATCTGAACACTGCACTGTAATTAACATGATGTATGGATGGACTGTATAAACAATAAAGAAATGATCTCTTGCAATTGTCCTTATGACTATTAGCATTATTTTACCTGCTCTGTGCCATAGTTTATAACCAACCCAGTCCTTCGTACCCAAGATAAGCTGAAAGAAAATAAGGAAAATCCTAAAATAAAAGCTATTATTATCATTACTTCTGATAACTAGGAGATATTTAACATAAATCAGAGTTTTCAGGTCTATGTCAAGAGGCCACAGAAAAGTGACTTCACACCTCATCCTGTGTCCCACTGACCCCAACACTCTGCATGCTGCCAACCATTAATCCTATCTGACTGTCCAACTGAGTGTGAAGAGATAAAAAAACAAAATGCTCCTTCCACCCATGACAGCAGCCTTCACCACCTCACACACAAGCAGAAACAAATAAAGAAATAAACTCTCACTTCCACCAAGATAATGCCATTTCCACTACAGCCCCATCACCTCCCACCTATCAGCTCTCCACATGACGTGTTGTGAGGGACAGAGAGTACAAACACTGATTCAAGCATGAACAGTAACTTGGATTTTTTTACTCTTTTCAAAAACCTTTATTCTAAGTTGAATGTAAAATCAAAAGCAAGTTGTTGTGTTGACTTCCACTTGAAAGAAATATTAATAAAAAGTCCTCAGGATTCCATGTTGAATGAAAACTGCAACATGGGTCTCTGCATGATTTGCTGAGTTATGTATGACTTCAAGGGCTGAGCTGATGAATTAATCATGTTACTCCAGTGTGCTTTTTGAAAACTTTCATTTTGTGGCCCTGAGGATGGTGGTGACAACTAGCAACCACATTACGTATAAATTCTATAAAAATATTCATGGTCTAAGTACTAAGTACTTTTACTCAAGTGCTGTACTTAAGAACAAAGGTACATGCACTTTTACTTATTAGTGCATATTTCCATTTTCTGATGCTTTACAGTTCTTTTTCTACATATCACAGGCAAATATTTACTTTTCACTCCACAACATTTGTCAGCTGCTGCTACTAGTAACTTTTCAGATTATAAATGTTCGTACAGTTATGTGCAGTGAAAACCACATATCCCCAAATTCAGTTGGAGTTGGAATTTGACTGTTTCTGATAAACTGAAGGATGCTTCTTTATGGGTTGAAAATTTTCTCCTTCTTCTGAAGATAAATAATCTAGTTAACCCCCAGAGGATGACTCCAGTGGTGGAAAGTACATTTATTCAAGCACTGGGAAGGTGTGAGTAATCTACAGTAATAGCCATTTGTTGGTAAGAGGATGGTTAATGTGAGGCTAGAAAATATTAAGAATAAGGTAACTTATTCACCAATACCTGTAGAGGGTATGGCTGTAGAGAACATTTATTAACAGTGGACTTGCCTCAAAAGAAACCTAAGGTCTTATCAGCAGCCTTCTGTCTGGGTGAAGCCATTGTCACAGTCCATTTCACAGCTGTCCAATGTCACATACACAAACACGCACACACATACACACACACACACACACACACACACACACAAAAAAAAACCCATACACATACTGTAAGGTTGCTGTGCACATGCATGTGTATAATGTGTACGTCATACAGCTGCCCATTTTGCAGCCACCATCATGTTCATGTGTATCATGTGTAGTTCAAGTGTTGGTGAATGTACAATTTTGAGGTATTTGTATTTGAGCATGAAGGGGAGCATTCTGTATAACGAGTACTTCCATTAAATTACACTTTATTGTTACTACTGTTGTACTTGCGTTTAAGTACATTATTGAGTGCAGGACCTGTACTTGTAAAGGATAATAATTTGTCTTGTGATAATGATAGTTACCTTTTACTACTAACTGATAGTTTGATGTATAAACTCCATTGGTTCACTACATATATGCTTAGTGGTCATGCTGGAATAACAATGCTTTTTTCCTGAAAAGCTCACATTTTTGGAGATGAAAGGTTTTCTCCTGACAGCAGCGATATGCTGCCTCCATCTGTAAATCTGACATGTGAATAGCTTACATTATATAGCTGCACATCTGGCCATGTTTCTGGATGTGATCTCCCATCTGTACACCTGGTACTGATGCTCACTCATTTGCAAAACTGCTACAAACCCATAAATGTGTCAGTAATTATATTTTGTTGATCTAATCGCTGTGTAATTTTCAGTAGTTTGTAATGGCCATTCACACTTTTTGGAAGGTACCACTGGAACATTTCTTGCCTGCATAATTCTTTTCTTCCTGCATGAATGGATTTTCAACATCTGGTGAAAAGCGTAGAGGAAGTAAAAGGTCCACTCAGAGATATGGTTTGTTTAATGTTTTTTGTTTAATTCTGGTTTAATTCTTGTGGAATTCAACCCCTTAAATTTTATTGCCACCCTTCCTCCAAAATTCCTGAATTCATCACATTCCTAAACAGCATCAGTACTATTTTCTTACTAACATCTTTCTTATTCTTTATTACAAGTGAAATGTTATGTCCTTTTTTATATTATAAACAAACAACACAAAAATTGTTACATTACAGTGCACCTCAAAATTTATTTGATGAAGTCCTGACACTTTTTGCTAAAAATGTTTTTATATTATTTCAAAATTGTTTGACAAGAGATTGAACCTAATATCCAGTGACAACAATGAACCTTAAAACCCAATGAATATATATATTTTTCCAGTCTTTACAACAAAGACTGTCTTTCACTGCATTATCTTTGATTGATGGTCACTTTCTTTTTAGGAGTCTTTTTAGGAGAAGTAACTTAAAATAAAAATATTTTATTTTCCCTGAGGAGGTTCAGGGCGTTTTGTTTTTTTTTTTTTTTTTTAGCCCTGAGTAGTGTCTACATGCTTCTGAGCCCAGTCTCATTCCCAGTCAAACACTAATGCTTTGTCACTCCCCTCAGCGTCTCATACAGACACATAAGGTATCCTTCAGGGTCTGAATGAGATGCACTGGGCTTTCAGTTAACTCCAAGCTAAACCCATCTGCAGCTACATCAGATGCTCAGAGCAAAGTGCCTAAACCAACTGAGTAGTTTTGGCACATAACCAAACCTAACCAACCTGCAATGATGGGTTTACGTTGGAGTTAGATGAAAGTCGTATGCCTCTCATACACATGCTAAGACTACCTTGTGCATCTGTATGAGGTGCTGAGGTGAGCATTTCAGTCAACTCAGAGCTTCTCCTATCTGGAAGTTGGCAGTTGGACAGCCATAAGACACAGTTTAGTGGAATTTCAGAGCAAGAATCAAACTAGATTTTGAGAAGTGAGAGGTGAAAATTACCCCGGCCCCCCAAGTAGAAGTTACACAGTTGTATCTTACTCTTATCATTTAATTTTTATTTGATTTCAAAAGTCAAACCTTTGTTGTCAGGTGTCTTTTACGGGAGTTACAGCCCCTCTGCTTCTGATTACTGTTGTTTATCATCACTGAGATACATGGGGTGGCTCATCTCACGACACTCTCCCCTAATCTGAATTTAAATCAATACTGGGGGACTGATATATCCAGAGAGTGCAGCTGTAACAATTCCCAGTTCAAAACCAAAGCATATCCTGGTTCTGTAATATTAAAGCTGACTGTGAAACCTTTGTAAATAAAAGACAAATTGCAGTAGGAGATATCTCCAGTTTCCAGCAGTCAGGCTATTATGAACGCACACTGGTTTCCACACCAGATGAAATCATGGCTGCTGAGGAGCTGCACCCACGCTGCCGTGCGCTTCACTCTCATTGCCTCTCACCTCGACACAGCACACTACAAATGAGTGTGGGATGAGTTTTGTTGGAAAAGTTTGTGATAAATGGCTGCGTGGGAAGATTTGGAGGCGCTTTAAGTTGAACAATCACCCTCAGAGTACATGTGTTGCTCTGACTGACAGAAGCCAGCCTGTTTCTGGCTTTAGGCCCTTCCAATTCCAAACTGTTTGTCCATAGCTCCATTTCAAGGTGGAAAAGCAAACTTGAGATGAAGGCAGCACTGTGTCAAAGCTTGTCAAGTGATGTTATTCACACCAAGAGAGAATTTAAGATGGTCTTCCTCTTCACATCACAACCACATAAAGGAGAGTGTGAATCTGCTGTTTAGTCCGTTCAAGTATCGTTTTATTGCCTGTTGTTTTGCCGATTCAAATTTTTTATCTTTTTCTTATAATTTCTTTCTGTTGCATCTAAATGACTAGAATTCATTTCCTGGAACACTTGGATAATGAGAAATGTTCAATAGATACATTTTAATAGTGGTCAAGGAAAACACAACATATTTAATCATTTGAACCCAAATAATTCTCACAATCATAATTTAGTCTTGTCAATCTGAGAATAAACTGCCATAATGTACCCTAGAAATCATAAAAAAAAGGTGTTCATTATTACATCTCCCCCAGTTATCAGATTAAGATCCATCTGTGGTTACAGTGCAAACAGAGGTCACTAAAATTTAGCATGACTTGCTGGATGCTTGCATGGTGAAGAGCAACGTAATATAAAGAAATAAAGTGTAGCCCATAGCAGCCTGGCAAAGGCAACAATCTTACAATGCAATGCATCATATTTTATAGATGTGAAAATTACATTTGTGCTACACTACCACTGTTATTAATGATGCAAAAATGATGATGATTAGCAAGTTCAATTTAGCATTTATTATAAACTGTTGGGTGTCTATTATATCACATATATTATGTATTATACGATGGCATCTGAAGAGCGTAACTACTCAGACACCATCTTAAAATCATAAAAGAACCATACCATACAGTGACTACCTCAAATGTGGCAAATGATTAAAGCCAAATGAATAACCATGTCATATGATTAGGTGTGTTTGTGTGCCATAATCTGCTGACCATGACACCATGTATGTTATTATGCACTGATTAAGTGAACCTTTTGTCTTGATTGTACAACACATTATGACGTGCCCATTGTGTCGACATTGTTCTGATAATAAAACAAAGTCATCCTGTCTACAAAGATAATGTAAATAATCTAACAACTTGTGCTCTGGGCTCTTTCTTGTCATCTCCCACTCAAGACAGCAAAGAGGGAGTCTGTCTGCAGGCTTCAGAAAAGACAACGAACGACTTAAATTGCCAGAACAGTAGCATCTAAACTTTCTGACAAAGAGAGTGTGAAGGAAAAATCAATGTAATAATTTGAGGCCAAGATTAAATAATTCCAGGTCATGAATTATTCATTTGAGGGAAGAATTAAGTAACTTGTGCAGACAATTGATTATATAGAAGGTACAAATTGCTAATTTGTACTCAAGAATGATCAAATATTTTCACTTTGACATAGAACTTTTCATTAGATTATATGGGCTGAAACACAGAACAATACTCATTGTGAATTTCTATTTCCTTTTTTTTTTTTTTTTTTTTATAAAGCATTAGTCTTTTCTTGTCTCGTCAGAGAAAGGTTTTCTGGGGGAGGTGTCATCAGAGTATACCCACTACAATAAACTAGACGACACCACTGCACACATCGAGAGTCAGATAAAACGGGAAACATCTGCATATTGGCCATGGGTGAAGAAGCAGATGGTACACACATCAGGCCCAATGCAGATCTGCTCGAGCTGACCGGCTGTTTATGACTAAAGGTCATTTGAAGTTCTTCAGTTAACACATTTAGGATTTCCATTCGGGTCTGTTCCTTATTTCAGTGCTTAATTAACTGAAAAGAGATGCCTCTGAGTAGTTTTAGTTTACTAGTTATCATTGCGTGAAGCAAAATGGAGGAGTGTCTCACATTGGTCTTTGCCTGGGGTCTCCAAATCACTGAAACCGCCCCTGGCAGCATGCCACCTCAAAACAATGGTGTGATCTGCCATAGAATGGAAAGAAGACTATGCATGGTCGATAACTATAGAGGAGCCAGAAGGGAAAGGGAGAAGGATATATGATATTATGACATTTTTCTCTTTTCCTTTACATACATATTTCCACCATAAATTGATGCAAAAAAGACACAAATTGGTGAATAAACATTCACCAGAATGCTGGAAATGAGGCTCAGAATGTCTAAAGGGAAAACTCCACACTCCCTGCTTCATATGTGTCCTCCCTGATGTTGAAACATTGCAAAACCTGCACCCTTACTCCGGCTTCCTTCTACATCCACCATTTTTAAATACACATCAGTAACATGGTCATTATGAGGCTGGAAAAAAAAAAACAATAACAACAGAACAGAGTGAAAGAAACAGTAAGAAATTGAGGGCCTTTGGTAGCACTCTGTCACTCCATGACGTCAGCCTGTGTTGTCTTTTCCAGAGGCCTTTTTTTTTTTTTTTTCCCACCACCACAGTTCCTCTCTGTCATACTTTCTCTACCCACGCATTTACTTCAACTCACAAAACCTTTCACCTCTGGTCTAAAGATTTGGCCTAACATTTGTTGCACTGTTGAACCTAAAGGACAGCAATGTATTTCATCATTATTATTATTATTATTACAACACAACATAACGGTGTCCTTGAGCAAGGCAGGGAACCTGGTCTGAACAGCTTGATCCATATTTTTCATCCTATAGAAACAAAGAACAATAATATCCTGTTGGTGGGAGGCTGATAGGTCCGCTGGTTAATAGCACTGACTCAGTGAGTGCTGGAACAGCGCTTGTCATTTTTCTACTTCAAAAGTGACTTTCTCGTCTTTTCTCTCTATGATTTAAGCATCATATGGCGAAGCCTCAGGAAGGCAATGTCAGCAGGTGGTTGATGTCATTTGAGTACTGACAGCAGCAGTAGAAACAGGATGATTTGAGAAAGACAGACTTTCCTCTTTGGTAATGTTACAGAATGTGAAAGCATTTATACGTATGATAAAACTGCTTTTTCAAAACCAGTGACAGAAAACATAGAAAAATGGGCAGCTGCTTTGTGTTTTATATCTATAGTGGCTACTGCAGCTAGGTGATTTCACCATCTGCTAACAAGCTCTGCAGCAGTTGACAGCACTCACGTTGTGCGAGTACCAACAACTCAGAGACATCAGGGAAATTAATTCATATGATTCTGTATCATCAATTTTCACAATGTTTGAGAAATTACAGTCTTTTTTGCTTCGTCATTCAAAACATGTACAGGATGGATCTCAGTGATAACGTGTGACCCCTTATTTCTGTGATTTAAAAAAATAAATAAATATATATATAGGTGTAGATTAATTTTGGAAAACATTTTCTCAAAGCACCCAGTACTTTAATCATGTGTGGGAAGTTTCATTTTCACTGGTATCGTTGTTGCAGGGCACTATGAAATGTCCCATTCCCATGCTTCCCTAAAAATGATCCAGAACAGAATACCCTAAATACAAACTTCACTTTTGTCCTACCCAGATTAACATGCTTCTTCTCCTCTAAAATGATGTCATCCTGCTCATATTAGTGTGAGGAATCCATCAACAGGACACTCTCAGAAATCTATCCTTTATAAATTTTCTTTAAAATTAGCTGTGCAACAAAATGTATACTTAATTCATTTTAACACTTGAAGTTGAAGTCCGATGGAGAATTGTAGTGTGATATTACAAAATAAATGTGACATTATAGTGGATTTACACATTTTTAATAGGCACTGGTTTTTTTGTCAGGGGGACTGTAAAATACTGTTTTTCAATAGTGTGTCTTCAATGTTGAATTTTGGTATAAAATCTACAAAAACATCAGCATCATCTGTCACAAAGCCCTAATCTGTATGCTGGCCCTGCTTTACTATTGTGTGCTTGAATCCATTGTGTGTGCATGTTGGTGAATATATAGGTGTGTGTGTGTGTGTGTGTGTGTGTGTGTGTGTGTGTGTGTGTCAGTGTGATGGGGGTTTTACAAGCTGAGACAAACAGCGCTGATCCAGATTGTGGAAATAAAAACATTTCATTTTCATGGCCTTAAATCCCTTTGACCTTGCTTTGTTCAAATCCTCCTCGATTGCACTGTTTCTGGATTGTTCTCCTATTATTTGTTAGTGTTCCTCCCTTTACTTTAGCTGTTTATAAATAAGAGAGTAGCATTTTATTTTAGCAAAGACTTAAGTGAGATTTACTTTTGTGTGTGTGTCTCGGAGACATAGACTCAGAGAGTCTGCGGTGAAGCGGCAGATAAAAGAATTTATGGCCCATGAACAAAATGAAAATCAATTATCTGACCGTACTGTTTTTCTAAGTGACAATGGGAGTGAATTTCTGAGATGATCAAAGATATTCTCCATAAGGTGATAGAGAGGGGACAGGCGCAGGAAGAAGTTTTGCAAATGGCTCATAACAATCTAGTCAATTTGTGAAAGGCC
Organism: Chaetodon auriga; assembly: GCF_051107435.1. NCBI lineage: Eukaryota > Metazoa > Chordata > Actinopteri > Chaetodontiformes > Chaetodontidae > Chaetodon > Chaetodon auriga. The sequence goes on along the minus strand of NC_135075.1, from coordinate 2,296,529 downwards.
AAATTTAATTAGAGGCTTCCACATATAGAATTTTGATATTATTCCATTACCCATTTCATAAGGATGCTTGGACTGAAATCCCAAATTACACAGAGCGTCCTTTATTAAGTTTTACGGGCAATATGGGGAAATAGCCTTGAAGGGGAATTTTCACCAGGCTCTATCGTTACACAGAGGCAGGTCAGGCTGCTGATTTTTAACCCTTTATGGGACAAAGTGAAATGAAACAGAATGTAAATGTTAAAGCATAATTCAAATTTACACTATGCTCTTAAACCTCAGCTGATATTTCAACTAAACAATGCTTGTGCTTCAACTGTCTCCAGCACTTTTACTTCAGCTGATAAGCTTACTGCTTCTGTTACTCCTCAGCGGAAAGTTCAGCTGTGTTTAGCACTTCCACTCCAAATGACATTTAAACTTTAAACATTGGTTACATACCAGGTGATACTTCAGCTATCTCAAGCACTTCCAGCATCACCAGAAATTTCATTCAATTTTATCTCTCTCTTCAAATGATGGTTACATTGCTGTTATCGCTTACACACAACTGACATTTCAACTGCTTCCATATCTTAGACATCGACAGATATTTCAGCTCTTACTCAACAAATACTTCAACTACTGACTGACGATTCAATACCTCTCAACACTTGACCTGAAAGCCGTTCAGTGCCTCAGCTTCAACTCTCAGTTTAACTCCTTTCAGTGCTGCAACTTAAGCTGCATTTTTACACTGCAACTGCAAATACTTATTCCATTTTTTCAAAATACATTTTACCGACCATTACTCATCACAACAGGCATCGTTAACCATAGAACACCACTGTGAAAATGCAGATGCAGAAAACAACTCAGTCATGGATGAGCAACTAGGCTGATGTGTTTTCAAAACAGGAGACTGTGAATTCTAAAAGGTGACCTCAGCTGAAAACATCTATTGATAGACTTCATGTTTACCAGAACAAGGCAGTAACTACCCCAGCAATGGACAACACTGTGACAGACCACAGTAACCGTAGTGCCTTCCAAACACGGTTCTGTCACCTACTCTTAATTTGCCTCATCTTCACAGTTCTTGAGGTTTTTCTGGCAAAGCAAACATTTGTAGTTCATGCATTCATACAGTACATGAACTAAAGTGACCTCTAATGCAGGGACATCTTGTGCTCTGGCTGCTCCTGGGCAGCTTACAACTTACGCAACAAATGCATTAAGAATGAAAGACTGTGTTTAACTATAATGGTTCTACCTCTATATGTACATACATTAACCAAGATTTTTTTTTTTTCAGCTGCAAAACAACACAATGAAGCCTTCAGTTACAATACTGTCAATTGTCCACCAGTGCAAATTCAAGTTTGTTGATTTAAGCTTTAAATCTAAAAGCATTTTAACACAAAACATGAATATCATTGCAGATTATTTAAACAAACAAAATCTAGATAACTCATAGGATACAGTTATTCTGAGTTTTCCAACTACCTTTGTTATTAGCATATTTATTAAAGGGCTTTTTATTGGGTTGGATTATTTCTTCTTCTTCTTGTGTTGTTTGGTTCATGGGGGAATTTTTTTCTCCTTTTCTTACGGTGAAATGATGTTTGTTGGCTACACACTTACCAAACAATTTCCTGCACATTCTTTCATTATTCCTTCGATTGTCTGTTTAATTCATTATGGTGCCATCGAGAGCTCTGTCTGTCCCACAATGCACTGGGAAGGGAGGTAAGACAGTGAAACAACAGGAGCTGGTTGATGGAAAATAGCAAGCAAAATATTTATTTATTGTTCTCACTGAATACAGCACGTTAGCCATGGATTGAGATCAAATGACCAGTAAGACAAAAAATACAACAAGGGATGGCAATCTAACATTGACATAAAATAGGAACTTTCTCTGTAAGTCATCTCAGAAAGTTATTTCTTAATGCTTCTTTTTTCCCACTTTCCTTGTTTCTTAAACACTGCAGGGGCCTGACTTTTTACGTAGGCCTAAGTAATATAATGGTTTAATATTTTCACTCTCTTACAAAAGTAATGTTATCTTTATTAGCCCTTTCTCATTGTGAACAGACTCCTAAAAAACATGGATCATAACTAGAAAGGGCTCAGACCTCCACTGAGAAGATGGTCAGTACTCAATCTCAGTTTCAGACTTGGTTGGCCAATAAAAATAAACCTATTACAGCACTTGCTTTTAATAGACAAGCTTCATGATTGGCCGACAACTCAGTTACCTCCTGTAGTGCAGCCAGTGCACCGCTTTCGGCTCCAGGGAATGGCTAGCATTGGCCGACTGGATTGGTGGTGGATCCACCCAGTATGGAGGAAGGAGTTGGGGAATAATGTGATTCTGTAGAATGGGTGGACTATGAATTACTGCCTTTTTGGCTCATTGCCAGGAATTGGCAGGCCAATCAACGATCACTCTCAGGTTGGACTGGGCCTCTTCCACTGTTGAGTAACCTTCGATGCACATATTTTCTGGATTCATTATATATTCTGTGGGCCAGATGGGATGCTTTGGCGGGACAGATGTGACACAAATGCTCAAATGAATACAACACCATTATTTTTACATAATACCAGTGATTGTTTTTGGATTAATTGAGGAAATTATTTCAACAATTCTTGCACATTTCTGCACCTTCACATAATACATCATGGCATTGTCATGAAGGCTGTCTCTTAAAGCAATATAAGCATACTGCATCAAGTCTAATATCTATATTTAAGATCAGGTACCTTAAAGCAATAAGAACTTTTTCATATACTGTTTGATCACACACACACTCACACTCACACACACACACAAACACACACACACACACACACACACACACACACACACACACGACAAAGGGATCACCTAATATTCCAAAGCACCCTACTAATATTAATTAAACACAATCAGTGTCATGATTCTCATTAACAAAAACGATGTTGTGAAACTTTCTCGCAAGCCCATACCTGCAGTATAATACGTTTGTGTGTTGTCAAGCTTTACATAGCACATAATAAATTATGCACAATGCTTTACAGGAATGGCTGTCAGCTGTCAGAATGCGTTAGGACAACAGTCATGAGCCATCACACAAAGCAGACTGTTATTTTGGAGGTTCTGCAGTCTCATCGCCTGCAGACCATTCCACACTCTATGATACAGTATGAACATTGTCAATGTCTGTAAGTGTCAGTTGTGCAAATGAATTTGGACCAAAGCTGTTTCCATGGCAACACAGTTTAGTCTAAACACTAACAATGTAGACTGATCTCTTCATACTGATACTTTTTTTTTAAAGTACAACAGATTCTATCTCATAGTTATCAGATAGTGTTCTCTTATTTACAATTTTTTTGTTTTCTCGCACTGTAAATCTAAGATAAAGATCTCGCTATGAGGTGCTCAGTCATAATTATGTGATAGTGTTCTCAAAATTACAAGATTCTAAAACATAATTATGAGATGTGCATTAGGAATGTTTGATGTCTTTATTAGAACAATGCACAAAATTCTTCTTGAGCTTTTGAGCTTTTTTAAGGGACAGGTACTTTTATGTTTCTTTTTTTTAAAACTGTACTTCTGCTCTTTACTCAAGTATATTTTTGAGCCAGTGATCTACTTTTCACTTTGCCTCATTTTCCATAATTACCTTTATTACACAAGTCTGCTCTAAATGCGGGGGTTAAGTACAAGGGCAGCAGCACCTAAGAAGTAAAAGAAACATCACCTGTCTATTGAGCACAATGCAATGAAGATGGAGCTAAACCCAGAACAAGAAGCAACAGCGACAATCCATGGTCACATCTGGCAACACCTTTTGTCCCAAAATCTCAACAAAAAAACAAACAAACAAACAAAAAAAAACAGTTAGACAATGAAGTGCTTGCTGTGCCTCTCGAAAAACTTCTCCATAATCTTCAAACTTCTACAACCTCTGCAAACATACTGAAGGTGCAAATAGATGTGATGTACATGTAAAATTAATCTTTATCATTGCCTGCACCTATACAGTATGTTTTGGTTAAAGAGATAATATTAATATCCAGGGTCAATTTCATGCATAAGCAAGTTCAACTACGGTACTCCTGCTGCTAGTACAAGTACTGAAAAGAAGATAGAGAATAAGAAAAAGAGAGAAAAAGACATTTGTTTGTGTTCATGAGCAACTGCCTGCTATGTAGATCAGTGAGGCATTGATCACTGATTCATGCCACAGTAAACTTGTAGTCAATCGAATAGCTGCTGTTTGTTATGTTTTGCAGTTCAAACAGAACCCATATGCAGAACACTCAGGTAGGCAGGCACATGAAACAAAAAGCGAGCTTTCAATATCACAAAAAAACTCCAGAAACACATTACAGGCAGGAACAAAACTGCGGGAGTAGGCTGAAGAGTAATCCAAAAAACACAGCAGAAATAGAGATTGCAACACTAATAACGGACGGGGTGACAGGATCAAAACAATCAGGAAAGCCAACGAGTAACTCTGAGCCAGATGACCTGACAACTGAAGGGAAAACATATGGACTAAATACGCAAGACACAAATGAACTAATGAAACATGGATGATATAGAAAAAGATGGGAAAACAAACATAGATAGAAAAAAACAAAACACGACCCATGAGGACCGCAAGCTTCATAAGAACGCAGGAAACAGACTTGGACAGAGTCATGTTTATTGTTCATGGTTTGTTTTGTATCTACAACAATATTCACTGCGTGCTAAAATGTGTGGGCTTGGTGTTGTCATATATTTTCCTGGAACCACAGCAGGTGTGTGTGTGTGTGTGTGTGTGTGTCTGTGTGTCTGTGTCTGTGTCTGTGTGCATAGCTTGCTCTTACTGATTGTTCAGTAGATCTTAATAGAAACTTGGTTTTTATCCTTTTCCTGCTACTATTTCTTCCACTTGGTTTCACTCGCAACAACCCACCTCCACACACACAAAACACAGTGTTCTTGGGCTGCTGCACCAGTGTCTTCGTGAGCTCTACCCTGTCCACGACCACCCCCTTTTTTATTCCCCCTGTTCTCCATTTTAATCTCCACCACTGTAGTCATGATACTTTGAAATAACTAAGCATGCAAAACCCAGTCGCACACACACACCTGTTCACACACACACACACACACACACACACACACACACACACACACACACAGAGCCGAGCCCAGCTTGAGTTCAACAGCATATCAGCAGCTGAAGGAGATCTGTTGACCCCCTGCTTGTACTCCGTGTGACTGTTAAGGCCCAGGATAAGAGATCCTTAAGCCTTCCTGCCTATTACCACTGTGCTTCCTCCCCAGCCGCCACTCACAGCTACCATATCCCCTGTGACAAGTTTCAAGTTTTCTAAAGTAATGCAATCATCCCTTGTTGTGTTTTCAACCTTGGAAAGAATATGCTGAGTTTTTGGAGGATCGTCTTGTCACTCAACTTAGCTGAAAAGCGCTGAGAACAGACTACATGTCTACTTGTTCCAAGAGAGCTTATCATCATTAAAGAAAATGAAACCACAAGTTAAAGAACAAAGTCCATTCCTTAATCAGAAATAAAAAATTATACTACACATTTCCCCAACTTTTTTGTAATCGAAGTTATAGCAATAAACATTCTCTTAACAAAAAAAAAAAAAAAGGAATCCAGCTGGCCACCGAAACCACTGCATTGTGAGGCAGCTGAGTTACTACATCGTATTTCCTGCCCTGACTATTTTGTTGACATCAGGTTTTTTGAATCAGGATTATCTAAAACAAACAAACAAAAAAAAACTTATCATAGTCAGGCCTACTTGGCTTATAGATTGAAACCCACTGAGAGTCATCGTTAGCATTTTCTGTTTTTATCCAAAATTTGACAAGAACTAAACTGAAACTGACAACAAAGGAAAAGAAATTAAACCCTGAAGTAGTATAGGCATCATAAATAATGTGAAAATAGTGAACTAAATGACCTCATTTCCCTGTGAATCAGCAGTAATGGCACTGCATGCTAACACTTCACTTTGTGCTGCATTGATTGGTACAGAGTGTGTCTGTGTGAGAGAAAAGTATGTTGTATGACAGATTTAGTTACCCACACACTCTGACAGAGCAAAAGGAGCAGTGAGATCGACCAATAAAACCCACATATCTAACACACCCCCACACACACTCAGGACACCATAGCTGTTCTGAGAGGTCCCTGTGAGGATTTGTTCTTGAGTAAGGTGGCAGATTGTTAGGTGATGAATGAGAGCAGGGAGTCAGGCCCTTCAAATGGCCCGTAAGCTGCCGGCATTGATTTTTGGTTCCTCACGAACAGTCTCTGGGGAAGACACAACTATCGCCTACAGCGCCTGATGTTCCTTCATCCAAAACGCTCGCCCTCAAAAACACACTTATCCTACTGCAGATAGAGTGGGCTACACGTGTGAGCTGACTGATATTGGCTGATAATGTAACACTCAACCTCTTGTGCAGGAATAAAAACACTTAAAAGAGTCCCTGGTTAGAGAGAAGAAGAGCACTGCCTGAGCTGTCAGGAGCTGAAGAAGACAGAAATATGAACAAGATTATTTATTTATATTTATTGTGCTAAATATAATGAACAAGTCAAAGATTTTGCTACAGCTCTCAATAATGCCCTGAAATCACCAGATATTTAAACATATAGTGGGTTTAGACAAAATATCATCATTGAAAACATTTTTGTTGCTGTGTCGGAAAATATTTATGAATATTATTGTATGTGGTGAGTTGAAGTTGTACATTTTGGTGATAGTTCTGCATCAGCAGCTGAGATGCTGCCTGACATATTGCCATTTGGAAATTGCCAATTTGTCCAGATGGAGATGCTATTCAGCATGTCCAACAGTGGCATGATGCACTCCAGAGCCACTTGTAAACAGTTCATGGGAGGTTTGGATTGGCTGACAGACTGGCCATCTCCTGTCACAGCCAAATGGTTACAAGTGGCACACTTTTGCTGGAAGCTAAAATATATTGTGTGTAAAGTTTACTTTAGATTAATTAAGGTGCCTCAAAGAAATATGAAAATTAGCTACTTGGTGGTCTGAGAGTGGTGCTATGAAGCAAAAGCAATGTTTTCTGTCACATGGTGGAGTCTATCCTGAATGTAATCACTGTTAGGTGTCCTCCTGTGTAAAAAATCTCTACCAGCCTCACAAACCCTAATATTCAATGTTTACATATTATTTGCACTACTGCAATATTGCAGATACTGTTTATCGTTTACATTTATTTATCATCTGCAACTTGCACATATTGTCTGTTGTACATAGTTTATAGCTCTGGCTCTCTCTCTCTCTCTCTCTTAGGAACTGCTGTAAATACTTGTTTATATACTTAGTTATTATTATATTATTATACATAATTTGTATTATATATTAGAATACATGTTATATAACCATATATTATAGTTATATTTTTAACAATTGCTGCTATTCTATGATTATATGCTTAGTTATATTTTTTGACAACATTCTTTACTTTTTATTTTCATTATCATCATTATTCTTCTTTGTTGTATATATTTTGTGTTTGTCTGTATGTTTAACCTGCTGCTACAACGAAAATAATTTCCCAAATCGGGATCAATAAGGTAACAGTCTAAGTCTAAGTCTAAAAATATTCACTATTCACCAAACACAGGAGTTCACTATTGTGTAGTATTGCTCTTATGTAGAGTTGTCCAAATATCAAGCACAGCACAGGAATTGATAGACGTTAACTGGATAGATACTAGGAATAGGCTTCATGGCCCAAATATTTTATCATGGTATTTATATTAATTTTATATGACTGTAACAGTATATATCATGGTGCAGTAACATGTCATTATTTTTTTCTTTTATTTGGAACTTCCATATAAACAAAAACAACTGCCTCAAATGAGACATTTGAGCTTAAAAACAAAAGACTCAAAAAAAAGTAAGACTGGCTTTCTTTCAAAATGCAAGCTTTAAGGCTCCAAATGAGAACAACAGATGCAAAAATAGATCATTATCACAACCAACTGTGGCTCTCACAGACACTGGTCCATCATGTGACCTTGTGAGGCAGATGGATTGTTACATTGCACTGTAGCTTCAGAAACGTTCGCAATTCAAAAACAGAGCGAGAAAGAGGGAAAATATGGAGTGACATTAAGTTGAACAAATATGATTAATGTAGGGAAAATAAACAGTATGCTGATGCTATCGTGCTTACCTTTATTTCACAAGAATCCAACTTGGATCCTTTTGCATTAGTTGTGTCCCCTATAACTGTTAACAACTGATACAAATTGAAGAGATTTAACAGGTAGGTTAAGAGGGCCAGCTCAGTCCTGGGATGCCCCCTCGAGCCAGTGGAGGTGGGGGGATAAAGGATGATGCTATCATGCAGCGTGGCAGGCTGCTTCACCTATGGTGTGTGAAGGAGAGCTACTGCAGGCTGTCCTTCCTGCTGCTGTCAGACTTTACATCCAACACTGCTCCCAGTGGACCACACACACCGGGAGTGACAAATTCGAGAATACTGAACTGGGCAATAAAAATATTTCCTATGTGCAATAATGTGAATTCAACCATTGTCTGTTGTACCTACTTATTTACCATATCTTGAGGATTCTTTTATTTTATCCAATCTAAATTGTGCATTGGTGGTTGTGAACTTTTTTCAGCCTCTGAGGGGGGGCGTGACAGAAAAAGTTTGAGAACCTCTGGTCTGGTAGAGTATGTTGTAGAGGGGGAAAAGACATCCATCAGGATGGAACAATTCATCTTTATTTTATTTTTTTTTCCTTGTGTAGTAAGTAGAGAAGAGTGAATGAATAAATGGTTTGCCACACAGCCCTTGCATCTCCGATTTTCATGGTGTTCATGCTTTCAAATATGTTAAAGAAAGAATTGCTCTTCCATGAGCTGAGGGAATTCTGTTCAACTACTATTCTAATATAACAGTTAACCAATCTGTGATAGGACACCTCTGAGGTACACATCGTTTAGGAAAAGAAAGAAAAGACAAAGCTTAAAAACAACGTGAACTCAAAATGGAAAGGAAAAAAGAGGGCAATGCAAATAGGGTAGAAAAAACTGTAAAAATAATAATAATAATAATAATAATAATAATAATAATAATAATAATAATAATAACGATAATAATCACAGAATTCAAAGTGGGAAAAAGTAAAAGCAAGTGCAAAAAAATGTCTTTTAAGGAGTGGTTTAAAAGATAATAGTGAATAACAGCTTCCGTTCCTCAGGCAGGTTGTTCTGGTTTGGGAGTTTGTGAGCACTCAATCACAAAGTATAAACTGAAAGACAGCTGAAGAACTTGTGCCTCAGAGACTAAACTTCCTTGAATAGTAGGAAGTATCCCTCTGGAGGGACGTCTGCATATATGTGATGAAAATGGAAAATACTACTGTCTAGACAATCTGGCTAACTCCTTCCCAAAGCGCCTCCCCTCCACAGACTGAATGTTTTATCACCAGCAGATGGCAAATCCTGGGAGAGGAAATGACTTGCATGATGGCTAACCTGAGCTGGGTTAAGATACGAAGACAATAGAATGTACCAGCTGGTTAACACACCAGAGACTCCAATAACAAAGTTTGTGTGCTAGCAGAGATTTCTAATTGATTTGTTTTTCCCCCGGCATACCAGCTGCTGGTGCCAGATTAGCTAAACTGAGTGTCAGCCTCCATCTGAGGAAGACTCTCAGGGTAACACGGTTAGCTGCTCTCTCAGAGCTCCACAGGGGGATACTGTAAGGTCAGCCATGAACATCACAGCATGGTGCTGTGAAGAAATTGTGAGAATGCAGGAAATGTTGGAACATTTAAGGTACTAAGGTAGTAGTTTTTATAGTTTGCAAACCAAATAAAGCTGAAGATCTATCCTCCTGTCTGAACAACAAAGCAAAATAATCTACCAGCAATATGTGCTTGCACATATTTGATTGGTCATTGCATTACAGGGTTGCTTGTGTGAAGGCAAAAGTTCAGCTGCAACCACATTTTTGCATGAAGACCCTGTGTGTTTTTGCTGCGTCACACTGCATTGGCAGGCAAGGGTGTTATTCCAGTCGTCTTAATGAAATGAATGTGGAGGCTACGATTTTTTTCCATTCTTTCCCTTGGATTCAACTTTTTGTTTTTCTGTTTCATTTTACTGTTTTATTGTGTGTCAACTATTCTTCTTGTTACCTTTTGCTAATAACATATTTTATAGTTAAAAAATTATCTACAAAAATCACTACATGATAATTCAAATGGAATAAGCTTTTGTTTGATATAGTCCCAGTCCCAGTGTAAACTGATGCAGTCAACATAAACCTGTTGAAATTAAACAAACAAACAAACAAACAAACAAACAAAATGCATTTGTCTGCATTGGGGTGCCAAATTCTAAAATTAAAGAGCATCCACCTATCAGCTGCGAGATTCAGTGGGAGGAACATACAATCGAATTCCTCCTGGAGCTGGTGCAAAACAGTGAGAGAAACAGTTTTCAGTTGTTCTCTCCACTGTAACTACATTTGACCCAGGTCTGTACCCTTCACACTCAAACAGCTACTTCCTGTTCCCTTCAAAAGGAGGTGAATAAACAGCTAATATGGTCTCCTCTCTCCACTGTGCCATAGTTAAAACCCCATCAAAACCCCACGCAGCTTCCCTCCCCAGTGTGCCCACCTTTGGCCCTCTGCACTATAAGTACCATAAATCAACAGTGGCAACAAATAACATTACAATCATTCGGTAATGGATTGCACCTTTCACTGGGGGTATGCGCGATCCATTAAAATTCAATTTAGCCCCCACACTTATTTCTCCAAACAAGTAAAAGTGCCAGTCATCATTTTGCGATGCAGGGAGAGACTCGGGCACTTCTGGGCTGGAGAGATTGATGAGAAGAGAGATTAACACTTCATTTTCAACGCCACTGGAGATAGCCAGACCTTAATGAGATAAATGGACTGAAAAGAGAGTTAGAAGCAAAGAGAAAGAGCTTAGAGTGCACAGACAGTGTGAGAAATATAAAGATCCAGTAAAAGAGTGAGGCATGTTTGAGCATCAGGCATGTCTGACAGGGTTTCAGGCCCAGGGCAGGAGGTGCTAGTAGAAGGCGGGTGTGGATGGATGAGGCAGAACATGGGTGCTACATCTATTACAAGACAAGCAGGCTGACATTTGCTTGGCCACTTGCAAGGCCAACATTCACCCTGTCTACCTTATGACCCCACAAAGCAAGCGCAAATCTCACAAGCTTGGTTTTCACTCAGTTTTTGAGATTTCAGTCTAAAGAAAATCTATTCAACAGCAATTCAGCTTGGCAGGTACACGACACACCGATAAGTGAATTATGAGCAGTAACTCGCTGCCTCATGTCACACAAATCATGAACAACTGTTAACAGCCAGTGTTGCAGATACACTGAATAAAGAAGCATAACTCAATTTTCAAGTTATTTCTCAAAACTTTGAGATGCGCAAGCCTAAAAACATGAATGCTTATCTTACATTACAAATATCACTGTATCATAATTAAACTACAGAATTAAATGTGCTAAGATTATCACATTTATCGTGTAACCATTTCAATTTCATAAAAATATATTATTGTATGTCTAGGTGGAATGCTTAAGGGTTTTTTTTTTTTTTTAGCATTTCTGTCTCTCTCTCTCTCTCTCTCTCTCTCTCTCTCTCTCTAACCCAACCGGTCGAAGCAGATGGCTGCCTACCCAGAACCTGGTTCTGCCTGACGTTTCTGCCTGTTAAGAGGAAGTTTTTCCTGACCACTGTTGCCAAGTGCTTGCTCATGAGGGAATTGTTGCGTCTCTGTAGATAGAGTTTGGTCTGTGCTTGCTCAATATGGAAAGTGTCCTGAGACAACTTCTGTTGTGATTCTGCACTATATAAATAAAATTGAATTGAATTGAATCACTTAGTGGCACTGGAACAAACTGATAAAACAATATCTGACATATTTCCACCTTATAAAGTGGTTATGGTGAACAATTCTAGCAAACCGTTGACTATTACAGCATCCATCAGACACGTAGCAACATTAGCATTGCTGCAGGGTTGAGATCAATTTGGAGTGGATGATAGTGCTGAATGCTGAACGGAAGTCAATGAACAGCATTCTCACATAGGTATTTATATTGTAAAGGTGGGAGAGAGCAGACTATAGGACTGTGGAGATGGTGTCCTTCATACATCTGTCCAAGCAGCAGGTGAATTGGAATGGGTTCAGTTTTGGTGGTAGGCAAGTCTTGAGATGAGCCAGGACCAGTTTCTCAAAGCACTTCATGATGGTGGGGGTAAGTGCTACAGGAAGTCATTTAGGCTCACTGCAGTGGAGTGTTTTGGCACCTGCCCAATGGAGGTAGTTTAAAGCATGTGGGGACATCTGCTTGGGCCAGTGACAGGTTGAAGTTGTAAGTCAAGACCTCAGTCATTTGCCCAGCACAGGCCCTGACCATGCAACGAGGGATGCCATCTGGGCCAGCAGCCTCACATGCATTAATCCTGCTCAGTGAAGCATGCACATACTGTATGTGTGGGAGAGGGAGGGAGTTGTTGATGGTTAGGCAACAGATAGATGCCTTGCCATATGCATTGGAGGTCAGAGATGTTGTGGAAGTGCTCATCAATCCTTTGCTTGTGGCTGTGTCTGGCCCTCTTGATGCCCCCCTTCAGTTTAGCTCTGGATCAACTGTTGGCCTGTGCACCACCTGATCTGAAAGCAGTGTTGTGTACCTTCAGCAGTAGGGGGACCTCTGTTCATCAATGGCTTCTGATTTGGGAACACTGTGATTTAGGGTGGTGACACTGTTGATGTCAGTGTTGATAGTCGAGAATGGTGGAGGTGTAAGAATCAATGGCCATGTGGGAGTCCAGGGTAGCTTGAGTGGCAAACTCACACCATACTGGGGGTAGGAGACATGTTGATGAAATTTGGGGGCTACAGTCTTCAGGTTGGAGTAGTTGAAGTGACCCACAACGATCAAGGTTGCCTCCAGATGCATAATCTGGTTATGGCAGCATGCAGTATGGTAGATGTAAACTCTCTGAGCAGATAGAAAGGTCCACACTTAATGAGATATTCTAGGTTAGCAGAGTGGGGACTCCTCCATAAGAGTGAAGATCTTGCAGTCAATAATCCTTTTGGAGCAATGCTATGCAGCTGCAGCACATACATTTTGTGTGCCAAAGGTGTACAAAATGCTAGAAAATGCTGGTGAGAGACAGCCAATGAGGACTTTGCTTTAGCCCCTAGCCCTCCTCTCATCCCCTGCCTTTGTTTATGGTCTAGATGCTGCCTGTGAGCATCGCATTGCCATGGCAATATCTAGAGTGAGCCAGAGATTGCTGATAAAGTTGTCTTAGTTGTGAAATCCAATGTCTACCTATAATCAGTTGTTCTTCTGTTTTATTTCAGACAGAAAAGCTTCTCAAGGAGTATTTGCAAGCTGGGATGTACAAGCTGATGCAATCAGTAATAAATCAATCAACCACCCTCACCTTACTGAAATCTTACTGAAAGATTCTAATTTGATGCGACTGATTTGATGTGATTATGATACACCATTTTCTGACAATGTCTATAAACTGTAAATTCAAACTTAAAATTACAGCTAGTACAGTGACATAAGCACTTGTGTGTGTACGTATATCACACATAGCCAACAATTCTTTTAACTCTATTTAAAGGCATTTATATATCCCTGTTGTTTAATGTATGCATTCCTTTTTTGTTTTATCAATCTCGTACTTGCTTTGATGATCTGATGTCCCCATGAGGATTATTGGTTTTGTCTGTTCTCATTTCACTCACCCTCTCAGCTCTCTCAGCAGACAGCATATTGGAATTCTTCTGCTGGAGTTTGTACATGATGTTCATACCTCTGATTGGATTTGTAATATGCATTTTTTTTGCCCTGATCTAGAGCCACTAGAAAATGACTGTGTGTGTTTACTCCACCTTCTAATCATTCACTGAGTTTACATTGCTGAAATAATTTCCCTGCTGTATGCATTTGATGCTTGCAGTAAAATATTCCTCCAGCAGAGCCGTTTAAAGCATACTCATATTTCAGTGATGTACACAGAGTTGTGCACTCTCACATCTCAAATTGCAAAGCTATTAGCCACAGAGTGCCCGATGTTTATAGCCTCAGCTCGTTAGAGCTCTGGCTCACTTATGCTCCTCTATGTATTTTGTACAGCTTTTATCTTCTTAAATTATTAATGTGTGTGTTGTTCTTTACTGTTAAATGTGTGGCCTTTCATATTCCACGATCTTGGCTTGAAAAAAGAGATGTTCATCTCAGTGCAGTTTGAGCAAAGGTCAATTGAAAGTAAAATAAAACTCTAAATACAGCCAGTGGGTCACAAGGTCAAGCTAAGCCTTTGCAGCACTCTGATTCAGTAAAATGGAAGTAGTGGGGGGTGGGGGATTAAGTAGGGGTGTCATCACTCATACTCCCATCTTTCTTTACCTGCAGCGGGGCATTAAAGTGGGCCTATCGCCGCTCTCCCCAGTAAATGAGGCAGCATGTTGTTCCTTCCAAATCAATATTAACCACTGAACGATAAACAGAATCGTTTCTATTCTGTTTTAATTTAAAAAAAAAAAAAAAAGTTTTAATCAAAATGTACATCTTTTCTTTATTTCAACAACAGCAACAACAACAACAACAACAACAAAAACAGATTAATAGTGTCAAATTATGGGTCTATTTTTAAAAGTGAAAAATCTTCTCGGATTGTGTGATAGAAACTCAGAATCTGAAAAGAGCCATAGAAATTCAACCACATATGAGTTGCAATATACTTCCAAAGACACCTAATTTGATTTTAATACATGTAAAACACATTTCATATGAGAATTTTCAAAAATAGGCATCTGATTTTTGAATATTTTACACGTAATATGTTTATGGAATTTAGCCACATTTGTCATGTGAAATGCAACACATCATATTTGAAAACATTAATTGAATTCATGTAATATGATATATAAATTCACAGTTAACATGAATGTTTTTTGAAATCTAATATATGAAAAACCATTATACAGACACATAGGCTTTTGTGGCATTTTACACATATGTGTGATGTTTTTATAATCCAAGTCTTGGCCTCATTTCGATGTGTTTTTGATAATTTACTTGTGTAACCTGAGGAGATGCGGTGACATCACGAGAATGAGTCCATAGGAGTACAGTCAGACCGGTTTTAAATGATAGTGTCAGTGCACCTGACATTTCCTTTAAAATTGTCAGCTGCATTATAAAACATTGTATATGTAACTGCAGAAGGTCAAACATACCCACATTTAGATTCTGGAGCCGCAGCAGGTTAAATTTTTCAGCAGTAATGAGGATATTAAATAATCGTTTGCATTAATTATCTGTTGTTTTATCTTTGTCTGCAAAGCTTGGTCATTTTTTTCCAGCTCATAATGTGAAATCAGACAAATTCCATAAAGATGATAACATTAGGGTCCATCCTGTCAGGAGCACTTCCTGGTAACACCCACTGCTCGTACACACGTCCATGCCTTCAGGGAATGGCTTTGGCTTTTAGCACGGTTTCTGTTAATACTGTATAGTCTATATTGATGTTAATAATATGCAACAATTTTGTATAAGGTCTTATATTTGTTTCCATCACACAGTGTCTAGAAGTGAAAATGTGATTATTTTGTGTTTCAGACAGTTTGGTTGGGCAGCAAAGAAAAGAGCGCCATCTGTGAGAAGTCCACAGAAATGAACACTGGGCATCAAATATCAGGACAAACTGAAAGTGAAAAAGCCAAGGTTGAGGATTAGTATTTAACTCCCTGTCCTTGACCGTTCCTCAGGCTTATCTGCAAGCCTTCACTTCTTCAAGCCATCTTCGCTCCAACACGTTTTACAAGTCTGTGGTTTGAAAGGCAATAACACAAAGTTTACAGTCAAAGTGGAGATCTTTTCAATACTTGATGTACAGTTTATTGTTTGGCAGAAGGTTTTATACAGTAAGCTTGCATGATATTCGGTCTGACAATTCATATGCCATTTGTCAGTAGAGACTGCCAAGACAAAGTATGCTTTTTTTTTTTCTTCATTCTTTTCCTGTGAACCATTTTGCAATCCCTCAGATTTATTCTACAGCCTCATGGTCATGTATAAATCACAATTCAAACATAATGATTATATAAGAAACAAAAAACGATTTACTGAATATCAAACACATTCAGAAATTTTATCAATTAGCATTTGAGTTGCTGTAGTTGGAGTTAGAAAGCATTTATTTCCCAAAATGTTGGAGTGTTCATTTGACATGAACTCTGACCCTGATTGAACCACTCTGTGGCTCATAACCCCTCTTTGCAGGAGTCAGAGCAATGTTAAATTGACTACTTGCTGTGTCTGTGCAACCCTGGCTGGAGATCCCATAAAAAGAGTCTGCCTCAGCTAACTGAACCGTACACATCTTCAATATGTTGCTGTCAGGAGCATACAGCCTGGGGTCAACCTCAGCACATAATACACACAAGGAAAATCAAGCATGACCACATACTGCAGCCTTAGTGTACTCCCATGGTACCAACCATGTCTTTATTAATATTGTTCTTGGTAATTCTCAAGCAGCGATGATATGAAACACCATACATATTCAGCAAACATATACTCGCATGCACAAACACACACATACACACATACACGCACACACCTCAGAAAAACAAAAAAAGGCAGATCATTGCACTCAAATTAAGAGCATACATGCTTTACATGCACAGAAGAGACCGGATTACTGAGAGAAAACAGGTTGCACAGGTTATAGCACAATGCCTAACACTTACTAGACTGAAAAAAATATGTTGCCAGTGGATGCAATGTAGGTAGCAAATACACTTTCTCTGAACTCTATATGCACAGTGAAATGCACAGTGTCTTACAAAGGCATGCTCAGAGCTCCAACCATGTTAAGTATAAAAAAATACTTCGAACAGTCTCCTTTTTAATAATCCAACACGGTGGAAGGAAGAGGTGAGAAGAACAATTGAGATCTATAATTCCTACAAAAGGAGACTTGTCAACATCATGCTGGGTGGAGGAGCTGTCAGACTGTGTGTGTGTGCGTGTGTGTGTGTGTGTGTGTGTGTGTGTGTGTGTGTGCGTGTGCGTGTGTGTGTGTGTGTGTGTGTGTGTGTGTTGGTTTTGTGGAAATTAAAGCGGAAGAGGTAGTTACAGTGGCAGCAGAAGTGAGTCTGATGAGAATTGGCAGGCAGATTTTGGATGTGGTATTTGGAGCCTCGGCACCAATGGTGGGCGGCTCATCCACCCCAGAGGCTGGCAATTGTTTTGTCCAACACTCAAGTGTGGTCAGATGGCCTGAGAAATGCTGAGTGAGATCACCAAACGCAGGAAAACCTTCTGAATGTGAGCCTTTTTCACCTTTAAAATCAACCATAATTTCAAAATCAAACATTTGTGCCAATTCTGCTTTTTCCTTTTGTCTCTACTTCACATTTTTCTCTGGGTTCCCCATCCAGATACCAGTCTTCAAAGATGTTTGATAATTGTCTAATTTGTTGGAATAAAAGCTATTAAAAAGTAGTGTCATGTGTTTGCACTACAAAACTTCCAATATCATTCAGCCTGTTTGACTCCTTACTTGTTAAAACAAGTTAAAAAAAATTTACAAATGAGATCATTTCAACTGATTCAAATGCAAATCAAATCGTGATATATTTTGCTTTTTCAAGATTCTAAGGGTCCTGATTTTCTGGGATTTTAAAAAATGCAATATTTTTTCGACTCAAGCAAAGGAAAAATAACTTTTTGTTTTCCAGTGTGCTAATATCGGATATTTCAATCACTCTTCAGGGAATGATGAGAGCTTACAGAGAACCCTTCTAAGGGGTTATTTATAGTGCCATAAAAGTCTCTAATATACAGCAGAAGCCAGTTTTCATTAGTTGAGAGCTGTAACAACAAGTTTTAACAGCTTACATTTCCCAGTAAGTTGTGGATAGGATGATTTTTTTTCAAAATCAACTTTCAGTAGCAAGCTAGATGAAAAAAGAAGTGACACGTCATGACTCTTACCATTACTATATGGTTATCGTGTAATGTAACTGTGTGGCTTACAATTGTCCATGAAGTGTTTGGAACTACTGTACACTGCAGCTAAGCTGGCGTTAGCGTTGTTGCTCTGAGTGGGAAAAAGAATGGTCAAACTGTAACTTTCAATGGTTAGAATTTAATTTTATTCTTTAATTTATTCATTTTGGTATTCAGAGTTGAATGTTTTTCTCTCTCCACTGACCTCAAAAAGAAAAAAATTCCACACCTACACCACAAGTGCAACTAGCCCTTCTTTCATGAAGACTGTTCTTTTCACCAACAACTTCTCTAATTTCCTTTCCTGTTTTCCCTACTTTCATCTCTTCCTGTCTCTTGCAATATATTCACTTCAGGGAACTCCTAGCCTGCTTTTGGCAGGTAACCCAGTTTAGAGATCTTGAATTTCTTTAAAACACATAAGAAGGGCTGATATTGTGTCTTTCATATGGTAGATTTTGCTGTATAAAAACAGCAAGATAAGTGTGTAAGTTGTACGGTGCTTACACTGAGATTTTTTCAAGAAAGTACATTTTGTGGAGCCAAAATATTTTTTATACATTCTGCTATTTCCTTTTTCTTTTTTTCCCCCCTATCGTCCTTTTATTGCTTTCCACCTCAATTTTCTGGGAAGGGCACCGGCATAAGGAAAAAGCGCTGTTTGTATCTTCTTAGGAAAGATTACACAGAGAAGTAGTCCAAGGGCATTTCTGTGTTCCTGCAAGCACACAAACTGAGACTCTACTGATAATAACAGGCGCATTGTACTGTCATCTTCGTAACACAGTCATCTTCATTTCTCAAGGGCCTTACGCCAGGGCTTCTGTAAAATGTGTAGCGCTTGTGCAGCGTGCAAGCTCTGGCACACTAGATCAAAGGGCAAGCAGGAATTGATTTGGATGCGTCTTTGCCGCCTGAAAATAAAAGACCTTGTAATGAAGCGTGTTTACTGCCAGAGCCCTGCACAAATGTCCCCTTGGAACCATGTAATGTATAGAGAAGGGAGGGGGGTGATATTTATTGTGACGCACTGCCTACCCATACAGCTGCTTGATTCTGACAATGTAGCAGTGCTTCCACAAAGCCTACTTCAAATTCCACTTGCAAAGGAGGAGCATTGGCTGAAGACAGAACTGTCAGGTGCAGTACAACTTTCTGAAGATCTGTAGAGACACTCTTGTATTGGGGATGGGGAGAGAAGGAAATGGACTGATGGTGGTGATATGATGATGTTGAATGAGGTCCAATATATGGACAGATGACAGATATCAGGAAATTAGTTGTAGATATTTGTCGTCTCTATATCATGAATCCCTATGACTTTTGTTGACCACCTGACTTTTTTTCAACTACACCTTCGGCTTTGCTCACAGGATAACAAATGCTCCAATTCTCGTGGTATTTGCTGCACATTTTCAAAATAGGAACCTTTTCCTCAAGCACCATCCTCCAGCCCCAGTATCCCTTTGACTTATGTTCATATTATTGTGCAATGCACAATCTATGTCCATTGCAAGGGTTCAGTGTGCTCTATGTATTGAAGTGAGTATAGGTGTGAAGGTTACAAACTGTGTCACTAGACATGACACATTAAATCATATTCACAACATAGTGTTTAATATAGATTCCTGACTACCATAGTGTCTGCTGAAGTTTACCCAGAGGAGAAGCCAAATTTGAATTTGGCGATTCCAAATTAACAGTTAAATTACAATTTCAGTCCTAATTTCTAGTTATACTCAAGAAAGAATAAAATGTATTCAATGTCTCATTGTCACAAATGCAGCATACAGTGGAAGCACACAGCTACAGCAACTTCTTAGCAATTTCTTGATTGATCTACACTTTCCAGCCAGCACTTATGCCATTAAAAAAACAAACAAACAAACAAACAAACAAAAAACCATCTGGATGGCCACTGCACCCTTGTGTAACCACTGAGTGTCTTCTTGCTTGCTTGTTCCACCGAAAAAGTACAAATTAGGGAATTTTACAAAAGGATGTATGCCTTGGTATCATGGCCAATTAGGCCAGCTGATAATGTGACTTAATTAAGCATGCATTGGTGCTCTAAGGAGCTCTGCTGAACTCTGAAGAGTGAAAGGAGCAGAGGAAAGAACAGAGAAAATAAAAACATAGTTATTTAATATCAGTACTTACAAAGCCAACATAGTGCATGTTTCCCACATAGTTATACCACTGGAATTAAAAATGTGTGTAAATAGAGATAAAGGGACAGAGCTACCAACAGACATGCACAGTAACCTGGTATATGTAACAGGCTGTAGCAGCTACAGCCATCTACATCTAATCAATTGTTTTTATCTGGAAGGTAACCCTCTACTGGGAATCAACATTAGCTCTCTAAACAGCTAAACTCAAGTCAAACTAATCCCCATAAGCATTTGCAAAGACTGGCATTATCTGAAAACCCACACACTGCATTTATTCAAGCTGTTAGCTCCGGTCCCCTGGAGCCTGGTTCCGATCGGTAGATGCACACTCTCGCCGAGGATAGGGTATCGACTGAAATCAATTATCAGCCCATTTACTTAATGAGCTTTGTCAACATCTGTGTCAGTGTGGCCAACGTGCGCCACGCTTGATCGGCTGGCTTCTGACGATGGCTGGGGCCAGCACTGATGGTGATGAGACACAAAAACACCTGAGCTGCCATCTATTGTGCTCTATTTGAAAAGCAAAGTCTGTTCTCAGTTTTGTCTTTATTAAGACTAGTGACACACTGAGCAGCCAAAGCCTGGACATTAGGCCGTACCTGGTGGGTCTTCTGACATTTATCAGGACTGGTTCTAAAGACAACACAAACTTGGTAACAATGACAAGAACGCCATTTTGACTAAATTGATTTGGGGAATCCATGACTGTTTGCACTCATGTAAAACAGCCTCAGTGACAACTGCATTGCATGAAAAAGTACTCCTCAAGTAGAATTTTTATGGGTTTGCCATCCATGTACATTTGGTCTCAACCAAAAAACAGTTCACTGAATTTTTGTATTACTTCCTTTCAACAGTCTGTGAAAATGCAATTGATCCAGCTTTTTAACTCTTTTGCTCAAGACGGTCTGCAGACTGAAGTGTGATTAGCATAATTCAGTGAGAACAAGTGTTGGGCAGTGCATGGGGTTTTGGTTCTGTCACAGAGCTTTTAATCTGACCTGGTGTCTAGAGGAGTTTGTGGTGTGCAAGAACTTTGTAGTAAAAAACAAACAAAAAACAACAAAAAGAAACATTATTGTGCACCAAGGAAAATTGTTTGGGTCCATTTTGTCCAATGCCACATCACCCAGCAACACACTGTACTACCTCAGCTATTCACAAAGAGATAATAGCAAGTAGCTCTATCTTGTAGCATTTTGCTAATTTGCTGTTTAAGCGGGATCAAAAAGGAGGAAAAAGTGATAGTATGGTGATATTTCCAGGGCTGTAATTTCAGCACAAATGAGTGCAAGGACATAAACCTGGACTTACAGTTTTGTTTGTCTTCTTTTGACCTGTACCCTGCGGCAACATGCACCAACATAGCACCTTGTGTTACTTTGCCGCAGTGTTATCGTTGGTGTGAAAGATCCCTCAGGCATTTACTGTAAATCAGAACAAAGTTACAAACACAGGCCACTTCCTGAAGGTACAGGCAGGTATCACTAGAAAATACTTTACGGCTAATGACATCAGAATAAGAACAAGATGTTCTTCAGTTTCTGCTGAATGATTTATATCATACAGCAGTAAGTGAAATAACTGTTTAAAATAACTTGCAGTGCCACTGAAATGATGATTGAAAATGAGTACAAAAGTGAGGTTAAAATAAAGAGCGAGGGAAAGAAAGGTGAGAAGGCGAGAGAAAGAAAGAGACGGAGGAGAGAGAGAGAGAGAAAGAGAGAGAATAGAGGACTGACTACGTGCTAAATGGTGTGAATAATTGAGTTGGAGGTGGCAACTTAATGAGGTGAGCAAGAGAGTGATCACGAAGAAGGCCAAGACTCCCAGTGTGGCCCTCCCAGCAGGACTAGCTAGCAGTGCCTGGCACATGCTAATAATGAGAGAATTCACACGTGCACAAGCATGGAGAAAGTGTTACAAGCAATGAAAGGAAAGGTTTCTCAAATTGGAACTTGCTCCAAACAAGGGCAAGTGCAAAACTGGTCACGCCCGAGGAACAGCTTTCACATTCAAGTAATAAGCAGGTGCATTCAAACATTATGTAAAAATGTGTGTGTGTATGTGTGTGTGCATGTGTGTCTGTGTGCATAATGCTGTGCTCACAAACCTCTCTATGTCCTTGTCATGAATAGTACTGACTGTCCGCGAGGACCAGTATCCACGGTGTTAAAAAAAGAAAAGCACTACACTACACGGAGCAATCCAATGATTGTCAATTGAGTGTGGCTGTATGAGTTATATTTATACACATACCGCATGGATGATTTGTACGGAAGCCCTGAAAGGCAAGGTGGAAAAAAAAAAATAAAACGGCCAATGTTTAAGTTTATCTCGTACGTACGAGATAACTCGCAATTATTTTTTTTTTCACTTTTCCTTTCAGGGGCACTGGCCAAGCTATTTTGGAAGAAAAAAAAAATCTGAAATGAAAGGTTTTACCTTCTCAGTTACTTTAACTACAAATATCTGCTGTAAACCACAATGAGACTGAGAGATTTCTCCATAAAATATTTATATCACATAATTTTATATAGAATTATGAATGAAAGCTCCATGTGACAACACGTAGCTGTTCCGCCACTGACAGTATGCCACGTCATCCAGACTGACCTGCCATGCAAAAGTGAGCCGCAAGCGGCTCAAACATATTTGTAATCATTTTTATCAGGTGTTTGTCTTTTTCAATCGATGCTTTAAAGTAGTGGGCTAATGCACGTCATGACGTGGCATACTGTCAGTGGCGGAACAGCTACGTGTTGTCACATGGAGCTTTCATTCATAATTCTATATAAAATTATGTGATATAAATATTTTATGGAGAAATCTCTCAGTCCCATTGTGGTTTACAGCAGATATTTGTAGTTAAAGTAACTGAGAAGGTTAAACCTCTCGTTTCAGATTTTTTTTTTCCTCCAAAATAACTGAGCCAGTGGCCCTGAGAGGCAAGGTGAAAAAAAATAATAATTGCGAGTTATCTCGTACGTATGAGATACTAACTCATACGTACGAGATACTATCTCGTACGTACGAGATAAACTTAAACATTGCCCGTTTTATTTTTTTTTTTTCCACCTTGCCTTTCAGGGCTTCCGTAGATTTGCCAGGTTTTGTGGTCAAAGTAAATTTTTCATCATTGTGACTTTGACTCTATTACACTGATCATAACATAGGTCTAATAGCATTCCAGCTTTGCAAAAGTTGTAAGGGTGCCAGTTTCACTGCAGAAAAGAATGGAGGAGAAGTGGTAGTAGTGTTT
The DNA here is from genome assembly GCF_051107435.1 of Chaetodon auriga. Classification (NCBI taxonomy): domain Eukaryota; kingdom Metazoa; phylum Chordata; class Actinopteri; order Chaetodontiformes; family Chaetodontidae; genus Chaetodon; species Chaetodon auriga. The sequence goes on along the minus strand of NC_135075.1, from coordinate 2,272,979 downwards.
TGTGCATTTCTGAATACCTGCTGTTCAAATCTAGTGAGACTTGAGTAAAATCTCAAGCATGGCAGACAATATCAAATGGGGTATCAGGTTGGAAAATTAATGTTATGTTTTCCCTAATCTCCATGTAGTTCATAGTATTGTAGTTATCCATATAGGATAATGCTTTATGAAATTTTCTTAATCATTCACTTTAGATTGCGCTATATATGGGTTCTGGCATGTTTGCACACTGCACCTGTTCTCAGAGTGTCAGTCTGTGTGCCATAAAAATGGGTCAGGTAATGTTTGCATTTTATTTATGTATTCATTCATTCATTCATTCATTTTTACATTTTCCTATTGAAAATGTGATTGTACTAGTCACAACAAGGACGGAGTTTGCACTGAAGGTGGCATGCTAGATCACAAAATACAACTACAAAAAAGGATACTAGCTTGTCTTTAATGTTCTGTGTTGTCTTCACAACGAAGAAATGTGTGTTACTTTATTTAATCACATAACCTCATTGAGCTCAAGATATATTTTTTAAGAAACACCTTAGAACAATGGCCAAATACAACGAATGTACAAGGAATGACATATATAGTTATTAAAACATCACTTAATAGAGGCTTTAAAATCTCGAAGAGGAAAGAAAGAATCTAGCATGAATGTGTTTGCAGTGAATTCAGTTTAAAAGCAGTGTAGTATCTGAGACTAGTTTTGCTAAGATTCATGACTATATGATATTATCTTGATTTCACTCATTTTGTGTTACTTTCTCTTTTGACAGGGATTTTCCTGACAGACTTTATCAAACACTGAATCAGCCAAGGTTATGGGTATGTTCTCTTAACTTTCGCCGCTGACTCCACCGAGAAACTCTGGAGAAAGGAGATGGAGGAGGTGTGCTATATTCAGTAGTGTCCAAGTGAAATATCACTGCTGACACATATCGGCTGACACGAGGCACATGAAAGTTGACATGAAAGGCTAATTGGCTGTTTTGGGCAGTGTAGCTATGAATGTTTAAGTCTAGAAACAGTGAGGTCCAGAGAGGCAAACCAGGACTGAGAGTTACGATAACAAGCCATGGAAATAGAAACATTCTTTTTAATTAAGCCATGCACAGAAAAAACAATAACCAGCAGATGGCAGCTTAGTGTTTATTTGTGTGTGTGTGTGTGTGTGTGTGTGTGTGTGTGTGTGTGTGTGTGGTTGTGTGTGTGTGTGGCTGCGTGTGTGATTGTGTGAGGAGTAAAGTGATTCATTGAAATATATTGGGGGGGATCATCCCCTCTGCCTTGGAGTAGTGCACATCTACAATTTTGAAAGACAAATTAGATACAAATAGTGATTTAACCTTAGAAAACTGATGACAGGGGGGGAAAAAAAGTTCTTACAAAGTCCTTTCAAAGATGAACTAAAAGTCTTATCAAATTCTGTCAGCTTTGTCATTAAAAATTTGCTTTCAAGCAACACTATGCAGAGGTGGCAGCTGGGTCTGTGACAGGCTTTTATTTGACAAACTACGATACAAGATCGAATGAGACAGAGTTTATCAGTGGAGACTGCTGTTTAACAGATGCAAAACACTTGTTCATCATGCTGTGTGACATGTACACCGCTCAGTCAAAATATTTAAATGAGAACATTTTCTTTTTAACCCACTAACATCACACTTTCATGGATGAGACACACGCAAATGATAGTACACTGAAAGTCGGAAGACTAAGAAGAATCAGAACAATTGCCCTTGGAAGTAAATGCAGATAAAGAAATTTGTTTTTTCAGTCTTATCCTAATGAAATAGTAGACGTAGTATAAGCATAAAAAATAATGTACACCATGACTGATTGCTACCACTTTTGGCCCAATGTCTGAAAGACATAACACTAAATGCTTTGCACTGGTACTTCCTTACATCTCTTGGACTAATGGGGCTTTGTAAAACAGAGAGAACAAAAATAAATAAATTAAATTAAAAAATTAGTCTTCGTCAAAATTCTTAAATACACAATTTTCAGTTGGTTATTCTGTGTTTATGTTGAATAATAAACAAAATAATGTATTGGTGTCAGCCTCAAAAATCCAAATCCACTTGTCCCAGTGCATCTAAATGGAGCAGTAACTGGGAAATAATGGAGCACACATCAACCCTCCCAGTCCAGCTACTCCCTGCTGATCTACTTTTAAACAGCAAACATTGAAAGCCAACTACATTTAAATTAAGTCAATATTGTCACAAAAATTTCCATAAAGCACCAACTGCTGTGTACAGAACCCACTAGTCCATTTTTCAAACCAAATGAAATAATAAAGCTGCCATTTTCTATTATTTTTGTTATTGCCATAAATCTCAATTTCCTCTGGCCAAAATATCATGTCATGCACCTTTGAAAATGTTTCACTGATGCACGCTTAGATCTGAATAGGCACCTAACCAAACACAATGTTACAGATTTATGACTAGAGAACCTCGATACGTGCTGAGCGGCATCTCAAATGAATCTTACGGCTCTCAGCTTTCAGATGATGTATACCTCTTCTATGGCATATACTGTTGACGTTAGGCAACTTTAGAGTGTATAAGGGCTTAGAATGCAATAATGGAAGTATATGATGGCCATTCCCATGCACAATTATTTCTCTTAATTTGTTGCAGAAATATTTGGGCTGACATAAATAGTCAAAAATACACAGTTCCCCTGTGCTGCTGAATGAATTTGCTATTTGTTGATGTAGACCTACAACAGCAAAGAACAGAGAGAGATTGATTTGCACTATAATTTCAGGTAATTTGCAACAACATGTCTGACACGAGAACTGATTTTAGAGGCGTGTCTGAAAATCATTCTCCAATACACACGACCCTTAAATGCAAAGCTAAAATAGGCAATAATTAGTTTAGTGACAGCCAGCAGAGTCCAGGAATAAGCCACTCTTATTTTTCTAATCAAACGAGTGCTAGTAACAGGGGTATACAAAGAGCTTCTGTACTCTTTAAAAACAACCCGCAACTTGAATTTCTGACTGAATTTACACATTTGAGCTCAAGGAAATAATAATCTGAGAAAAATAGATATGCAGTATATTTGTTTTAAAAGCCACAAGGACAGAGATGTGTTGCAAAGGTATTGGTACTTTGAGCCATAACCTCAAAGATATGTTTGCTCATGAAACAATGACTTAATAAAATGGATAAGAAAGTACATGACTTTTTTGCGAGTTCCATAACCAAATTTTTGGTTTACGCAAAATGAATCCCATCCCCATACACAGCTGTACTTTGTATTTAATTGTAATTAGCAAATGTTAAAAAGCCAACACCCTAGATTAACATGGTGACCATGCTAAACATTATACCTGCTGAATATTAGCATGTTAACACTGTCATTGTGAGCATGCTAACATTGATGATGAGGCACTTCATATATTTCCATATTTGTGTGTCAGTCAGATTCAAAGGGTAAAACATAAAATGACGTGAAATATGCAATTAGTAATGTTCACATTACATCCAATACCAGTTGTATCATACATCACAAAAAATCAGCTCAAATTCACAAAGACAAGTTTAAAGACTGTTATGTTTTAGACAATAATACTTTGTGGCAGCAGGAAGACTGGCAGTCCTGCTGGCCTTAACACAATGTTTTATATTTTACATTGCCACTGGCAAGAAATCTACTGGCTGGTACAAAACAGAATAATGATCTGCACATACACTAACTGCACCATAAGTTTAAGCCACAGAGGGCCCTTTTTCCATTACAGGCATAAGTAAATGTTAGCATATGGGCTTTGACAGGCACGGAGCTGCAGCAAGAGTGGTTGACTCAGGTGAATCAAAATTCCTGCTGAAAAGATGACATGCACTCTATGATAGGCAGCTCTCAGCCCATAGCTTGCTCTCTGCTATCCTGAAATATGCAGGCAATGTGGAAGCCTTCCTCTGACTTCAGATCAGCTTGTCTTTTTTCCTCTCATCAGTGATTATTCAGAGGCCAGCTCAAGCTACAATACTAAGGAGGACGGGGAGATAAGAGCTACCTTGTAAAACAAATCTTTAAGCATGAGAGAGGTGTGGTATTGACGATAGGATAATCGATACTGAAACTATGACACCCTGCTGGCATTTGTCATTTGTTGTCATTGAGGCTAAAATGTTCATTACTCAGGAAAATACAGATGTCTTGGCCCGAATGAAAAACATGATGATTTACTTTTTGAGACTTGCCAGAAATGTTTTCCACTATCTAACACTATAATGAAGGTAAGAGTCATACAATAAAAGAGTCACTCCCTTTGGGAGTACATAATCTGGATGTTTTTAAAAATCTATCTTGTGCAAAGTTCACATTTTCACCTGGAGGTGACCATCAAAAAAAGTTAATGTGTCCAAATGTCCAATGACCAAAATAGACAAGGTTCATCCTCTATGAAGCATATTTAATATGGTTTGCAGATATCATCTTAATGTGTAAATTATCTTTTAATGCAGTATTTTGTCCGTACAAATCAGTCTTTTTGACCTGATTTTGGTAGCAGAGCTCAAGACGTCTTTGAAGACTTAAGCATTCATCCTCAAAGGATCATGAATATGGAAACTAAATATCATGGTTATCTGACAATTAGTTATCAAGAGATCTTGCTCCTCTTGTGGTTGTGTGAATAATAAGCAAAGGAGGAAGTAGTGGGAAGTTATTATAGCACTAACAAAAGCTCTTACGCCAGGATCACTCTATATAATGTCTCTGCTTTTCAGTATGGTCACTGTGTCAGATTAGGCAAACTCCTCCTGTGATTTGGACAAGGGACATGGCAGACTGCATGTCAAACCCCAACAAATCATAGTTTGCCATCTTTACGCATCTTTCACCTGCGTGATCCTGGTGACAAGACACTTGTCCTGTCACAGACCTAACTTCAGCCTTTTTATTTAGTGTAACCACAGTTTTTGGCAATATGGTTGTTCATTTGCCTAAACTTAATCATTAACCCTAGCACCACTATTTACGTCCCAGCACCTACCAACAATCAGCACTGGTTTCTTGTAACCATGGCCACGAAATTTCCATCACCTTAACCTTAAAGTTTTAGTTCCCCAAATTTATCTCAACTATAACAATAGGGTTGGCAGTTTTTGACACCAGTCATATGGGACATTTTAAAAAGCTCTATCACATCCAAATGACCATCATTGCTTCCCTCTCCTTCCTTCCTTCCTTCCCTTCCATAACTGGCTAAAAATGAAAACAAATTATTGGAGTCGAACATTATCAGTAAGAATCTAAAGCCTCATTGAAGCAAATGAGATTACATAAGTGTTGGGTGGAGGAAGGACAGTGTGATAGTGGTTAATGTGATGTTGGGGAGGGGAAGGTTGGAAGAGAAAAATTCACTCCAGTCAGAGTGGAGAGGAGCAGCCTCTAGAACAGTTAATTAATGGTATTCAGGCCAGTCTAGGTGGGAGATAAGCTGAGTCCCTCTTATTGCACATTTTCCCCAGGCCGTCCCATTACCTGGACCAACATAATGACTTTCTGAGCACCTCGATGTACAGCTTAGCCTCTACTACAACACTCATCCTCTTTCTCTACCTGTCTCTCCCCCTCTCTCTCGGGTGTAAGGGAAATGGATGAGATACATGAAAAACAAAATGGCCACCATCACCACTGCAGAGCATTTCAATGCTCTGTGGTGATGCTAATTATTTCCATGTCATGTTTGTCCCCTGTCTTAATGGATGTTATAATTATTTTTAAATTGGGTAATAACAGGAGGGAGCAGCAGGGCAGAGCAGATGAATTAAAGAAATCTAGGTGGATTTGTCTTTCTTTTTTTTTTTGTTTGTGCAGTTTTCATGTTGGATGATAAAAAATATAAGAGACTATAGTGGAATGATGCTCCCCTGGCCAAGTGGACTACAGATATGTATGTGCAACATGAGAATCATTGCTTTGTAAGCCAGTTGAAATCCCCAAATAGTATGGAAGGCTCTGAACTATGAAAGCAGCTGAAGTTGACTCTCTGAAGACACATCTGAAGTAGCAGTGAGTCTTTGGAAGGCTGGCAGTAAATATCTCACCAGATGAGATTGGGGAAAAGGTGCACTGCATGTTGAGTGTGGTTGTTGATGCTTCATGTGTCTGTGGATGGAGATTTTTAGTCCAAATGACTGAAGGGTACAGGTTTCCTCCTGTTTGTCATTTTGTTGCATTTTATGGAGGTGTGTTTGTTCATAAAATGATTGTGGAAAGGACATAAATGGCTGCCTAAGGCCACTGTAATGTAGCATTATTGGTTGTGATATTAGAGTATAATATATACATGGAGCAACTATCTACCTCATCTCATTTTTTCTGTAACTTAGCTTCAGAGGGTGCATGAGCAGCATTTACCCACCTCTCAAATTCTGAAACAGTGTTTTCACAGCTCTCTCTGAGCATTTACACATGAACACCTTTCGTGCAGACAAACTGGGTTCCACCTTGAATACTACGATCACTGGTTTTGTTCTGAACTGCTGAACTGAAAGACTGCATCTTCAGATGAGAACTGAAACCATCAGCTAAGAGGATGGATAACATTATTTAAACTGTCCTGCATGAAATAATAATCTGCCAAATCAAAGAATCAACTGCCAGCTTCTGTTTTAAGATGAAGGTCCTTAGAATCAATATTTCATCATTGTGTTTTTGTTGTCCAATTGTCCAATTCATGTAGCTTGTTGTTGCTTTACTGGAGCATTATGGGCTGACTGGGGCGGCTGTAGCTCAAGAGGTAGAGCAGCCGTCTGCCAATCAGGAGGTCGGTTGTTCAATACCCGGCCTCAGCAGTCCACATATTGAAGTATCCTTGGGCAAGATACTGAACCCCTAAACTGATGCTGCGCCATCAGTGTGTGAATTCATATGTACATCACTTTGGATAAAAGCGTCTGCAAATGACTAATTATGATTTAAATTTGCTTTAATGCCAACTTCATAACTTTCATTTTCCCTCAGTAAGCAATACAGTTGCTGTAATGAATACGAAGCCAGTTTAACACCCTGTTTAAACGTTTTTCAGCCTTGCACATTTTCATGAACACAACTGACTACACTTGCAATGTAATGCATTGCATTTCACTTCTGCTTTACGCCTGTAACCAAACACATCTAGTGTGGATATTGAGGGAGGACTGCTGGTGCTACTGATGAGCTGTTCTCACTGCAGCAAGTGTAGACAAGGTGCAAGTACTGCACAGTGTATGCACTTGCAGTATTTTTTTAAGGGAATGTTTTGGAATTACTGTTCTGGTAAACATTTTTTTCAAGGAATAAAATGTAAGTCAAATGTAAACAGAAAAAAAAATCAAAACACAGGATTGGAACATGCTACACCTCCCAAAGTGAGATATTTCAATGCACACCACAACTATTGTATGTTTGAACTGTTAATGTTTTCTGCTTTTGAAGGTTATGATCAGCTGAGAAACAAACACATTTTTAATCTGTATCTCAAATTGTTCACCCATGAATTCCTTTATAAAAAGAAAGTACAGGCTCTAAAGAGAAACTGTATAAATTTACTGAGGAGCAGCCACTATAGCCAGAAAAGGCTATTACAGAATACAGGCATTTCAACTCCCCTTTATTTCCCAGGATTCTCTTCAGTCAGGTGCTTTAAAGATATCTTTATAAGTGCTTTAAAGATGTCTTTATAGGGCTATCTGAGAACAGATCTGAGAAAGGGTGTGTTTTCCAGTCTATAAATACCACTTTTCATTTGTATGAAGATTGTTACTTCAGTAAAAAGCTCTGTCATTTTCCAACACTCTGTCAATTATAAAGACTACTGTACATAATCATTTTTAATTTCAGACGGACATGTAGAGTGATAGGTCCATTTATCTATTCATTGTAGCTCTTCCTTTTTCCTTGTTTTTTTCAGCCCTGTATAAAAGGGCTGGGGGAAGGACATGTATAATTGGCTGCTTGAGGCAGTTGTATGTAAGATTATGAAGAAAGATTCCTTTGTCTATTTGCATTAAGACCCAAATGTCCATGTCATGTGACTTCATATGACTATATCATTATCTATTCTTTTTACCAGGGGCCCACATTGTGTTTTAATTTATTTGCATCATGTTTTTACTATTTAGTTTTTTGCCTTTTTTTAAAAATTAATTTTCAACCTTTTGTGTTCCTTTTAGATTTTTTTCCTCTTTATTTTTACCTTTGCTTAATTGCTTAGTTGCAGCGTATTCTTTTTGTGGCCTCCTTACAATGAAAGAGGAGCATTTTTGTAGCTACCTGACATTTGTTTATTGTATAAAAGACTTAAATAAAAAGTGTCTAAAAAAAGACAGTGTTTTTTGTCCCCTGTTGTTCTGTGTGTCACACATTCCTGCTCATGTGCATGTGGGTGTGTCAGCCTACGACTGCAGCTATGGGTTTTTGCTCTCACAATGAATGTGCTTCCATCTCCTGTGATGTGTGTATTTCAGTGATTTTTTTTTTTTTTTTTTTTTGTGGTATGCGTGTGTGTGTGTGTGTGTGTGTGTGTGCGTGTGTGTGTAGGTGTGTAGGTGTGTGTGGGGGCGGCTGGCAGGAAGAAAATGGGTCATGGGTGGAACAATAACAATTTAGAGACGAAACAATGAATGCGAGTGTGACAGTTGAGGAAAATACATGGCTTTGCTTTTAACAAAGTGAACTGGAAAAAAGGACTGACAAAAACAACCAATAAAAATCATGCAGGTGGGATTCATGATGACTCACTGCAGGGGGCAGAGCTGCTTTATGCCACCTTAACAGAGGTTAATAACTTAACATGCATAACATGATGACATGTTTCAGACATCTGCTACAGAAAATGAAGCATTACTTCTGATTGAGCTTTCAGAGTCCCCAGCGGTAAAACCTGTTTGAATCCAATAGATTTTTGTATGCTGTATGTCTGTGACTTTACACAGACTGCACACAGACTTTTACTGAGCACTTCTCTCATTTCTATTTTTGGAGTTTTAAAACATCTTGTCCATAATAACAGGGTGTTCAACTACATATATATATATGTATACACACACACACACACACACACACACACACACACACAAACAACTTGCAGGGTTGGGCAGTGTGACAGCATTGCAGGTTTCAAATAGCTTTTCAGGAGCTTAGTTCTTTTATTGATCATGTAGTGCACTCACGTCCACACAAGCTACACTTTCTCAAGCATTCCAAGGTTCAGTAAGTGATGTCACCACCAGACACGGACGGCGGTTTGAGCTGAGTTATTAAGTTTTGAGTTAACAGTTTGTACTGCAAATGTGCCCAAATCTAAACTGATCATACCCATACCAGCAAACACACACAAACATTGATGAACACATTCTCAACTCCTGCTTTCTGTTACTGTGTTTTTGCTGCCATATTGGTTTTGGAGCAGTGAGAGCAGAGAGCACAGCTTATTGTTTATTTAACAATTGAACTTAACATTTTTTTTTTTCCTGACTAACTGTTTGACTGACAGATTTATTAGATTTTAGCTGCCTGTGGGAGGATGGCAGTCATATAGCTTGCATTTAAAGAAAAACAAACAAACAAACAAAACAAACAAACAAACAAACAAACAAACAAACAAACAAACAAACAAAAAACAGGTCCATGGGGTTGTTTGAGTTTTCAAATTCAGCCAGTCAAGCAACCACTATATAAAAAAGCTGAATTTAAAAATATAGCTCACAAGAGAGAAACATAAATTCTTTTCATCTGAATTCACATTTGCTTTTACTTTTACATATGATAGTAGCAAATCCTGCAATCATCAGCAAGTGGTTCCTAGTAAAAAATGTATATACTTTGCATTAAAAAATTCTTCCAGCTGTCTGTAACTGTGTGGTTTCATACTGAATACACACACAGGACAGCCACTCCAGTGATTTCCAATTTTTAACACTGTCACTTTCTTTCCTCCTCTGTCTTCCTACATGACTGTGAGAAGAGTGTAAAGGCAGAGCTCTGCCCCACTTGTCTTATTGCCTTGAAGAAGTGCAATGGCGACTGCACCTCATTGATTCCTTTATTATTGCTCTTCTCATGATGACATTTCCCATTTTGTCAGTTCAGCTTTTTTCCTCCCTCTGATTTCAATTGCTGATTATTCCGCATCAGTTGGCTCTGATTTGATGAGGGAGCCAACAGAGTTATTGCTTCCCTCATTCACAGTTATTGCTCTCTGCTCTCCCCCAGCCGGCCCAACTCAGGCTGCACGCAGAGCGGCAAATAATATCGACGGAGGAGGCCACCGGCATTTTGACACATCAGCAGAAGGCTGTGACTGATAGAGGACAATACAACCATGCATGAACAAATGCACGAACATACACACAGACACAACACGATGGACAGCAAATACTGTACGTTCAGTATATTTACATGTTGAATACAGTCAACCATGCAATACTCCCATTTGTCTATAAGAATTAACAAAAGTCTATGAAGTGCTTCATTCAAAATTTCAAGTGTTTAAGCACGACTTTCATTTCTCTGTGTTGCCCTCATTGTTAAGTTAACTGGATCATGATGTGCTCTTTTAGGGTATCTTCTCATGTACTCTTTTAAGATATGAATGACTCATTCTTAATCTTACAGCAACATTTTAAGAACAGCTATAGTAAGACAGCTATAATAGATTAAAATTAGTTCAATTCAGTTACAAAAACACTGTGAGCTAAAGCAGCATGAAACAACAGTATCCTGCACTTGAACACTTGTACCTGATCATGTCTGATACATAGTCACAGCACGAGTAAGATATAGTATTTTGTCTTTTTTTCACCTGATTGAAATTCCATTTTAATATATATACAGTCATGGAAAAAAAAAATATTAGACCACCCTTGTTTTCTTCAATTTCTTGTTCATTTTAATGCCTGGCACAACTAAAGGTACATTTGTTCAGACAAATGTAATGATAACAACAAAAATAACTCAGAAGAGTTTAATTTAAGAGCTGATATCTAGCCATTTTCCATGGTTTTCTTGATAATAACCAAATCACTTCAGTTCTTATATCAATAGCTATGGGATTGTACTGCCAAAAACAGTGCTTTTAGGCATTCCATGTTTTCTTTTCTGTCTGTTAGTCACATGATACACACAGGAGTTAGTACTTGATTGCATAACCATTGTTGCTGATGACTGAAGCCATGCGTCTTGGCATGCTCCCCACCATCTTCTGACATTGTTCTGCTGTCACAGCAGCCCATTCCTGTTGCAAAAATTCAAACAAATTTGCTTTGTTTTTGGGCTTGTGGTTCTCCATTTTGAGTTTTATGATGTTCCACAGGTTTTGAATTGGATTTAGATCTGGTGATTGAGCAAGCCAAGGCATGGTTCGAATGTTCTGGTTCTCCATCCAGGCTTTAACTGACCTTGCCGTGGGGCAAGGGGCATTGTCTTGTTGGAAAATCCAGTCATTCGAGGCAGGAAAGAGTTTATCAGCTGATGGAAGAAGACTGTTTTCAAGAGTAGCCCTGTACGTGACCTGGTTCACTCGCCATTCACACAATTGCATTTGCCCTGTTCCACCCATACTGAAACAACCCCAGATCATCATCGATCCACCCCCATGTTTTACTGTAGGGGCAAGACAGTCTGGTTTGTAGGCTTCTCCAGGCTTCCTCCTAACCAGTAAGTTGGCTGGAGTGGGCATCAACTCAAAATTGGATTCATCACTGAAGAGAACCTTAGCCCAATCATCAACAGTCCGATCCTTATGATCCCTAGCAAAGAGTAACTGTGCCTTCCTCTGCCTTTCGTTGATGAAGGGCTATGTGACTTCAGACCAGCTTCAAGAAGTGAGATCTTCAGTTTTTCGGCTACCTGTCTTTCACTCATGCCCATTTCAAGCAGTGCCAAGATGGCTGCCTTTGTGGCTTGACATAATTCTTTTGTTTTAAGCATTGTGAGAGCGGAGTTGTGCTATGGCTTGAATGTAAACAGGAAACCACTCCAGGCCTTTGCATGTGCAGTGCTGCTTATGACATGAAATGGTCTCTTATATACCCTGGGAATACAATTAAGCTTAAGCATGTCAAATAGGACATAAAGTTTTATGGAATCAGCTGCATTTTTTGTCGTGTTCATTGTATTCTTCAGGTAATATACCTTAGTCGTTTCAGGCATTAAAATGAACAAGAAATTGAAGAAAACAAAGGTGGTCTAATAATTTTTTCCATGACACTATATATATATATATATATATATATATATATATCACAGGTCATTTAAGCCAGATGTTCAGCCATTGTTCAACCACATAGTGTAACTGGAAATTGGTCATACGAATGAAACACACATTTTGGAAATTGAAATTGTGTCTGTAATTGCAAAGTTTATGTCATTTGTTTATGAGCTCTGCTTTGCATGTAATTGGACAGAATGACCTTCAATTGACTAAATAACAAGATACAACGGACTAAACATCTCCACTAATGTTCAGAAAAAAAGGAAAAAGAGCCTGTTGCTGTGGGTAAATGGGGAGGGTAAATGGTGTCAGTGTTGTAGAATATGTATAACCTATTAGCTCGAATTGGCATCCATCCATCTCGTTACTGTATCTGTTTATTCACACTTAAATGCATCTGACCACACATCACTGCATTAGGATCCTCTATGCATTACTGAGCATTCATACAGTGGATTATACACAACATCATTCTGCATTAATATGTCAAGATGGGGTTGCAGCTGAATTTCAGCACACAAATCTGTTTTCCTCTGAAGCCGGAGAACTGTTTGTTTTGTACGAATGAACATTTACAAATAAATATGTGTGAGAAAACCATCCTGCACTCGAACCTGTGATGACCCAACCACATGGTGTACATTTCTAGTCAGAGTGAACTTGAAAAAAAGTGAAATAAAAAACAGCATATATGAGAACACCAAGGTGAACTGTCTGTAAATATAAGTGCATTTCACATCTCAGACTGAACATGACTTGCAATTAAATAAAACTCGTTTGGATGCAAAACTGGCAGCTAATGAGTCCACAAAGATGGCATGTCATTCATTATTCATAATTGGAGCAGATCCAGGTTGTTCATCACAGTGGCACAACAGAGTGGAAGTTTGACTTCCTTGATTTGTAGGAGGGAGCTGTTGCCTTTCACAAACGATTTAACCATCCTTACCAGAAGAATAACAAATGTGTCTAGGAATTAAGCAATGTGCCCTTAAAGGATCAACCACACATGCAAAACTGCAATGAAAATGCACTGAACTTAATGTAGCAATAAATATGCTTTTTTCTTTGCCAAAGTTTGTAATGTGCACTACAAACTCTAAACCTTTTTGAGCAAAGACACCACTATAAACTATCTGAAGCACTTCTGGGGTACACTGGAAAGTTTTGTTGTAGCCAATAAAAAACAATTTGCACTAAGAAGTTTCTCTTGCATCAGATGCCTGTCAACACACTTTATATTGTGCAAATTCTTTTGTGTACTCTGAAAGTAATCTTATCATGCAAAACAAAAAAATGCGAGCACTAGAGAATATATTGTGTTCTTAAGAAAGTGTCTTGTGATCACAATAAAAATCCACTGGATAGCTTCTAGAAGGGCCTTCTAGTGCACAAAATAAACTGTATTGCGTGCACTACAAAGCATTTTGTGGGTACAAAACGTTCAAGCACACATCTTATCTGACCACACACAGCACTATAGTATGTGAACAAGAAAGTATCTGGTGCTCAAGTTTTTGTAGTTTGGCAAATGACCAGTGGTTTTCTATGTTGTATGCTGTATGTATGCTGAGCTTTATTCCCACTGTAGACTTCAATATAAAGCTGGTACTTACTTGCTTATCATTTGTCGTTATCATATCGTATACGTTATATTATAAAACATTTTCCTCTCCTGCAATTGTGTGGCTAAATGACTCTATAGTTCCAGTGCACACTAGATCAAGGATCAGATCAGGATCAATTGGGAATCAGGGAGCTCCCCCCTCAAACTGCAGAAAAGTCATTGTCCTATCAAGCAAGTGTATCAGACTTTCATGCTAAAGACAAATTCCACACTTTACTAATTTTCTTTAATTTATTGAATTGAAGTGAATAAGTTTTATCTCCTTATCTCTTTACCACTGACATTTTGGATTAATTAGCACTATTCTGCTCTCAAACTCCATTGAAGATGCACACACAGTGTGTCCCACTGTGTGTCAACATGATGTGATAGGGTAAATGGACTGTATTTATATAGTGTTTTTCTAGTCTTACTGACAGCTCAAAGCACTTCTACAACACCAGCCAGCATTCACTTAGCCACACACACATAAACTGGTGGCAAAGTGCCACTTGCTCATCATGAGTAGCAGCCATTCACACGCACACTCACACACCAGGGTTCAGTATCTTGCCTGAGGATACATAGACCTGTAGACTGCAGGGGCCAGGGATCAAACCACCAACCTTCTGATAAATGGACAACCGCTCTACCTCCTGAGCCACAGCCCCCACAATATGTAGTGAAGAAAAACACAACATAACAAGCCACACAATAGAACGGGTAATCCAAAGCATGTTGCTAAAAGATGTTTTTGACAGCATTGAGGTATTTTAAGTATATAGATTTTTCTGTCTGTACATACATACCTCCAAAACACACAGAGACACAAACATGCATACACTTAAGTGAGCTTGTTTGCAATGCAGGTGCCAAGTCTGCAGGGTGTAAAACAGCCAGGATAGAGTGTATTGTGTACCAAATCAGTGTAGCCGCATCCTTGGTACAATCCATTTAACTCGCTTTTACCCCTCTGCTGGGAAGAACTGAGACTCAGCAGAGTGAAGCGACAGGCCAGACTCCATGTAGTACACTCTGGGCTAAAAATACCACTGGCAACATTTGTCTCTCCAACACCACAGCTTTGTTGACACGCCTTTCACATTCTCTGATCCTTCAAAGTCACGTCTCACATCACGCCTCAGACTGAATTCTCCCATTCTGTCATGTTTAACACTGAATGCAAAATTTTGCATTTATACCAAGGGCTCACACTCTAAGCTAATTAATTACACAACTTATTTTGTAGCCAAATAGCTATATTTACAGTAATTTTGCTGATTTATAGCTACTTTAAAGTGTTGACATAAATACCATTAAAAATAAATAAAAGAAACATTTTGAGAAAGTCTGCTTTTCTCGTACATAATTTGTCGAAACACACCGCTACTTTATTTATAACCATCTTTTAATGCCACATTATAGCTGTTTAAAGTTTGCACTGTACATTGTGGCCTGATGAATTTGTTTTAACTTTAACACCACTTTTATCCATCTACCAACTCTAGCTTTATCTTGTGAATGTATCCAGTTCTGTGCTCTTAAATGCTTAGATATTTCACTCTATACTACAGCATAATAGATATTTAAATTTACATCATGCTAAGAAACTAAAAGCAAGAATGTCATTTGAACTCTCAACTCCAACCAATACTAGTCATATCTTTGACACCTGAATTGTATTGGCAGCCCTCTGGTGTGTGGGTTTTCTAGCAAAAGTCACACACTTTTGGAGGTTTTTTGATGAAATAACCAAATCAGGATCATTTCAATAACTTAACACAACTAAAACAACAATTGGTTTCCCCAAATTCAACACAAAATACCACCAAATGCTGTGGGAAATGAAAACTGCATGGTCAAAAGTATTGGCACCCCTTCACAACAAGTGTCTTACTGTGTATTGATAAAAGGACATTTCTCATTGTTAGAATCTTGTGTTAAGGTTATGGGTAGTCAGACTTCAGCTCTGGTAACATTCCTGACAAATATCAGTCCATTTCTAAAGGACAATAGGCTCCAGTTGGCTAACATTACAGTTCAATTGATTTCTAACGAAGGCATGATGTTTTCTCCTCGGATTTCCATATATTTCAATAAATCAATCTTCTCCCTCGCCTTTTACTGATTTACAGCACCAGAGGAAGCAGAATAGCCCTAGAGCATCACCTGGCCATAGCCATGCTTCACTTTAAGCATGGTGCACCTTTCAGGGTATTCTTCATTCTTCATACTCCAGACATAACTACTGGTCAGGAGGCCCAAAAAGTTCTAGTTTTGTTCTGTTGTTCTGTTGCTCTATAGAATTAACTGCCAAACCTATTGTCACTCATTTATATGGTTTTGGTTCAGTATTCTGTTCTTTTCATGCCTATGGAACAGCAGTATGTATGGACGAGGAAAAATGAAGCATACACTGAAAAGTGCACCCTGTCTAAACTGAAGCATGGCAATAACTAGGTGATACTGTAGGGCTATTTTGATTCCGCTGGCACTGAAAATCAGCTGCATGTAAAGGGAAAAGTAGATTCATTGAAATATTTGGAAATCCTTGGAGAAAACATCATGCCTTCTATAGAAATCAGTTGAACTGTAATGTTCAACTGGAGCCTATTGTCCTTTAGAAATGGACTGATATTTGTCAGGAATGTTACCAGAGCTGAAGTCTGACTACCCATAACCTTAACACAAGATTCTAACAATGAGAAATGTGCTTTTATCAATACACAGTAAGACACTTGTTGTGAAGGGGTGCCAATACTTTTGACCATGCAGTTTTCATTTCCCGCAGCATTTGGTGGTATTTTGTGTTGAATTTGGGGAAACCAATTGTTGTTTTAGTTGTGTTAAGTTATTTAAATTATCCTGGTTTGGTTATTTTATCAAAAAACCTCCAGAAGTGTGCAACTTTTGCGAGAAAACCAACACTTCCAGAGGGGCGCCAATAGTTTTGTCCATGACTGTAGATATGATGCCAAACTGCGCAAAGTAAACCAACACAACAAGAGTATTTTCACATAAAGACCTGTGCATTTTTGCATGTGTTCAGGGGCCCAGGGGTACAAGATTGCTTCCCCTCCTAACCTCTAACTTCCTATTTAATAAAGTACAGTGTACACAGTGGATGATGCATGGCAGCTTCATTATTTGCCCCAATACACAGACAAACTAACACTATATGTTTGGAATAATATACTTAGGGTTTTTGGAAAGTCATTTTCTGGTAATTTTGATGAGTCATTTTCGGTATCACAAAACTAAACTAAAATAATAAAACTACGCTTGACGTGGGCCCCCATGACAATGTGGGGCTACAAGATTAGATTATAATACAGGATATGCTTTATTTGATATTTAATGGTACAATTTTTCTTACCAATAACAATTTGTTCCTTCCAGTCACAGATTTTAGCATTTATTTTACTATGCAATAAACCTCACTGACAAAGGAAATAAAACTGGCTGGAGTTTGGTTAATTATTGAAATCAACGCAATCCAAGAAACAAATTCAATTCTCTGACTCATGATACACTTTGCTCAGCAAACAGTAATGTTTATTTGACTTGTAGAAAATGGGCTAAAACATGAGAAAAAGAAACCAAAAAAAAAACAACTGACTTGATTTCAAAAGGGTGTTGTAAATGGAAAAATAAAATCTCCCATTACTGTATTTAATGTAGTTTAATGCTCTTTATGGACTTAAATTTTTCAGATTTTATGAGTTCCTGTGGATGCCCAGTTGTTTGCTGTAGGTCTTGAATGGTGTCCTATTGGCTGCTGCAGCCATCTGCCTGGCCTCTATCATCAGCCCAAATAATAAACAGCTCCAGGCCTCATTTCACATTAGACTCGGCAAATCGTCATAGGGATAGATTAACAGGACAGGGGTTGCTGGCACCCTGGGTGTAAACACTGTATTAATCACACTGGGCCTTTCTGATGGACTGCCTCATCCCCATCTCCTTCCTGTCCCGTCACCTCTGTCCATGCAGAGACCCAGCACATATACTAGTACAGACATTCACACATATACTACATACATGCAGTGGTCTGGCTTTTGCACCCCTCCTGTTATTTCACGCTGTGTGCACCTGCCAACTGAAGGCATGTGCTTTAAGGACAGGGCTGAAGATGTGTGTGTGTGTGTGTGTGTGTGTGTGTGTGTGTGTGTGTGTGTGTGTGTCAACAGGGAAAGTAGGGCAGCATCAGGACCTGAGGGCATTGAGGGCAGCCTCAGGGATACACAGCACAGACAGCAGGGTGTCTGAGGAGGAACAAAGTGTGTGTTAAAATATTTGTGTGTGAGAGAGAGTATGTGTGTGTGAATGCCTTTGTACTTTAATGTGTGTTTAATACGTTTCTTTCTGTATTGTGTCATATTGCAGTCACATCAATAACCTACAACTGAAGACTGTTGTAATTTGTTGAAAAGGCATAGTATCCATCTGGTCTCTGATGTCTATAATGTTTTTTCAGAGTGAAAAAAGTTTTTTAGGAGACTACTACCATTAATTAGTCACATTTCTCAGTAATGAAAATCGTAACACAAATCAATTTTAACGCCATCATTTTTTTTTAAGCGCAAGATTAACGTTCTTTGTGACCTTGTAGTTCTTTATAAGCTGTGGCCACTGCTAGTAATGTTCGAAAAACTACAGGATCCGGTTGTAAATCGGAAACAAAACAAGGGTTAGGGTCATCGAAATGGATACGAACAGGATTCTGAATGGAAAGTTTAGTTTCAAAAAGTTGCCAGATGGGTCGAGTGACAAGACCAAAGTTACCTGTGTGTATTGTTGGTGTGAACTGAGTTACCACCATGGCACATCCAGTCTGAAATACCACTTGATGGCCAAACACACGGCTAATGCAAATTCTCCGCCGCCTCCTTGTCAAAACCAAGCAAAATCAAAACCAGTCAAAACCAAGCCATGGTTTAACTGCACTATAGGCTGAGTTCCAGTTTACAATGATGTGCACTTTGTAACTTTATTTTGTATCACCCTGTTTTGATCCCTTCGAAAGGGTTGTTGAAGGGGCTTTTTTGAAACCAATTATTTATTTTTTTTTGTCATTTGTTTATTGACGGTGTTAAATTGTGTGAGATTTTGCTTCAAATGTGACTGACTGCTCAAAGTGAGAATGTTGGTGTGAAATATAACACTCTACATTGTTGTTTTCAATAAAAAAAACATTTGCACAAAGCAAGCCTATCCACTTTTCCATGTTGAGAAGAGTAATATAAATGATAATTCAAGGGACATTTAGAATAGATAAAAATGTGTCATTAATTTGTGATTAATCATGAGTTAACTATGACATTCATGAGATTAATTGTGATTAGATATTTTAATCGATTGACAGCACTAGAAAATAGTAAACTTTATTTATTGAAGAGGCAATATTTTTATGTTTTTCTCTTTCATTTTGTGTGTTATATAGCTTTTTTGTTCGTGTAAAACATCTGCAAAGTTACAAAGCCCAAAGTCCACTCCAAAGTTTTCTTCCACAGAAAACCAGCCTTGTCATCTATTACTTGCCTACGTCCACCACAGCAGGTCACCTCTGTGACCATCCTCCATGCTATCTGCCATTGTTATACAAAGATGTAGAACATTATGACCAAAGAAGCCAATATCTCTTTTGTTGGCTGCAAGAACCAACATGAAGGTCTTCATCTACTCCCCCCATCTGAGGAAGTCAAGACCCAGCGAATTTAATTCGTACTTGTCCCCTCAACAACTGGAAAACTTTGTGTGCATTTTAATGTTACTCCTCTGGACTGTTTTGTCAACAACAGTCTGTAATTGTACACATTCTGAAGATGTATTTATGTGTTTTTACTGTTCCTTTTGTTGTTTAGCCTAGTTAACTAAGTGCCAGCATGTTGCATGGCTTATATGGCTTTTCACACAGACTTGGAGTGATAGTTTTATGTTATAATGTAGAGATACAGCAGAGAGAAACTGTGTGGCCATTAAGACATTGAAGCCGACTAAATAACAAGAGTATAAGATTGATGCCAGTAACTGTTTCTTCATGTTGTTTTTGTGTGCTTACATTGCAGTGCTAGCTCAGCTAGCATTAGCTTTTTTGTTATACGAAGGCAATGATATAGCTATGTGTGGAGCGAAGAGAGAAAAGTGGTGCTGTAGCAATGGACAGAGAACAGTAATGGGATTTTTGAATATCAAAGCATGTAAACCTATAGGTTGTTTGACGTCATGTCACTCTTTTGTTGTGGCATGAACTGCAGATGGAGGGTAGGAAGTGATTTTCTGCATAGGAAGCACTATAACACAGACTCAAAGTGCCATTGTTTTGTGTCGTTTACAGTTGCTCAAATCGAGAAACCAGGAGGTTTCGAGTACCAAACAATGTTATTCATAGTGGTGAAAAATGCAAAAAAAAATGCAAAAAAAAAAAAAGCAAAAAAAAAATATATATATATAGAGAGAGAGAGAGAGAAACGCCAAACGCCAAACATTAGCTATTGTTTTAAATCTAGAGATAGACTTAAAGAAATAGCTACAACACGACTAACACTTGTTAAATTGACGTTCACATAAGACAGCTGAACGTAAATAATGTACCTTGTCTTCTTTTGAAATGATCTACGTCTTTAGTGGCGTTTTAACTGGACCTTTGCGAGTGGTTAACAGCGAGTGGTTAACTTCGCAAACAACTGTAAGGTACATGCCAAGATTCAACACAGCAGCGCTGAAAGTGTTACTTTATCTACAGGAAAATAAAAGCTATGCACCCCAGCAAAAACAAAACAAGAGTCATCCCGGAGAACCTTGGTACTGAGGTCGTGGACTGAACTGATAACAAAAAAGATGTATGCTTGCATACTTTTGTAAGATTTCATTTGGTTTCTAGAGTAGTCCGATGTCTGAATGAGCAGGTAGTTGGTTATATCTACTGCCTTAATAACAGGAAAAACTTTCAGTTCAGTTAAAAAAATCGTTCCTTTTCCTCTTTATTCAAAACTGAGCAACAGCCACAGTGGCCTAAAAATGAAGCAACTGCTGATGCTTTAAGTTGCTGTTTCTCTGACTGCCTCTAGATGTTTGAGCTGCTGTTCTGGTCCCTAAACAAGGCAAACACAGAAGTCTGTGTGATGAAACATAGGTTTATGTTATGGCTTTCAATTTGAAATATTTTAACATTGTTCCAGAAAAAGAATCAGATTTTTTTTTTTTTTCCATTTTGTTATTAGATGGCTGGAAATACTAAGACACCCATGAGCCTCAGCTTAGAAGCCAGAAGTTGTGAATTAGAGCTGTAGCTTCTTCATTGCGTTAGTGAACAGAACACTGTGCCATACTACCACAATTATGTAAAACT
This sequence comes from Chaetodon auriga, assembly GCF_051107435.1. Taxonomy (NCBI): domain Eukaryota; kingdom Metazoa; phylum Chordata; class Actinopteri; order Chaetodontiformes; family Chaetodontidae; genus Chaetodon; species Chaetodon auriga. The sequence goes on along the minus strand of NC_135075.1, from coordinate 2,251,802 downwards.
GAGAGCAATGGGAAAGATTCTCATATTTTGGTACTTTTAAGCAACAACTCAAAAAAGTTGTACACAGAGTTCATTCATTCATTCATTTATCTTCTATACCCGCGTATCCCTTTCGGGGTTGCAGGGGGTTGGAGCCTATCCCAGCTGGCAATGGGCACACCCCCAGTGGTACAACCTGAACCGGTCGCCAGCCGATTGCAAGGCAACATAGACAGACTCACTGACAACCATTCACACTCACACTCACACCTATGGACAATTTAGAGTCACCAATTAACCCAATGCATGTTTTTGGTCTTTGGGAGGAGAGAACCCGGAGTGCCTGGAGAGTGCATGCACGGGAAGAGCATGCAAACTTCACACAGACACATTTCACAGCACTAATTACAACTTGAGTACATACATATGGAGGCAGGACTTTTTTTCTACTTTATTTGAAGAGAAAAATCCTACATTTGATAAAGTGAAAGATCATTCATTTTTATTTCTTGTTGATTACTATCATCTCTATCATTTATCCTGATACAATAATTTGCTTTGATCTCGCCCAATAGACAGCTCTATAATTTAAATGAGTACAGTTAAAATCTTCTCATACAGGTCCCCAGACTCATATCAATCAAAGGAAAAGGGTGGCTGTGGCATGAAAATGTATGAGAAGCTTTAATGCAAACAGAAGTCATTTCTAACAGTGCAGATGTTGCCTGTGTGCATTGCGTATTACACCATCTCGCAGCTGATGCATTAAGGACAGGATATGGGATGCTAAATCATGTAAATGTTGCTGTGAATGTTGACTGGGCAAAGAAAAAATAATGGAAGTAATATAACCAACACTTAACATTCCATGACTGATGGGAATTTTAGTGTAGTAAGACACCAAACATTCTCTTTCTGTCTTTTTTTTTTGTCATCAGGTCATGTATTACTCTAACTATATTTTTCTACTCTGTGATAGCTACTCATCTCAAGTATGAAAACAAAGATGACATGGACTGATAGACACAGATGAAATGAAATTCTAAAGTAATGAGGCCAAACTAAGATGTTTAGTTTAAACTTTTTTTTTTTTTTTAATTGAACTAACTCCAGTTTGCCGATGCTATTAATTATCTATCTATTAATTAATTATGTATTTGTGTTTTGACAGACCAAGGCTAGCAGTCTCCCCCTGCATCTAACTTGCTTGGCTAGCACTTTCCATCTATTGCCACTTCTTGTGCTAAGCAGAGCAAAACACATCCTACTGTAGTCCCATGTCAGTACTGGACATACAGAAATGAAACTGATATCAGTGTCACTCTGAGTATTGACAGAAAACAAGCATATTTCCCAAAACATTGGAAGTACTTGCATACACCTTAACACACACAGTCAACTATGAGACCACAAGAGAGATTTCTATACTTATTAGTCTCTTACTGGTCTCTTCTTTCTCTTTCTCCCTGACACAAACACATATACCTGACACAACAATCTACACTGGATTTATAATGTTGCATAAGGCCCTAGACTGAAGTGCATAGTGTAGGTGGGTTTAGGTTAAACTGAAAAAAAAAACAAAAAAAAAAACAAACACATCAACCGCATTAGTTTGTGACATTATGAAACAACTAAAACTTCTCTTGCATTGTTGTAGCCTGGGTGTTCAGTTTATACCCTTTCTGGCACATCAAGAAGCATGGCAGTGGGTTTTTGCTGTGTGTATAAGTGTATGTGTGTATGTGTGAGTAAATGTGTGTTGAGGAGGAACTGATGATTGTTCAGCTGTGAAATTCATGCAGTCCCCTTCAGACCCTCAAGGAGAAGCTGTAATTTATTCTCTGAAACACACATACAGTATTCAGAACACACACACACGCATGCATGCACGCACACACCCACACACATGTGCGCGCACATACATACATCTGACTAGCTGTAACTTCATTGTGCTTGATGGAGGAGAGCTTTTCGTAGTTTCTCCTGGTTAGGTTTACATTAATTAGCAGCACAGGGTTCCCCGCCTCTCATCTCCAGGGGCCTTGGGGATCTATCTCAGGGACCCCCAGCTCCCTTCTCCATGTTGCCACCCACCCACAATGCATCTGTCCCAGTATTCACCAGCGCCTTGCAAACAGCCCCTGAAACCAAAATGATCACGGTAACAGCCACATTTTTTAAGAACAAAATTTGCTATTGTACACATAGAACACCCACGCGCATACGCACACACACTCACACACACACACACACACACACACACACACACACACACACACACACACACACACACAGTGCTTCCAGCATATTCTGGGTAATTAAAAGAGGTGAATCCAAAAACAGAAAGAAAACATAACAGCATCTACATACATTAATGTAACCTCCTCCTGCCCTCACAAAGCACCATTACACAACTGATAGTTTGTTCACTTATGCAACAACAAAAGGGAGTGTTATAAGGTGGGAGGTGGTAAACGGGTGGGACTATAAGATCAAAAATGGACTCTTTTGATGGAGTATGTTTTTTCTTCTGCTAATTGGAGGAAACTGGTTTGAGAAAATAAGAAAAGAAAAAAGAGCTGGAGGCTAAGGAGGGTGGAAAAACAAATGCCCATATGAAGACATTAATACCATGAAGAAAAAAAGAAAGAGGGCACTGCATCCAAATAATAAATGATCTTAATTAAATTAGAGATGATTGTAATCAAATTTTAAGTCACTGTAATTAAATAGAGGGTAAGCTTCATCAAATCACAGCCACAGTCCACTGGGGGTGTTTATCAATAAGAAATGAGAGCGACATTGATGCTTCGTTTGGCATCACTGAGCATTCAACTGATATGAAACAAGGAATCACTGCCTTTTGCTTAACATGAGAGTCATATCACATGGATTGCACTTACAGATGACTTTTTAATGGGCTTTTTTGGTATGCTTGCTGAAATTGTGTCTCTCTTGTGGTAATACCTTTGACAGTTAGGTATCGTATACTGAAAAATCTAAAAACATATCCAATGAAGCTTAACATTTATTTGCTCTTGATCCCAATCCAGCTGTTGTTTGGTGCTGGGTAGGTTGTGCAGAGTGGTTCTTTAGAGCATTTCACTGAAAACAGCTGCTTCCTGCTGCTGGCTTATGAGATTAGTGAGACTGAACCATAACACATAAGTTGTGGGCCATAATCACCAAAATAATGAGCTAAAAGAAGTTACAATGCTCCCAAGAGAAATATAGAGCTGTCATCATTCTCTGTGGGTCAGTCATGACAACTAACACCTTTAAGATTACACTTAGTGAGCTGATCCATTGTCAGTATGATATTCAGTAGTGAAGCTTAAAAAAATGAGTATCTCCCGACTCCCTCAGTCCAATCCCAAGTCCAATTTGTGATGGTTTCCTACAATATTTTGTAGATTGAGCAAATGTTTGTTGTACATTACATATGGAAATAAGTATTAGATGGATCTGTCATGTCTGGAATTAGGAAAATAATGAGGACAGCCTCTGTTCCTATTCAAATAATTAAGTTAAGGGGTAATTTTCAGTCCACAGCACCAATTTACAGTTATGGTTTTTTTATATATCTGTGCTTAGGCGTCTATTGTCTCCTATGTCACCCACATAACCTCATTGTGTGTCTACATCTACAGGTAACAAGCATTTTATTTATGGTCTTGGACCTCTTCCATATATGATTTGCATATCAGGATGTTATCTCTGATGCTTACTGGAAGTTCAGCAATACGAGACCTCAGTCAGGAGCACTAAATTAAACCGCTACTAAATCTCTGCATTTTCCCTGAACTTTAAAACTAGATTGTATCTACTCAGTGTCCTCAGACATACAGAAATTGAGCAATAACAGAGGACTATGATAGCTTGTCAGCTTAGAGTCCTGAACGCTTTCTGATGTAAGCATTCTGTGTTAGGTAAGGCTTCTAAACACATTTGTGGTAATTCTTGCTTGATCGCACCTCACTTCCACTCAGTTACATCTCCTTAGCCTTTCCTTCATGCTGTGTGTAATTAGTGTAAGGTTGGAAATGTCACACACACACCATGATGAGCATCTCACTTGCATACTTTGGCCTAAGACAAAGACAATAAAAGAGAATAATACGGACAGATGATTCAGTTGGTTGAAGTTAAAGAGACCATCTCGCAACCAGAGAAGAGTTTTTGTTAACATGAATCAGTGGGACATGATGGAAATGGAAAACAGCAATCACCATTCAAAATGTATTCATAATGTGCATGTAAACTTGTACATAAAAGAGTTTTACATAACTCAGTAGGGTCTGTATAGGTGCACCTGCGACAGTGAAGAACTGTACTTTAAAAAATTCTAATCCAACGACTTTTTTTTATTGTAACATTGTTTCAGTTTTGTTGTGGATTCAGCAAATGGTGGGCCCACTTCAACAGACCTATTGCGAATAAATCTTCTTTTTAAAACAATTTTTATGAGATGTAATTAAACTATTTCCATTTAAAGATGCAGTGCCACTTGAAGGCCAAAAGGTAATGCAGTGAATTTTGGAAATGTAGGCATTGTTTAATTTTGGAGGCTCTAACTAGAGTTCTTCAATCACTCTTTGGAATAAGGCAAGCTATAGGATGTGATAGGAGAAACTTGTTGACCAATCAGGGTACAAGGTCCAAGTTCTCACTAAGCCTCAAGGGATAATTCCTGTGTATTACAATTTAGGTCTTAAATTTGTAGCTCCAGCCATTTGTTTTCTATTGTATTGATTATGATAATGTTGGACTCACCAAAGTAATTGGTGAAATTAGGTAATGTGGAAGTTCAGTAGGGCAGACACAAGGTTGTAAACATGTCAGCATTTTACCCAGATTACCTAAAACACTTTACTTGGAGGTAAAACAGCATGTGGATACTTTTGAAATGTTCTTAATAATTCCTCATTGAACAGGAAAACCGTGCACACAACTACAGTAACTACAGTGGGTGAAAGTTGAAGCAGAGAGCTGGTGCGTAAACTGTGATGGATGTTTCTAACAGTTCAGGCAATACACTAACTATTGGCCATCATTTTCTTTTCTTAAGAACTTTGACTAACTAATCCTTCCACATAAAGGATGACACCATTATTCTGGGAAGAATCACTGTGATTGTTCAACCAAACTGGAAGATTGTCTAGGTATAGGAATAAAAATGTGTATATGTAAGTGATGTACACGTGTGTGTGTGTGTGTGTGTGTGCGTGTGTGTGTGTGTGCGTGTGTGTGTGCATACTCTAGATATACTCGAAGAATAGAGTTGTCGAGTAATTAAACTTCAAGTAATGATTCTTTTCGTTATCAACTAATCTGTTGGTTATTTCTAAATAACTGGTAACACAGTTGTGACATATACCCATGAACGGTTCTGAGAGTCCAATGTAATTTCTAGAAATGAGTAATTTATCCAACAGTCAGAAACCCAATTCAATTGACAATACTTGCATTTGAAAAGCTGAAACTGGGGAATGTTTGGATTTTTGCTCGATAAATGATTTGACAATTTCAAGTTCTATCAAAAAACTTACAATTTAATAAACAATAAAGAAATTAAACAAAGCATCAACATGATTGTGTCAGGCTTAACACTTAAAGCCATTGAAAGTCCAAGGTCTGCTTGAAACTTGATGATGGACGAAGTACAAAAACCCCACATTTCTTTTTTGTATAATAGCAAATGTGAAGGAGTTGATCGAAGCCAAAAACTCCTTCAAATGAAACAGCAAAATATGTTGTTAATCGTTGCCTTGAAAAACACAACTGATCATTCAAAAAAGAAATTATGTTGTCATAAAATAATTTGTATTACTGTTTTCTGATCTGCCACCTCTATGGTTAAAGTATGGTTAAGGCACAAAATCTGGTTAAGGTTAGGACCAGATCATGATCATGGTTGAAATATGGGTTTACAGTTGTAGCTCTGTGAGACATAACTTAGCATAATGGGTCTTTGAGTTAAATGCTTACATCAACAAACTAACATGCTCACTATGACAATGCTATATGTTAGCCTGCTAGCACTGGTAGACCAACTGATTGACATTGTCGTTGCTAAAGCTAATCCACTAGTGAGCCTATAAATACTTGGTTAAGGTCATGGCTTGTCTGCATAGAGGTGTTTCAGCTGCATTTTTCAGTCTTATGACTCATGCACTTCTGATGGAACGGATGTGCTTGTACTTCAATCAATACAGCTTTCGATGCAGAATGTATAACGGCTTGTTTCACTTGGCCTGAAGTGTACGTTTCAAGCCTACTTTCTTTCATTTCATGCTTTTAACTATGGTTATTGTGTATTGGGCTCTAAGTGCTGCCAAAACACAGGTGACCTGCTCTCAGTACCATGATAGAGTGCAGATGCAGCACTGAAGCTGCTGCTCTGCTAATATATTGCTTTTGCTGCGTGGGCTGTGTCGACATGGTGTTCGGGAAATATGGGTTTCACAGAGAAAGTTGGGAGGAGAAAGAGCAGTGCCCTTTGCTCCTGACAGACAAGAGTCTGTAGAGGTCCTTGTATGGTAAATGTAAACATAGGTCATTTGAGCTGTTTGAATAAACAACGAATGCTTTTGAATTTCCTAAGAGGACAGTCTCACTGCCCCTATGCTATCTGAATGACATAGAGAGCTGCTCACATTCCTCCTTCTCTCCTTCTTCCGCTCTAAGTCTGCTGGATAGGTCAGTGGGATGATTAGGGCCATCTGAGGCTGGTTCATCCCTCCCGCAATCTGTCCAGGAAGTCAGCTACATTTTCCAGTCAGCTCCACTCTGTCCTTCAGCTACCACCCATCACTTAGGTTGGTTTACTTTGGATTTGGTTTGACTGGACTCACAGGAGGAAGAAGAGGTTGCTGTGTGGAGGGTTGCTGGATGGTGGGGTGGGGGTGCTGTTAGGTTGGAAATACTGTAAGTAGCATTAGCATTAAGACATTTTAGCATGGCGCTAACCTAATTAGCTATGCTACACTCCCCCATCATATATCTGCAATCTATTAAGTAATTAGCATCCAGCACTACTTCTGCTTGTGCATGTGCAGAGAGACTAAGAATGAGAGAGAGGGAAAGAGAGCCCCTGGCTATTTCTCCTGCCTTCTTTGATGGTGGAAAGATAAAGATAAAACAAGTGTCTTTGCACTGGACATTTGACATTTGTCTCTTTTGACAGAGGGTTTGGTGCCCAACAATCACTCTTCTTAAAGTGCTGGACTGTTCCTTTTAGGGTAGAAACTCAGTCATTGAAGTCAGCGGAAGGTCCTCTCGAATATAGCAGAGACATAGTTGAGTGAAACATGGTTGTGTGTGAGGTGACTGAGTGAGAGAGAGAGGGAGAGAGAGAGAGAGAGAGAGAGAGAGAGAGAGAGACTCACTAGGGGTTGAACAAAAAAATTCAATTCACATTGATATAGCAAGATGAAAGAAACCAATTTCTGCGTGGAAAGGCAGCAGCATGGCTGTTTTGTTATGAATAATTTTTAAAAATCCACCACAATTACGGACTCAAACGGAGAGACTGGAAGGACATCTGGTAGCTGAACCTCACCGTATCCTAATAATAACACCACTGTGCACACACACATTCTTCAGGATTGTTTTTAGTCCATTCGGAGTAAAGAGTAGGCCTATCATCTCCATTATCACTGCCTGCTCTATGCCCATGGAAATGACAAACACAGCAACACTTCAACACGTAAACTGCATCCCCAGATGCACTAATTCACTGAAGCGTACAAAAGGAATATGAAACACAGAAAGGTCTCACTGGGTTTACATCATGTTGTGTGGAGCAACACTGCAGACGGCAGGAGAATAATGATGAAAATATTTGCCTTGTACAGCCTGACTGCATCTTGTGTCCTCAGTTTTGCCACAACATTTAGTCTGGAAATGACCAATCAGGATTGGATTTCAGCCTGGTCGATTATTAAAGGGAAAATCTACTTTAAAGCAATCTGGGTTTTATTTTCTTGGGTTTGGCAGTCAATTCTGTCTGTTGCGATAACACTCTTCTCAATAAAATAATTGCTCAGAGCTGGGAACGCTGTTACATTGCTAAAACAAAGGCTGATGGGAAAAGAACTACGAGCAGTCCTATGATGAGGCAGCTTGTAAGTAAACCAACAGTTTATCCAGATGAGCTGAACAACTTTATTTGGAGGTAAAAGTGAAAGTGAGCAAACCTGAAATGGGTGTAGTAATCCCTCACTGCATAGGAAAACTGTGCTAAATATGATATGTCACAGATATTTGAATTATAATCCTTCAGATTTCAGGTTATTGAGGTGGCGACACTTGTGGTTACATGTGGTAACACTGTGTGCATTTTTTTTTTTATTTTATCAAATGAGTCAATATGTCACTTTATATATTGTCATTTTATTATCTTTCCAAAAACTGACTAATCTCCATTTTTCTCTGTAACAGCTAACGTTGTATGGCTTTTTCCTTTCGCTTTAATTGTTCACAATCCTTTCCATAAAACATTTTCATAACTTTCTAGGATGCTATTGGGAAACAGACAACAAAGACCAGTGATATGTGCTACAGTCAGAGTTACCAAAACGTAGTGACTAAAGTATTCCTGCTAAATCCAGGGCAGCAGTCTTTTCGTTAGTTATGACAAGTGGGACAATCTGTCAACGGAAAAGACAAAGCAAAGGTAGGACTCTCTACATGATGAATGCATCCATCCAATAACAGTGCTGAACAACTACACTTAAAGAGTGTGCATGTAACAAGAAAATGGAAAAGGTTTCAGAGGTTTACAAGAAAGTGTCACAAAGTGAAGAGGGATCAGTGCGAGGAGAGACAGGGAGGGAAAGTGGCAGACTGAGTGATGGAGATACACAAGGGAAAAAGAAAAAACATCCTCTTTTCCACATGAAGTGAGACTCTGGCTCTTTATTGTCAGTCTCTGTGTGTCTCTCTGTTTCTGAACTTCTGTAAATGGAGTTTTCTAATGACTCGGCCCACATGTACTGTACTTTAGGGCGCCATGGTTACATAAGCAGTGCCCGTGCCTGATTAGGGCTTCTACTTCCTCCTGCTTATGCAATATAGTTTAAAGAGCCTCACACACACAACATCAGAGTTAGCTGAGCCCAAACATCCTCCCCTCAACATACAGACAGAGATCTGCATCAGCACATAAAACAATGTCTTTTAACTCAACCTCATGTCCTCACAGCAAAATCTCATAAAACAACCATCACCCATTTGGTCAACCTGGCATTTCATGTTTAAATCAATTCTTCAGTGGTTCTGTTCCCCTGCCATTTTCTGTGATGTGAAATCCATCGACAAAGTGCTTTGCTCATAGTCAAAGTGCCAAAAGAGACACTGTTGTGTGATCAGAGATTCAGGCCTCCTGTCCATCTGTCGTGGCCCTCAGCCCCCTGTCCTCATGAATTCACTTCCCTGTCAGGCCCTGCGGCTCATCAGACCCTTTGATTGTCCAACTTCAGGGAGATCTTACATTCTCTGCTCATCTCTGCTACAAAAGGCTTCAAAAGCACATGCCACAGCCGTTGTTTCTGCTGACTAGCTCTGCTCTGATCAAATAGACACCCAAATGTTAGAGCTTTCAGTTGAATCGTGTAGGATAGAATAAAAAAAAAATGAGGTAAGCAAACTTGTTTGTGTGTGAAAGTGTGAAACTTGACATGACTGTTTGAGACCGATGTTTAGATGACATGAAAAGCATTCGGCTGAAGTACCACGCTAGTATACTATCACAGTGGAAATGTGATAAAAGCAGAATAACATTCAATTCTAGAAGAAAATGTCATTTTCTCTGTCAAAAACACAACAGATATGACATTATACTTGAACAAGTCAGCTATTTTAGTGGCCACCGCATTTAATGTCCCCATTGGGTAAAAACAAGATCACAAAAAGAAGTCGTCTTGCATCAGATGATTACAAATGCAGTCGTACAGTTGCCCCTGAAAAACCACATCACACAGCATCAGAGTGTCACAGACAGCGATACCAACTCAATTTATGCTCTAGAAGCAATGTTGTCAAGCAGCACTATCTCTCACACTCAGCTGTGACAACCCATCATCTGTGATACACAAGCTACTACTTTTTGGGGCTGGGAAGGATATCGAGGGAATCCTCATCCAGCCAGTCAGCTTATCTAGGCAGGATGGCAGGGAGGGAGACTGCAGCAGCACAATCTGCTGCTGGGAGACTGGCTGGAAAAAGGATGGACAAACTGGGTCCAGGTTTCAAACAGTGACACATTCTAATATGATGAATATACTGATCATATGATAATGTTACAATTATACATTAACATCATGGACGGGAAGTTAATGCTTACTTTGCATTTCTGCAGGATATCAACTTCAATGTCTTTTATTTCCGTCTGTTATTGACTGTATACTGAATCCACTTGAGACAGTTTCTATCAGAGTGACAGATAATACACTTTTGTTGACTGAATCAGTATTATATCCGGTTGTAATTGTATTTTTAGCAGTAGCAGTAGGCTGAGAAATAGTCCCTATAACAACATCTTCTTTAGTACCAGTAAACTGCAAACTAACTAGTAAATGTTACGATTAATAATCTTTTCAACTGATTTAATCATAACTAGAGCTACTACGACTACTACTACTATTAACATCACTACTGCTATTACTATATTACAAAAAACAGATTGGACGCTATGGTGGAAATCATTATTTTGCTATGTGTATTTTGAAATGTCTATTACTCACATTATCGACTTACATGTTGAAATATAAAAAAGCAAAATCAAGAAGAAAACAAAATCTAAATGAAGTTCAAATCAATGAACTGTACCCCTGGATGAGATATTAAGTCTTCCCCAGTGTCAAATAATGCACTACAGAATTCCTGGGTCTATATGTATATTTACATATAAGATATTTTATCCTATTGTAAATTTAGATATTTGTATAGATGTTCAACATTTGTGTAGCATGAAGGAACTACAACTTTCATTTTATTGTACAACCCTTTGTTGTACAAGGACAAATAAATCACCTTGATTTATTGACAGATGAACCGTTTTTTATCTGGTGAATCCTGCAAGGCAGCACGACCACATTAAGCAAAAGTGATCAGTGAATAATTCAGTGCAATACAGGCAGCTCAGCATGCAGCGCATGCTGTCATAGTAAACACACAAACGCCTCACAGGGGCTTGACAGAATATCAAACATATTACTTTTTCTAATATGTAGCTACAGTATTATGTTTAAAATTCAGATTTTCAATATTACTTTTGGAATTCAGAGCAGGTCACCAACACCATGATCTAGGAGTGTGATATCATGCAGTCCACACAGTCTGATAAGCATTAGAAATGGGTGTAGTGGGTGTAATGGGATCCCTCAATCCATCACTGTGCAGACCAGCTAACAGTAATAGAGTCAATAAAGAAACGCTGTTCTGGCTCTACAGAATGCACGCACGCACGCACGCGCACACACACACACTTGTATTTCTATGTTTAAGAGGATTCTCACTTATTTATTCTCAGTCCTGAGTGTCTCAACTTCAAGGTCCTGATGCTGAATTTTTGGGTTGCTTGATATGTAGGCAGTGCAGAGACTCATAAATCTGTTATTTTTGTAGATAAGTTAAATAACATATGTTGCAATTAGTCATCATTTATATAAACACCATTTGCAGCTCCTTGAAAACAGCACCCAAACACTAACAACCATTAAATCCACATTGATCATATTCTATTAAAATTGCACATTTCTCTGTCCTTGCCAATTGGAAGTGTAACTCAGCAAAATATATTTTGGTCATTGCTTGACATGAATGCAATGTTTAGCTTTGTTTAAGTATTTTGGGATCTAAGGTAAGGTTTCACAAGTGACAGGTAAGGTCTAGGTCAGGTCTTCTTTTATGTAAAAATATCTCAGACCAAAAACTGTCCACTTTTTAAATATGTACAGTCATGGAAATATTTTATTGATTTTATTCAAGCATGTACATGTAAATTCACACAAGTGACAAATGTTTACTGGTAGGTCTCTGGAAAAATTGTGTCTTAAATTAGTGATCTTGGGACACAAAATTTTATAAAACATCTCAACTCTTGCCATAACTGTCATCTAATCCTAATTGTAACTCCAAGACCCAAACCCAAATTACAGTTTGAGAAGATAAGTGACTACGTCTTCACTCTCATGCTTTACACGCTGGTTCTGACAGAGATGGACATATACAAACACACATTATATGTATGATGATCACTGCATGCTCTGTACTCAGTGAGGTTATAAACTCATCAACTCCTAATCAAGCAGTGACAGAGAGAGAGATGGGAAGAGATGTGGGGCGAGAGATGTTACTGCAGACTGACTCTCTGCTATGGTAGAAAGACTTTTAGTACTAGCTGTCATGTCATGTTTATTTGCACAGTACAACAAGAGGTATGAAATGTACCACCGTCCAGGGTCTGTGAGAAAACGATGATATCTTGGAATATCTTGGCTACAGAAAAAACTAATGACGGATAAAGTTAGAACAGCTAATAGATATACATCAAACAATATTATTGTTACTTTTAACCATTATTATCATTATAGACTAATTTAGACCACAAAAAGACCAGTGAAAGACAAGTGAAATGACAAATTAAGACCATCTAAAAACTAGTTTGTGATTACTAAACACAATCTTGAATAATTAAATTATCATCTAGTCTAACAAAACACCATCAAGAAACCAGCTTAGACAATTAAAAGACCACTTTAAGAACATTTAAGACCAAAATTTAAGACAGCCTTCAAAAGTCCAGCACAGACAATGAACAGACATGTAATATAATTAAAAACCAGTGGAGACCATCTAAAGATCAGTTACTGTATAACAAGACCAGTTTAGACAATCAAAGTTCATCAGAAAACCCAGTTAGGGCATCAAAATTAAATCTTTTTTTTTTTTTTTTTTTTTTTTTTTTTTTCTGGAGTTAGTCTCAGTGTCTAAATTCCAGCATACCAGAGTGAAAATATTATACCAGTTCTCATAGGGCTTCACTTAGCATGCTGATCTGGGAAGAAATTGGCTTCCACCTGTGGAAGGTTTTAAGCAGTTTAAGAAATGCAGTGGGTGCAGCCTGAAGTGTGCCTCCACCTTAAGCTTGGGCCAACTATTTGAATGTATTACAATAATCCAAGCATTTTACTATTCCAAGCAACATGCATGCCTGCAGGCTTCAGATTAGCGAGGTGCTACTGTATTTTTAAAGGTGTAAAACCCCCATATAGTGTAGTTTGGATTACAGCCAGATGTGAAATGTGTAATGACAGCCTTAGTGCGGTGGGGTTACATCAGTTCACAGTAATAATTAACAGAAAACAAACATCAACAAAAACTCTCACCGCTGATGAGGATAATAAGACCAAATAAACAGATGATGTTGACTTTGTTTACGACTTGTATGAATTTTACACAATATGACATTTATGACCATACCCAACTGCCAGCACACTGGTCAATCAAACTTTCAAACACTATGGCTTTCAGCAGCAATTTTTCTTATGTGTGCCAGCCAGGTTCTTGGACACTTGGCACACATGTAGCTTTCTTCTTCAGTTTATTCAAGCACATAAGCGCATATACAAACATACTGTAGGATTTATGAAAGATGCATTAACACACACTACAGGAGAAAATGGTGGAGAGCCACTGTGACTTGTAAAACAGCACATAAAACCCAGAGGCTCGGGGAGGAATAACAAATACTGGGCTGCATCACATAGAAGCACAAACAGTGTATTGCTCTCATTCAGTGTCTGCTGAGACGCATGTGACCTTTTCTGGTTTAGCGGAGAAGCTGCGAGCAAGTCTTCCTTGTTAGTCTACAATAATATGCAGAAGGTCACTGTTCCAGAGTGAGGAAGTTTACCACCAATGACTGGATCCAAGCATTTCAAGAATCCCATTTCAAGTGTAAAAACCTGGTGCCAGAACTCCTTTAATCTATGTGTGGAATGAGACGCCAGAGGAAAAGTTCACCAAGGAAATCCATCATACTCTGCTTAAGGACTCAGTTTTGGTCCTCAAGGTTACAGGGGTATGTGGGGTGTACACTTAGGGAAATGACATATGTGAAGCCATGCTGTCTTGTGAGAGACATTTTATTATGTTATTACATTATGTTATTATTTTATTATGTTATGTTAGTACTTTTTTATTTTTTTACGTGTTTTGCATTTTTCTTGTTTGTCAATGTCTCTCTCATCTCTGCCTTGCTGTTCTAAAGCCATGAAACACAGAACTCATGAAGAACTTTGTCAAGTGTGTTGCTTTCATTTCAAGTTGGGTGCTACTCTCTATTCTATCCAAGAAGCAATTAGTGTTATTGTGCAGCAGACAAAGAGAGACTTCCTGTGCTGAAAGCAGAATTTCTGTTTGCTCTGTAAAGTCCTGACACATCGATATCCCTGTAGTTTACAGCATGTAACATAATATAGCTTGTTAGTTCCATTTTTCAGGTCAAGCAGAGTAATTTGCCTCTCATGGAGACCAATGGGAGCAGTTTCTACAGTGCTTACTTCATCTTTTTCTACCTTAACTTACATTCAAGTGCAACCACAATTAGTTGCTTCCCACTGAGACAATGATGTCAGTCTTCAGGCTGCATTTCCAAGGTGCGATTCTTTAAAAAACTTTTCAGTCAAGTGGAAGAGAGAGAGCTGACAGATCTGCTTTGTTTCTAATAAACACTTTTGGATTAGCATCAGTTTCTAAGATGTAACACATTCTTGGGGGAAAAACATGAGACATTGGTTTCACTGGAGAATTCAGTTTAGAGACAATAATTGTTTTTTTTTTCACAGACTAAAATAATTTTATAGGAAATAAGTCAAACACAATAGTTTAGTTAGTAGTATGGTTTAATAATTTGATGGTGACGGTGATGGTATGTGTTTATATTGCATTGCAGTCAAATTTGATATGTAGAAGCACATGCTGTTAGCTTTCTCAGCTCTCATTTATCAATGCTGCCTATAATTTACAGTATAGTACAGTAAGTGTGACTGTCGGCACAGGCAAATATATCCTGACTTTTATTCCCGAGCATGGCTCAAACTCCAAAACCTTGTACCCTACCTATTCCACTGTGCAACTCCTACCTCTTTCAAAATCTACACCCCTGTAACATAGGCTTTCTGTTTAAAATCTGCAAGATCAGTCTCACCCTGATGACAACATTATGGTTATTTTCTCAGATGTTTGGGAGCAGAGCCGCAGACATTATTCAACTCTTTTTGCAGCTAAAGTACTCCTCATGACAAGTAAACTAATCTTTGTGTGTAAAACTGATGGAGTACTCTTTTAAGAAAGAAAAATAATATTATTTGAAAGCTTGTGATGCTGCTTTAAATGAAGCCTCGACAGTATGAGGGACAATATTTTCCAAAGTAAATCTGTAAAATGTCAGTGAAACTTACGGCACACTGAGTGAGACATTTTTTGATGTCTTTTCATCATAGAAACCTCAGTGTCATAGAACACTGTGAACAATCAGTGCCTCCATGTTTTGTTTCCTCATGCATACCCTGATGCTTATATGATCAATTGTCAGATTATATGTTTTTTTTTTCTTCCTTTTTCACACAAAACATGCTGTACACATGAGGTTGGAGCTGACGTTAAAGCAATATTTATCACTTTTGGCTGCTAGCTGGAAGAAGAACTGCAGAAACAGCTGACAGATACACAGACCTGATATATTGTCACGTTAATAAGTTGTTATGAGTAACCCGTCAGCAAAGAGTTGCCCACATGACCAAGGCCAGTCTTGATTTTGCCCTAGTTTTGTTGAATCAAACCCGGAAAATAAATCCAGTTAAATAGATTATGACATTTTTTTCAAAAATTTGCAGGCGGTGTACAAACTAAGCTGCTTACTGGGAAAAAAAAAAACAAAACTGTTAGACAAAATCGAAATCCACATGATCTCAGTAGCAGCAAAATGCCAATGATGTAAAACTTAAGGTAGTAGATTTAAAGCTATAGCTTTATTATACAACTACTCATCATAATGGCCTCTGCCCTCTGTCCTAAACAGAAAAATCAAGCACACACACACACATACACACACACACACACACACACACACACACACACACACACACACACACACACACACACACACTCGCACAATTCAATAAAAAAGCATTGCCTCTCCAGGCTTTAACAGAGTGCTCTTGATGAGAAACAGTAGAATAGGATACGGTCCAAAGCACCTCACAGCCACAGGCTGAGAAACCCTGCAGGAACACACTTCCTGACCTTGCAGCCTCATCTGAAGGATGAGAGTCAAAGGCTTGTTAGTCTAAGCCAGCTGGAAGAGTGGCTCAGACTTCCATTGTTGCATCTACAGAAGGCCTTTCATGACAAAATACCTATGGAAAAAATGAGGCAAATAATAACATCTAAAAATCCTGCAAGTTTCTCCTAAACCTCAGAGATCAAGTTATTGATAAATTAATTAAATGAACTGTTTTTTGACTAATAAGATTTGGAGAAAGAAGAATTTCTACAGGGATTATATTTACTAGCTGTTTTTCCAGGTTTGTTTTGTTCCACAAAGTTAAAAGGTTTGACGCTTGAGACTGTTTCACACCCGTTGTATTAGAAAAGATTGCAGTTTTCAACCACAAATACCATTTTTCCCTGACTGAAACCAAGTGCTCGGAATTGCTGAAACTTAATGGTAGAAAACTAATCAAGAGGAAAACCAATTAAATACAGAACTGCTGAACCTATTGCAGATTCAATCATTAAAAATATTTCTTCATTAATAGAAAAAACATAATCTTGGCATCAATATGTTTCCCTCAAAATGTATTTGCTGTTGGAAATTAATCATATAGGAACATCTTTTCAGAAAGACAGTATATTAAGTGAAATTTCTGTTTTCATATATCATGATCTTGTAACAAAAACACGTCACCATTACAGCTTTTGTCATTACTAATAATAACTAATTTTCAGTGATTTCATTTAGTCGTAATTATGAGTGCATGTATGCATTTACATGATTTTAAGATGATTTAATTAAGACAAACTAAGTCATGAACAGGGCTTGTTAAATCACAAGTGTAAGACACTAGTGAAACATAGTTGTAACTTTGTAACTATTATAATTAGAATTTTAATTCCTTATCCTTATTATGATATAAATTCTCAAAATAATTTATGATTTATGTCAAAATGATAATATACTCGTGAGAGTTTTATCTGTATTCCTCCTCATTTTGCATGTATCTCCTGACAGACACGTATTTCCATACCCATCAGTCTTTACTTGCAGCGGGCAATAAGTCAGAAGACATTAGAAGCAAGTTACCACATATCAAGAGTAATCATAGCTGCTGAAAGGCATCCAGAACAAATAACATCAAGATGAGTTACTTAGGCAGGAATATCTGCAGAGACACTTAGACTAATTTAGATTCACAGCACTGCATTATGAATGCCTCTGAGTCTAAATGGGTACATTGTTACAGTAAATGTTTATGTGGGTCTTAAAGTGTTCTGTTAAGACCACTCACGATCAATAAAATCCATATGGCCTGCCTTGTAAAAGACAAACACTGGCATCTAATGGCTTGGCACAAACCAACAGAGTTAATACGCATAATTGACCCTCTGCTGAATTCAAACCTACAAAAAGTATAGCATGCACACAAAGGAAGCAACCTTTCAAGTTGGAGAGATAACACTTTTACCTCAAAAAATAAATAAATAAATAAAAATAAAAAAAATATTGTCCATTCAAACAATTTGCTTCAAAGGGTATGTTGAAAGAGCTATGGAGTTTCTAAGTCCTTTAAAAAATGTCTTTTTAGCCAATCTTTGTCTGAGTTTTGACCTTTTCAATACTACTTCCTGGAGGGAATAAAAGACATACCGTGTGGTCAATTCTGCTAAATTGAATGTCTTTCAACAACCAAGTGGAATCATAAGTCTCTTTATTTGCAGCCTGTAAAGTGTCTGGGCCTAAAAGATTTTTAATGTACTGTAGCATTTGTCAGCTTCATGTTCTCATGTTAGCCCTGGGGACAGAGATCACACTATTCCAGGCCACTGTCTCTGCTTCAAAGTAGAGTTGGAGATTTTTCAGCCCTCTTGAAGGCAAAATGCAATCCAAACCCTGAGGGTGTTGCATCAAAGGAACTGTAATATCAAAGCAACGTATGTGAACAGCTGCAGTGATTTTGCAGGAATCCTCAGTCGCCATGATTTGCAGCTTCATCGCTCAGGCACACATCCTCCAGGCCTATCACAGAAACCTGGGAGCTTGGGGACTTCTCTCCTTGAGGGCAGCACATGTGCATGCAGGCATGCGTATGTGTGTGATGATTGGTGGGTAACAGCTTGAAGGTCAAAGTTAGCCTTGCATGCAAATAGATATGAAAAAAAAGGGGGAAAAAAAGCATGTAGCCCACAAGTGGTATAAAATCAGGCCATCATGAGCATGGATTTGTGCATGGCACCTACAGACACAATAATTTCTCAGTTCAATACAATCACAGAAATGTAATGAAATGTACAAAAAGGTGTTTTCAAAGGTGAACACCCTGTTCATTAATAAAATGTTCTTTATGTCAACAAAAACAATGTAAAACAACCTAAAATATCACTATACACTGTTACACGTGATGCACCGTATGCATTCACGGTAAAACAATTGTTCAATGCCTGTTTATGTATTTTACATTTTTGCTTTCAAACTGGATCTGTCATAATAATCTGTGCAATGTTCACTTAATAGCAGTTAATTTAAAATAATCACCCTGAAAATTGCTGTATCACTCATTCACTTATTATTAATAGAATATATGAATGAAGGCAGGGGCCCATGTAATTATCACCACATAAAGGTGAAGTTTAATACTGCACTGACCTTGAAGAAAGCACAACCAAACTTAATTTAAACAACTCTGAACTACTAAATAGTTAGGAAATTATAAAACTTCAAAACTGGAAGTTACCAAGAACATTAAAGGCTGATGAAATAGATAATAATATATATAAATTATAATAGTGGAAGCAAACTTGCATATTGTTGTTCCACTCTAGAGGTTTGAAGTCAACATATAACTGCATGCAAGATGCAGTCATTTGATTCTTAATAAACATATTTTTATCTTGACCAGGCATAAGGCTGCAGGGAATTATGTGTGTGTGTGTGTGTGTGTGTGTGTGTGTGTGTGCAGGTATGTGTATCTGTTTGAGGCTAATCTCACACACTACTGGACCCATCATCCTAAAAAACTTTTTGTACATTTAAGGAGCTCTCGTGGTTGCTGTGATTCACTTTTTTTTCTCAAAAAAGTTATTGTATTGATTGCTCTGTTTTATACCACCATTGACTCAAATGGCAAAAATCACTACAAAGTGCCTTTGCTGTCCACATCAGAATCATCATGAACATATTGTAAAATTTAAAATTAAATTCTGAGGTTTTATTATAAATAGCCCAATGTACACACATATCAGTATAATGATAAGTCTCTTGAAGTGTTTCCCTTATTTCATACCATTTCCTTTGATTTTATGTACTTGATGTTGGTATGTCCCACACTGCGCTCTGCTATCTTCAATGAGTGTAACAAGTGGTTAAATGACATAAAATTAAAGTACTTTTTATATGTTCTTATTGTCCTCAACATAGTCTTGGATAAAACAAGTCATTTTGATCATTTATATCACATATGTCAAACCTATTCCACAAAGGGCCGAGTGGCTGAAGGTTTTCTTTCCAACCAAACAGCAGCACACCAGACTTGACTCATCTCAGTCTTCAGACAGCTGATTGGTCAGACTGCGTGCTCTTGATTGGTTGGAGGAAAAACCTGCAGCCACACCGCCTTTTGTGGAATAGGTTTGACATGCATGATTTATATTACATTTTCACAATAATAAACATTTAGTATGTGTACCTGGAATTGCTGCCCATTCTGTCATTGCCCCTTTAAGAAACTGGCTCATTTAATCAATGACATCACTACCACCATTTTGTCTTTCTTCAACGGAGGTTGAGACAACTGCTGCAGTATTTATTGTTATATTTCCTATTTTTCATCATATTGTGTTTGCAGTTGGATGTTGTCAAGCTTGATATATCCATAGTGAAATATGAATTAACTGAAAAACGGGAATTCATAATGTATTTATTAAAACAGTACATGGCCAACTTTAACAATGAATTACTTTGCTGACTGAAGGTCATCTGTTTGTTCATTAAATGCTAACTTTAGTCGCCCTGTCATTGACCACTCTGTCACCAAGCCTTCCATGACAAGGAGCACATGTGTGTAGTTTTTGTCCCACTGTGATAATATACATTACAACATTCATTACACACATATTAGAACAGTATGTGCTGTACATAGTAGGAGTGGCAATATAGATGTTTTTGGAGATATCAGTATCCGCAAACCAAATTTGACAATATCTTACTTTTTTTTTTTTTTTTTCTATGGATTTAAACGACACAGTGTGAACATGTAAATGAACAAGACTGGGCAAGTCTAGGCTAATAAGACCACCAATTAAATGGAGAGTGAGTGACTTGAAAGGGAACAATTTGAATTATCTTTTGTTAACTAATTATTTTTATACTGAGTTCATTTCAGTTTCTTTTTTGATTTTCAGTTTTCTATTGTAGTTTAGCTAAGATTCAGCAACAAAACTACAAGGTCAGGTCCAGAAAAAGATCATGGTTTGGGTTAAAACTGACCCTTTCAGAGAATTAACTATGTGTTTGAAAGGCTAACTTTATTATTTTTTCACAGTAATATAATATGTATATTTCTTCAATTAACTATTAGTAAATGGTTTCCTGAAATCATTCTTTATAATGCTTAAGGGATTCCTGTTGTTTAATAAATGACACATTTTCTTCAAATTATTTTCACGAGTTAACAAAACCTTTTGTGTAATATCTTTGTGAACAAATGAGGGCCAAATAGTATTCTTTGACAGTCTGACTGAATATCTTATATTATTTATTTAGAAAAGAATGTGGAATTATCACAGATTTTACAGGACAACTACTTTTCAGTAATTAATTTATTACCAAAAGACTTTTTCCATTAACTAATGTTGCTGAGAAAGGGACTGCATATCTTTTATATATCTTTTATAATCACCATGCAATGAAAATACATTTATTTTGAATTAGCCCATATTATGTGTTTATTCATACAATGTCTGCTTGCAGGTAATGAAAAGAAAATGCTGGAGCTTGACCAACATACATTTGTAATCACCTAAGATGGACTTCATAGACAATGAATATGGAAAATCTCAGCTTTTTCTTTTGGAAATTGTGAAGTCTCACATGCACTTTATGGTGATTTTGACCCGACTTGATTCCTCACTCCTCTTTATCAACTGGTAGGGGCAGTAAATGAACAACAGCTTCAGTCTGGAGTCATTTTTCCACTGGGGGCAACATAAGTGGCAAAATTTGTGGCATAAAGTTCCACAACTCTCATGCCCTGCTCTTCCCAATAGATAGATAGATAGATAGATAGATAGATTGATAGATTGATTGACAGATAGATAGATCTATCAATATATATTATTCAACATCTGCCACTCAATCTGCCAAATTTACCTCCATGTACGCCCCATTATATACAGCTGTCAATGTTTGTTTGTTTTAATATTTGCATCGGTTTTGGTCCCACACACATATTTATGTGTAAAACGGATTGTTTTGACAGAAGGAGATGACGATTTCTCATTTTCATGTCCTAAATCTTTCTACACAATTTGGCAGCGTAATTTGCACATATTAAAGACTTTCTGTGTGGTTACATTTTCTTAAACTCTTCATCCTTATCTTCTGTTCCTTTTTCTGTCTCTGTGCTTAAAATTAAGCACAATACTACACTCTACAGTACACCACATCAGCAGCACATCAGGTACTGATGATTAGAAATTAATTCTGAATATATTTGAAATTGTTATCAGTTCTGTCTGTCCTCACTGGGCACTTGCTTGGCCTTATCTATTGAAATGGAGGAAGAATAACCCTACATGCAGACATTTGCTATTGAAATGCACTGCCAACTGTTAGTCAAAAGACTGTCATAACATGTCACATTCTATCCCAATCTGGGGACATTTTAAGTGTCTAATCACAAGCTGCTGTTCATGACAATGACTTCTCCTAAAACAGGCAAGGTGTGAACCTTAACTTGTCTTCAAAGTGTGAAAGCGAGCTGATATTCGCTGATTGCTGCTCCTGACAGGTGGGTAGGCAGAGGAGGGAAGGTGGCAGCAACATGCCAGTATTGTTCAGAGGATGAGGGAGGACAAAAAATGAGGGGGGAAAAAATAAAACAGAAATGGAGATCCAGTCAAGTCTGGCTCCCCTTGGCCTTCAGTCAGTTATGTACAACGATTTACCATAATGTTGAAAACATTTCTGCCTGTTCGGTATCTATAAGGATCACAGGGGTGAAGAGAAAATGCAGCAAATGTTTAGCTGTTTCTTTGATGACCCCCATGGTAAGCACTACACACAATGAAACATAGGTACAAAAGTAAAGGAAACAAGACGCTGTAAGAGCTGTAATGAATCATGAATAAAGTCTTAAAGCACAGTCACCACCCTGGGATGTCCTCAAGCAAGTCCACAGCTACTGGCTAACACCTAAACCTTTCATCAGCTCAACAGTCCAGTACAAACTGTGGGCTGTCAAGCCTCCACATAAAGGATACCAGCTTCTGTGACAGTTTTTGGAATAAGAGGAGAGGGGGTAAGACAGAGTCCAGGGGCCTAGAGTATTTTAGTTTACTCTAACAAAAAGTTATATCCGTGGCACAAAAGGTTTCCAGATAAGGGTATTCATTTTCACAGACCCATCTATGACACTGTCGAGAGCACCTCTACATGAGAAATGTATATACTATATATAAGGATAGCTCACAACAGCGCAAAGGGCAACAAAAGGGTTATTCAAGGCCTTGTAGGGTAAAGCAAATGTGTAATCCATAATGTGTAAAAATGCTGCAGTATCATGGATTTCAGGTCAGGTTGCAAAATACTACTGCAACCAATGCACAGAAGTTAGTTCTGATGGTGAAATGAGAATATTCTTCATCTTTAAACCTTGACCTTTTAAAGGTTACTATCTTCTTTCAAGTTCTCTTTTTCATTAAAGGAAAGTCTGTCAGATTTAGTGGCATCTAGCAGTGAGGTTGCAGATTGCAATCATCTGAATACCCTTTGCCTCACCCCTCCCTTGCCAAACATGCAGGAGAACCTATGACGGCCATGAAACTCACAAAAAATGCAACAGGTGCTTTTTAGAGCCAGTATTTGGTTTGTGCACTCTGGGCTACTCTAGAAATGTGGCAGTGAAACATGGTGGACTCCATGAAAGAGGACCTGCGCCCTCTGTAGATGTAAAGAGCTCATTGGTTAAAAAAAAATATATATATATATATATATATATATATATATATATATATATATATATATATACACTAATTAAGACACACTCATGAATATTACTTTAATTTCTGCTATATCCTGCCAATAGATCCCCCTAAATCCTACCCACAGGTCCTTAATGGAGAGTGGAGGACCTTAGACTCACATTTCACCACAGTAGCCATTTTAATGCTGTGATAAATGCTACGGTAAAAGTCAGGATCGATCATCCTGCAGTGGATGACATTGCACTTCATGGGAGCTAACAGAGTCTAACTGAAAACAATATAATAGCCAACATTGACTGAGCTTATACGTTGAAAATGAACTTTGGGCTTTGTTTGACTATAAAGCTTGAGGAGCCATAAGTTAGCCTCGCCACAGAGCAACAGTATCAAATATATTATAACTTTTATCTAAGAATATCACCAAAAGCGACCTTGCCCAATTATATTTTACAATATCAAATAAATGTGCCAACAGTGAGGTTATTCCAATTCATGGGGACAGTTGCAAAGACCTCTGAGTCTGGAACTGAGTGGACTCTCCAGGGAAAAACAAAAGTTTTCCAAAAGTTTGGATTTTGGATCAGGCTCCGCTATTTCTGTCATAACTTTTCTTTACCTTGGGATCTGAGTAAAGTCAGTCATGTCCTGGGACACAGGCCCATAAAATCATGCTAGCATTCGTTTTGGCCGAGACACCACCAGAAACCGCTCTCAAATGTATTCAGAAAGATTTTTCATGGTTAAGGGCTTGTGTTTGGGGTGCTCATGTAAATATTTCAAGGTCAAATGAAATAATAGTAGAAAACCTAACCTTGCTGCAGGTGTATTAAAGTCATTTACAGCATGTCTATACAGTGCAGAGACATGCAAATGTATACAACTAGAATAGTGCAAATATTTGGTTGGTTCAAGTATTCTGTTCTGGATTTGGTGCATGTAAACATGTTATCCTCCTGGCATCCCAAAAAACCTCCTACACTGTTTATAAAAAACATGAATATGATAAACCAGTTGGAATCTGTTATTTGTTTAACATTGAGTCATGTATACACCTTATTGTGTTTACTCTTATTTTTGTGCCTGTTTCCATGGTAGCACCCTCAACACTGGGATACAGAGATGCATATAAAGTGTATTCCAAATAAGACTTTAACCAGGATTATAAATCATCAACAACACTAGATGTAAATATATTCAGTAAGTAGCAGCCCAGCAGCAGTAGCTCTTGATTTTGGACTGAAATTTATTGTCTTGCTATTGTTGATCTATTATCTAAGCTTTTATTTGTGTTCAGTTCTGATGTGTTTTTAACTGGCTGCAAAGCATCCTGGCAGACTGAGTACAGCCCCCGACAAGCAATCAAACTTTTGGCCAAGGTCAGTTTTCTGCACCCTTCGACATCAAAAAGCCTTTCTGGCCCCCAGCAAATAAAGTACATGTGGAGCCACAAAACCTATTTGACTCACTAAAATGAAGATAAAATAGCATAGAAAGTTTTTCCATACAGTTATCCTATGTATAAAAGAACTATAGTTTGTTGCATTCATGAAATCATAGAACTACAAAAAGAAAACAACTGTCATTTTATTGCTATTTGTAACAAAAGAAAACACCAAACTCTTACGAACACCCGAACAAACAAACAAAAAGACGTGTATAGGGTTATTTTCAAATAAAACACCCAATGCAGGCCTGTCTGAGTCCATCCCTTATTTGTAGAAAATAAAAGTAAGAGCAACAACATTAATAAAACATATAGCTATATAGCATATTTGCTTTAAAAAGAACAAACATAAAAATGTGCCAGTTTATATTTAACAATGACTTAAGTTTATTTCAGTGTGCCCTCATCCTTTTTTTTCTTCTCAGTCACATACAGCGATCAACCATCGAGCCTGAACATTAAGCACAGCTACATCAGTTCTGGGTTCGGTGTATAAATATCTATTTGCAAAATGATAGCCTATTAAATTATAGCTTCCTCGCTTGATTAATGTGATTTCTGTCCTGGGACATCACTGCAGAGCTTATCTATATCAGGGCTGCAAGACCTGACCTTGTAAGGCACGAGAGATGTTTGTTTTCTATGCACTTCATGCGGGAGAAAACCTGCTCACATAAGTATTTGGATCCAAAGATCGACAGGACTCAAGATGCATACTTTTTTATGCTCATATAAGTATCGGGAATGACATTCCACGTTTCAAACGCAAGTGTGTCGATTTGTGCTTCTGAACAAGAACGGCCTTCTAATGGTGTGGCGACCGGTGATGCATGTAGGATGTGACATTTTGATCGACAAAATATGAAAAAACCTTTTATTTTAATGTTACAAGATCACCTCGATGTCCAGAATAAAAGGTATTCCATTAAAAGAAAATGAAATAAAATAAATCACAATAAAATAAATTAAGCCACTATCTAGTCACTTTATTTTTTTCAAAACTACAGGGAGCCACGGCAGAAGGATGAAAGAACTGCATGCAGCTCTAGAGCCACAGGTTGCAGACCCCTGGTCTACGTAGAAAATACTGAATGTGGTGAGAAAGGTGGAGCAACTGCCACAAATTCATTTTCTGCAAGGAATGGTGAATCACTCTCACAAGACTGGATTATAGACAGCCAGGGACAGGCAAGTGTGAACTGTGACCTGAAGGAAGATGTGAAGGCAAGGCAACCAACTACACCCAGGCCCTCTATGCATTTGTTGTAAATACAAGTATGGTGAAGTCATGGAAGTAAATTATGAACTGCATTTGAATTGGCAAGATGATGTTCTGTTCGGTATTCTGGAAGGTATGTGTGGGTCTCGCTGCATTCAGTAAGGGTATACTGACGTAGACTTTTGTGCCAATGGGGTTGGGGTCAACCTATCCCTAAGAGGAGGCCTAAGAGGAAATACTGCATGAAAGGCACAATTATTAAGATAAGATAAGATAAGATAAGATAAGATCCCACGCCCCAGAGAAATTTTGTTTTACAGACATTAAGAACAAAAAAGAGACAGAGACAAAGAACAAATAGACAGTAAAAAGGCTACAAAATAAAATCAACGGTAAATATGTACATTATACACAACAGGAGTATAAAAATACTATTGCCATGAGAAGAATAGCTCAGTTTCATAATTGAAGATTTTGAATTACAAACTGTCCTCATTAATGATTTGCTGTGAACAAAATTCTGTGTACATGCATAAATCTGTGTTTTCTGAATTTAGGGCATTGTCAATCACATTGTGATGGCTGTGAGATGCCAGTTGATTTCACCAACTGTGGAAATCAGATGCATTTGGAACTGTGGGCGCTACCTTCAGGAAGAATTCATTGGCTATTAACTCAGCTAATGTAAGGCTTGATCAGTGAGGTGGAGTGAGCATGAGGGATATTGGTTTTAGGCCAGCTCCTGAAATGCCTGAAAAAAAAATCCTGACATTATGATGATGCAGGTCCTGGACCAAGTCAGAGTAAGTAGATGGTGAGAGGGCCCTTGGTGGTGAGAGGGATATGGCCCAGACATGGTGTGACATCCCAGCCATGAATCATGTGTTGTAACATAAATCATCTTCCTGGAACACAGAGGGCTTATGCTGTGCCACAAACTATGATCCATACAGCCAATAATGAGAGTGATGATATAAACTTTTTGCATTTGTGGCAGAATATCCCAGGACTGTGCAATGAAGTTCAGATGTCGCATCCAAACACATGCACTAAGTTTGGTTAAAATTGCTTGAGTCAATTTTGATTTGAGTATCTATTATGTCAAATTGAATTTAAGAACACGTATAAAATTGCACAGTTTCAAAACGGTATGGAAAAAAAACTGCAGTGCAGCAGGTGAAATTTCCAATCTGCCAAGTTTTGGAACTTTAACTACTGTATAACTATAGTTATGGTTTCTGAGACCCACATCCTTTTATGCACAAGAAGAAGAAGAAGCGGTAACAGTAACTCTAGGGTTTTGCTGCTTGGACAACTTAATGTGTTGAAAGGGTCAACAATCCATCCACCCATTATCAACACCAAGTTTCTCTCTGGGGACACAGGTGGTTGGATCGTATTCCAGCTCACTTTGGGGTTAAAACCCAGGACGTTCTAGGACCTTATCTTGCAAGATGAATACCAGTTCTTTGAGCTCAAATGTGAGCTACTGTAAATCCTGAAAAGCCTTTTCACGCAACCAGTGAAAATGGGATGATTATGTCATTTCAATTTCTGTCTAATCCACCCCTCCACTGTAAATGAATCAATATTAGACACATTGTTTCTTGAGTTAGTATTAGAAGCAGCAGAATATGTCTATTTGGAGACATGTACTGCATTAGGGCTGAATGAATACGCCACGTCAGAGTAATAGCATATATGTGTGATGCCCTAACAAGACCACAACACTGACGCTAACACTATCATCCATGTGAATGAAAGCAGGAATGCCTTCTGTTGGTGTGTTCAGCCATGAAGCAGTCCCAGTTCTTGATAAACACACTCTCACAATGGCAGTAATATAGGTGGCAATGAGCACCCACATTAACAAATATGGGTCAGCGGCGCTCCAACATTATGATTTATTTTGCTTTTGTGAGCCTGAGGTCCTAATTTATCTGCCGCTGGCAGTTCCAGTGGGAATGCTACGCTGGCTAACTCAAATCTCCCCCGACACAATGTGCCTTTGAATATGCTCTTGCAAACACAGACATAACCGCATGCTGAGCCATAATTGGCCCACATTATTTGCATTTGAATGGAGGGAAGCCATGCATGGGAGGCCTCGGCAAGAGATATACAGTATTTCATGTCTCACTGTAGCAAAGAATGAGAAAGAAGACTGGGAAAAGAGAAGAAAAAAAGGCAAGGAAGCAGAGAGAAAATGTCTACGTCAGAGGACAGGAAAGATGGGGAATCAGGGAAAACGGGATATCAACAATGAGTGATAGAAAATAAGATGGGGAATAGACGAGAGCAGTGAAGACAGAAATAGATGCAAGATTAGCTTGTAATGAGAGACTGGCAAAGAAAAACTTTCATTTTAAGGAAATAAGAAATGGAAGTCTGAAATAGATGAGACATAAATTGGATAGTCATCTTTCAGCTGGCTGACATGGACAAAGAAGAGTTTATGTTTGAAATTATCAGCAGAACAAAAGAGGAAATCATTTCTGTTTCTACCACATAAATGCCTGTGATTGTAGCCCATCTAAAATCATACCTTTCTGTTGTCAAAAATCCTGTCTAAAGTGATTTTCAATTTGATGTATTCATTTTTGAAAAGAAAAACAAAGATCTCTGAAGACCCTCCAAAGATGCACCTGTTGCCTTCAAGCTTGACTGATTGACAGCTGAGCTAGGTGAAGGGGGCACAATGTCTGAGGTACAATGTACTCAACCTTGTTATGGAAAGTGAAGTTTACAAGCCTATGATACATAGCACTTTACCACCAGTGGTATCCAAGAATAGGGACAACACCACTTAGCATCTAAAGTCACTGGAGTTGACATGTGAAGGTAAGTTTCTAGGCCATTCAATAAGCTACGCTGAAAAGGTAATTAGCTTACAAGCCTGGAACCTGACTTCTAGAAAGCTATTGTGTGTCTGTGGGTCTTATTGTGATGTCAATACACAGTGACTGTTGATGGGGAGAAACTAGTATTGTAATGTAACGGTGTTGCATAATGAAATATTAACATAAATATAATTGCAATATGTTAGTTAATTTGAAAAAATATGAAATTAAATTACACCTATTAATCAAAATGTTGGTGACTACAAAGAGGTTACATCTAAATACATTATTTTCAGTAAAAACAGCACAGCTGTTGGGACAAATTTGAGTGCAACACCATTTCTATTTTGCATCTTGTATACTTATAAATTTTCATTGTTATTTTGACCTCTTGATGCCATTGTGCTTCCTCTTGTAACTTGCTGGCTGTAACGACTAAATTTCCCTGGTGTGGGATCAATAAAGTCCAATCTTATCTTGTCTTATCTTATCTTATTAAGAGTGGGATGGCTTACATGGAGCTGATATGTCTAGACAGGCTCTATTCACTGGGAGGCATGCACGAAGATTTTGAGAGTTGTTTTTGGTTTGGCTCATTCTCTTGTTGTACCGCATCTCCTCTGCCAATCAATATGCATTGCTCTAGGCAATTGCTTTCAATGCCATACCAGCCGACCGCGTCAAGGCAGGTGGCCATGTCATCAGCCAAGAACACCTTTGAGCGCTAGGAGTTCAACAATATTTTCCCTCTGAAATCAGAAATGGGCTCTAACATCACTGTACAGTCAAAAGCTTGTTTACTAGTAGTGTGAATGTTGTCAATGTCTAAGTGCTCAATGTCAAACCTGAGGAAACATCCACAGGTTAGTTAATGTAACCAGTAAAGTGCTTCCCACTCCAACATGTTATTTATGTGTGTTCAAAACATAAGTTAATTTAACTCTATAGAGAAAATATAGATATTTTGCTCTGTGCCCAGTTTAAAACAAAACAAATCAAAGACTGATCAAATCTATAAGGTACATTACTTAATGAAGTTATTAAAATCATTAACTGACTTTTTACAACTTAACAGGGGTAACTAGTAATCCTTAACCTATTTCATTTAAAAAGTAACCTTTCCAGCATTGTGTATTGTGACTGCTGCCTGGCTGAGTATAGAAAGATGATATAACTGGCTTTGCACAAAAATAGTAAAAAAAATGTCATGTTTTGATTGAATATATATAAAAATAATGAAGGAATGAAATCAAAAAATATAAAATGTTAACT
This sequence comes from Chaetodon auriga, assembly GCF_051107435.1. Taxonomy (NCBI): domain Eukaryota; kingdom Metazoa; phylum Chordata; class Actinopteri; order Chaetodontiformes; family Chaetodontidae; genus Chaetodon; species Chaetodon auriga. The sequence continues at coordinate 2,221,558 of NC_135075.1, read as the reverse complement.
TCTCCCTTTTGGATAATGATTTTCACACAAGGGATTGCAGGACATGTAATTTACTAGAGAGAACTGTATGCTGTAGCAGAAAAAACAAACAAACAAACAAAACATGCAATCTTAAGATCAAGAAGATAAAGTTCAACACAAAATATCAACCGAGTTCATTTAATTTGAAATTGTCAGTATTGATTCAGCTATCAGTTATTGGGTGATGCCTATCCTTGTACATTTTGGGGATTTCATCTGAGATAAAGGCTCCTGCAGTAGAGTGTGCGTCAGTGGCTGGGGCTGGAAAGGAGGCCAGTGAAGACAGGAAAGAGAAAATAATGTCACAAGACAGAAAAAAAGACATAACAGCACTCGATGCAACTCAGCACAATTACTCACTCACACTGACACACACACAAGTAACTCCCATGATGCCGTTGGCCAGCTGTTTAAAAGGTGTCCTCAGAGAGTGCGTCCTAACCCCCGCCACCCTACCCTACCAGCATCACCTGGCCCTGTCGCAGCCAATCAGAATGGCCATTAATCACACCTCACGCAAACACTGTCACCCCTGCTGCAGCTCCAGCTCCATCCCTCTCTCCTCCCGCCTGGCTCCCTCGCCTCACTCCCCCTGACTCACCAAGCATATCCTGGATTCAGGAAATGTCTTTTTTCCTCACCTTTGCTGCTGACATTCCTCTCCTTGCCACCACTAATGGCCCCCGACCCACCACACTCAGATGAAAATGTTAGCCCTGCTTGAAGCTGTTTCAACAGAGAGCTCCTCTGACTCCGACTTTTACACAAGCTTTCAAACAGGGTGAAGAGACTTAACAGGAGGAAACCCATGACTGACTGATGATGTGCACTGATGCAACATCTGATATTTTAGACAGTTTCAATTACACTACATGACGAAATAGCCAGTGGATACTTGTTGCCAAAAGCTTTTTATTTCAGGAATAGTGGTTTAGCTGTTTTGTTACCAATCTTAAATCTGTTTTTGTTTTTTGTTTTTTTTCCATGTGCACTAATACTTCATACCACTTAAAGGCATTGCTTTCCATTTGTTTCAGGATAGTATGAAAATCAGCTTTTAAGGCATTGAAACCTCCTTCCTCGAGGTAATCTGTCACAGTCAACATCATGTCAGCTTTTATTCTTGTCAATGTTTTAATTATTGTGGCATGGTAACGCACCTGAAAGTGCTGACTGATTCGAAAAGTCTGCACTGTATTACCACGCAGCACTAACTTTAACTAACCTTAAAAATAAAAGCAGAACTGGTGTTCATTGTGATGGATTACTGGAGTCAAATAAGTTTCAGGTTTTGACTTTTATTCTATAGTCAAGTTGCTGCCTTGCAAGTTGGAACAACATAAGCAGCGTCATCAGAAACACTGATGTTCTGCTCTGGCAGTCATGGAAAATACACTATGATTAACATAAAATATATTATGCCATATGTACATCAGGCGTATATTTACTCAGATATATAAAGAGAAATTTATTTGCTGAAGCCAACAGTTCCAAGGTCGTTGATGACTTGAGGACACTCCTATATATCAGTAGCAACTACCCTAATCAAAATGATTATATCAGCTAATTTATTGGTATGATTACAAGGCAAGCAGCTATGATACTGCAAAATACATTCACCCGCAAATACACTAAAAGCCTAATTATGGTGACTGATCATCAGATTATTGTAAACAAATTCTCTGTCTTTCATATCTGTTGATATAATTTATTCCCACATCTACTCTCTATTCCTTTTGTTTTATTATCTCGACTTTCCTTTGGTGTTGGATATCTAAGTGATAAAGTAGCTATCACTATAGACTGAATTTGACTTGGAAAATACCACTAGTTCTGCCACTTGTTCATTATTTTCCATAAATGCATAATAATGCACCCCAGTGTGTGTTACCACCTATATGCATACCATGAAGAATTAGAAAAGAACAAAAGGCGGTAATCTCAAGTTTGTTTGTAGTCGGTGAGGATCATTTGTGTGCTTACTAGCAACTGAATTTGTGACGCATACCTGTTACCGTGGATACCTGCACTGATAGAATGATGGTGTACGACTATGTTTTTAGTGCCAACATGTTAAATTCAGTCACGATCCTTGACTGTGGTATTGGTATTAAGTTGATTTGAATTCCAAAAATGTTTGTCAGGGATCTCCTCACTGTTTTTCAACATAGACACACAGGACTCAAGGATTTAATGACACTATGTCATGAACATCATTTGATATATTTCACCTATTCATTACAGAAATCATTTTCATTGTACTGATGAACCAGTAAGCTTAATTGCTGTAATATGCACCCAAACTCGGAAAAGCAAGCCATTCTTTGCTGTGAAATGTAAATGCACCCTTATTTTTCAATTTTCTAATATAGCTATTGATCATCATTTCCCTCAAAGCCTTGGAAGGGTGCCAGCTTTTAGTCATCTAACAACGAATATGTGGAACATGACCAGAACCTTTTCAAAAACCTCTACTCAGGTCTTCCTTTTCCTCTGGTCTTTGCATTACACATTGGTAGCATCATATTACCCCTGTGTGGATTCTGGCATACAGCCCACCAATGCAAATTTGTCTTTCACAGACATACTTTAAAAAATTCCCCCAAAGCCAAAGGTGTTGTCCATGACATCAAACTTCATCAAATAGTGTCTCCTCTCCCATTCGATACATATAGAATTGTTTTCATTGTTCACTATATAAGATTTAGCGAAATTATTCTCACGATAGAACTGTAATAGCTTGGTCCTGGCTCAATTTACTATTTTTAAGTACTATTTTAAAGTTGTCAACATGAGATGACATTACTTAGGTGGATGTTTTACTCTTATGTTTGTTCACCCACACATACACAGAGAAGGGCTTCATGCATAAACACAAAACTTGGTTCCCTTGGTGATTTTGCATTAATTTCTCTCCTATAGATAAGACAGAGGTAGTGAGGAGGACAGTGTAAATGTAAAAAATAACACAGATGTTCTTACCTGGATGTGAAAAGATGCCCAGCAGGATCAGGGTGCATGGAAACACAAGAGGACAGAACAAAACAAAGAGACCATTAGAAACTACTCAGATATGAGTCAGGACACATCTGTGGAAAGAGACACAAATATACAATGTGAATATGAAGAAAAAACAAGGTGCATCAGCACTCCTGCATCGGCATACTGTTGTTGTCATTTATCACAAACACCTTCAGGTTGATGAAACTCTTTCAAAACCTCACTGAACAAACTACAAAAATGTAATCATGGAGTGGAAAACAAGGCTGTTTGCTCCAGTTGCACTTTGGAGATGTGGCAGCTGAAACAATATGAACACACTCACACAAAAAACAATCAGACTGATAAAGGTAAAGGTGCACTCACACTTTCCGAAAAAAAAAAAAAAAAAAGAAAAGAAAAGAAACAAAGCTCTAAACTACTACCACAGACCCAATTTGTGCTGTTACTAAGATTGTTTCTGTTAACATCCAACCTTTATGCAGGTTTACAATGATTTTTATCCCCCTTTCCTCCAAAACATATTTCCATGTAATGCAGCAATGCAACAGCTTACACAAAGCCTTCAAGACAAAGGAATCTGCACGAGGATAATAATACTGCAGACACAATTTAACGGATATTTAATCAAATCAGTTTAAGGAGCAGTCCACAGGTTTTACACGTAAAGGTCAGTTTATACTACTAAGCCAGTGCAAAGAGTTCTATGATGTCCTCGGAGGACCTCTGTCTCTGTTTTTCATTTTCATTTTTCATCAATAAACTCTAAATCTCAATGCCCAATGAGCTTAGGCTTTATTGAATTACTGTATTTAAAAACAAATCTGCAGTACTAGCTTTTTTGCCTTTGATTTATTGCTAGTTCATGCTTCTCTTCCACTACATTTCAATGGGAAAAATTGTACTTTTTAAACCACTACATGTATTTGGCATGCTTTATAAATTGAAAAGTTCCATATGAACCATGTTATGATCTTTTACAACATGATGCATTATTATAGATGAAAATTTACTTACATAACTTTTGATACATTTGGTGCTAATATTTCTGTACTTTCCCTGAAGTGACACTTTTACTTTGCAGTGCAGAACAGATCAAGTGACTTCGAGCAATCAAAGCAGCAGCTATCAGCAAACAGGTCTGATGTCCAGCATTTGTGTTGCTGTCAAAAAATCACCTTCTTGAACCTATGTATGCTCAGTTTAAAGGGCTGATAGCAAAAAAATAGTCCCTCCATCCACTTTCTATCTGCCTTGAAGTTGATGTCAAACAAAGGTGTGGTGAATAAAAATGTGGTCTACTCCTCCAGTCAAAACATGACTGACAGGTCACCATACTCTGACAGGCCGAGCAGCCCTCAGCTAGCATCTCTCTTTACCTTCTGGGGACCTTGGCATCTGGCCCCTTTCCTATTAACCCCCGCTGCTCTGGGACACTCTGACACTAGAACCATCATAAAGCCGAATCACTTCCCGCACCTTGATGCTGACTGGGTCTCAGAGAAAGAGAGAGCACATCGACCCGCTTCAGTGACCACAGACTGTCTGCCTGCTGAGTGCAACTTCACCCCAAGGGAAAGAGACTGAATCCAAATCAGTACAGATACACAGAGAGGTGAGGAAATTACGCCAGAACCCAGACAAATCAGACATCCTCAGGCTAAAACAAATTGCAGTTGTGTTCTGTTGTCGTCTGTTCAAATCTAATGAACTTGCTGAGGTAAGTTCATTGTGACTATGGGTGCTGAGCACAAATTCACAAACACATGCTGTGTACCTACATACACAGCAAAAATCATCTCCCAGCACAAAAGAGTGAGGCCAAGTTACCTACGCACAGCATGTATTAAGTTGCAATTATCTTGATTCTTTTGGGATATGACAATTTCCAATATTGTAGTTCTGTCTTGCTTTCATGTACACTTTGTATGTTATACATTATTAATCTCAAAATAGAAATGTGAATAATATCACCCGACTAACTGTGAAAGAACACAAAATTGAGAATGTAATGTAGCATAGAGCCACATCTATGACCACACCGAAAAATAACACTAAACAACAGTGAAAACTATTGTGTCTGTACCTGAGGCTTTCTCCGGCCATCTTTAACAAGAAGTCATTGATCAAGTCGTCAAAGTCCAACTTGCCATTTGCCAAAATGCCCCCCTTGCAGATGCTGATGAGCATCAGATACAGTCTAAAGGTAATAGATATATCAGGAGTTATCACCACTGATAGAAATGGGATGTTCTTTAAGTAGAACAGAGCAAGACACAAAGTCAAAGGTCCTGCCCAGAAGCTGCAATGTCACACAGTGAAAAACATGCTGCCAATTATTCTTTTCTTAGAGATGTAGTAATGGGTCTCACAATCATTGGCCCATTAAAATTAAGATCCACTGGGAAGCATGAAGCTGCTCAGCACATTACATGACAACCTGCCTATTAAATTATGAAGCACCTGTTGTGCAAAGTCGACACTTTTTCCTGAGGGTAGTAGCACAAAAAATAATTCATGGTGTGTCAGAATGTGTCATTTAGATTTTTTTTATCTAACAGTGGATTTTTCTTTTTTTTTTTTTTTTTACATAATATTCATTCTCTGACAAAGGTTAAGTAACCACAAAAAACATTCCTATTTGGGACCCACAGATTCATTAAAAATCTATGAACAAAGGATTTTTTTTTTTTTTTTTCCCCTTATTATTGTGGGTGGACAAGAACATGTCTATTTTGGGTGAAGTATTTACTTTTCTTACTTTTTTCTGACTTCTGAAACATCGAAAGCACATATCAGATTCCTCAAAATTAGGAAGACTCAGGAAGAGAGTTTTCTTACTGGCCATCAGAATGGTGAACTCTAATCTTGCCAAAGCCCAAAGTCAGGGAACCCAATTCCCCTATGCATACAGTACATGATAATATGTCATATATGTCTTTTTATGTTTTCTTTTATACTTCACATTTCGTTTTTATTGTTTTTTCATACCTGTCACTTTACATTACATGGCAAACTCTGTGGTGTGCATGTGACAAATAAAGATCAAAAAGCATCTTTCTAGATTTGAATTGAGGTCAAAGAATATTGAATGAAATGAATGCTGAGTGGACAAACCTAGTGTGTGTATGTTAATCAGGTGCCATCATATGAATACATAATGTTCATACATATATGTAAGTATACTGTGCTGAAGTAGATTAAGCTGTAGCTTTAAAGCTCATGAAAACAAGAAGAATTTCCAGAGTCAAAGGCCACGTCCTGATGTGTGATGTCATCTCCCTGGGCAGGGCCTGACACCTGACATCCACATCCCAGTGCAATCACAGTGTTTAGACCATTTAATGGTCGAGTAGGTCTCCTTCAGCATCTGCTCAATTATTCAGCAGCGTGTGTGTGTGTGTGTGTGTGTGTGTGTGTGTTTGTGGCAGTGTGGGCATGTCAACATCAGTGCAAGGGGCAGAAAAGAAGAGGAACTTAATGTGTTTGTATTTGTAAAATATGTCTGTGTATTTGTAGGAATGTATGGAATCTGTG